>NC_057866.1:267633015-267993015 GCF_019393635.1 Dromiciops gliroides
ATTTTACAAGGGGGCCAGCCATATGACAACAAAGCAATGAAAGAGTGGCCAGGGGGTGGTTCTTATCAATTTTTCAGTTCCATTTTTAAAAACGTTTTTGTAATTATTCTACTTTCCCTGGTAAATATTTGCCAAGCAGAAAAGGGAATAGGGGAAATGTTTGTATACTCCATGAAAAGTACAATGTTATGGGAATTGACTGAGGAATAGAATGTTAACCATCTCTCATTTTTCCCTCCCTCTAGGATGCTAAAACCACATTGGAAAGGTACGTGTCCATTCTTTGGCAAACTGAGTCAAGCATGCATAATCTGTGCAGTAGTATGGGTGCTTGAAGGGGTTAACTGGGATCCATAGTACTGGAGCCCTCTGAGACTTTGACCAAGATGGGTCTCTAAGATGTTTATATCATCTTTATAACTGAGTGTGTTTCGTTTGTAGGAAAGAGGAGCTACTTCTTCAAAATCCAGTAGCTGCTTCACCCAGATGGACCATGGACCCCATCCCTGGCATGAGAGAAATGCTGCTGACTTTCCAAAGTAAGTCATACACAATGACCTCCATTGACACTTCAAAATTCCCAGAACCCCAATATTATTCATAATGTGCCTGATATAGCCCATCTTTCATTCTGGAAATCTGTATTTCTCAAGATGTATCTGAGAGATTAGAAATTCCTTGAAGACAGCATTCTCTGAAAGAAGAGAAAAGAATGAATCATTCTGTGGGCCTGCCTTTTAAAGATGGGTTAATACTGGTCCTTCCATGGTTAGAATCTTTATTATCTCTTCCTTTTTATTATATATTAAATATAGTTATGGCAATAGCAGCATTTCTTTAAGGTACATATCTCCTACATGACTATTTCTCTTTATCTTTCACTTCTTGGCATATTGCTTGCCCAGAGTCCGTTCTTAATCAAAGGTTGTTAAATATTTTATAAATGCCTTAAATCAAAATGCCAAACAAAAAGCTAATAATGGGTGGATACTAAACATCACAGAGTCCATTTCTATTATCCTTATTTTTAGGGAAACTGAGCTACTAGAAAACTAAGTCACTCATCTAAATGAGTGTCAGAAATAAGAGAACCATGGAGAAAGTTATGATATATTTCCAGCAAGTGGAAAGAGTGACTAGAATCCAACAATGTGATGCTCTCCCAGAATTATGGAATCCTCCTCTTTGTTCTTAAATTCCATGTTTTGGAATGATGCCTTTTCTATTTCGTACAGGGGATATCACTCTGGATCCTGAAACTGCCAATCCTCATCTCATCCTATCTGATGAACTGAAGAGCGTTAAATATGTTTCTGTCCCACAGGATGTGCCTGACAATCCAAAAAGATTTGACTTTGCTCTCCGTGTCTTGGCTACCCAGAGCTTCACCTCAGGGAAACACTACTGGGAAGTAGAGGTGGAGAATAAAACAGAGTGGGAGGTGGGGCTCTGCAGAGAGTCAATCGGAAGGAAGGGCAATGTTCATAAGCAACCTGGGGATACATGTAGCCTTGTCGCATTTGCATTTGGGAATACTTTTCACCTCTTGTGTTCAAATCATCCTGTTCCTCTAAACCAACCAATTCATAAGGTGGGCATTTTCCTTGATTATGAAAGAGGCCATATAGCATTTTATAATGCTACAGATGGAACTTTGATTTACAGTCCCCCAAATGATGATTTTCAAGGGGCTCTTTGGCCATGCTTCTCTCCTTGCATTAGAAAGAGGAATAACAACTCTGGATCTCTACGTATCTGCCCCACAAGGAACTAGCAGAATACTGCAAAAGATGAAAATTACTAAAATGAGATTTTCAAATCCAAACCAATAAAAACGTCATCTAACATGACTCTTCATTCATTAGAGCCCATGCTGAGTATATCAATAAAGTTGTGTATCATTATCAAACCAATATAAGAGGGGCAGCTAGGTGGCACAGTGGATAAAGCACTGGCCCTGGATTCAGGAGGACCTGAGTTCAAATCTGGCCTCAGACACTGGACACTTATTAGCTGTATGACACTGGGCAAGTCACTTAACCCTCATTGCCCCAGACAAAATAAATCAATATAAAAATAAAATTTTGATACTGTATATCAAAACTAGTGTTCTTCATTTTATATTAATACCTAGTGTTCAAAATGTAAATGACAACTCTCAGAGAAAATCGGTATTACTCAGACTAAGCAAACTACAAATATAAAATGATTTTCCTATATCTCAGGTTATATTTGATGTTACTTACATATACTGCATCTTTCCAAGATATAAACACATAATTTTTACAGGTATCTTTTTACACAGACATATACATGTGTGTATACATACACATGCATGCATTGCATGCACACAAGCATGTGTATGCATATGCATGTACATGTATAACGTAAAGAATTAATTGTTATTTGGTTGTAGCCATTTCCAGGGCTCTGGAACCTCACGTCATCACCACTGACCGATGCCTATATGGGCCTGGCAAAATTATAATGATTGGAAGCCTAGTGAGGACAGTCATGTGACTGTCAAAGTAGCCATCCCATTGGCTGAGGCTGTGTGGGGTGTTTCTAGGTTTGGAGGAGGAGAATTGGGCATTCTAGGTGGCTCCCCTAGCAAAGGATCACCATATGGTTTGCAGAGCTCCAGGCCAGTGCGCACCAAGGCATAAAAACCTCAAATAACAATTAATTCTTTACAGTGTATATACACATGTACATATATCTGCAGAATACTGTATGCATATACATATATGTGTGTGCATATATGGAGATAGTGACATACAGATTTCTACGTATACATAAATATGTAATTCTGGACCTTTCCAAGGTATATTTATTTGAAAACTTAAAAGCATTAATATTTAAATTTACTCCTTGCAACACATGGGAGTCATTTAAACCCTCCTTCTTTCTACTAGCTCAGGTCCTAAGGATAGAAAGGGACTTCATTTCATAGCTTAGCCCACTTCCCACATACCACAGTTCAAAATGCAAATTAATAATTTCCCACCAATTTAGACCCAGGGACCAAAATATTTCAGGACTTAGCATAATTCCTTTAATAAAGTAAATATGTAATAATTACAAATTTATTGTAATACATACCTATACCTATATATTGATTTGTATTTGTGTGTGACCATATCCACACAAATTTATAGGTATACCTATTCAATATAAGACCACTTTAAAATAGAATTGCACATCTTTGTGGCAGAAGACATTGCACATTCATGCTGAACTTTCTGAAAGTGCAAATTTCCTTGTCATTAATGGGATTAGGTCCCTGCTTTGTCCCAAACTGACCTGAATATTATGGAATTTAATTTATTGACGTACTCAACATAATACAGTTCATTAAATTTGATCATTTGCTTCTTTTCACTGAATATGCATTCACTGCAAATATTTAGATCAAAGCTATATATGCTTGACCACTATGCATAGTTATTGGGGTTGTCTTTGAAAAAACAAAATCTATTTCCTGGCTATCCTGGAAACTTTTCCAACTATATATTAGCACCTCATGTTTTTACTTTAAGTGAAGGGTGACCCAGGTTTGCATCCTGGCTGTGATGAAGTATCTGAGGAAGACTTTTATTGCCTAGTAATTTTTTCACTTGTTTACTTTCCAAATTCCTATATTCACAGATATTTTGATCTTTTGTATGGAATTGAACCTGGATTTTATTTATTTTGGGGTCATAGATATTTTTTATCCCAACATATGTCATTTATTTTATTTAAAACCTCTCAATTAAATTTTAATTTTTTAATTTAATATTTTCCACCAATTACATGTAAAAACTATTTTAATATTATTTTTAAAAAGTTATCATTTTATTCTCTTTTTCTTTTCTTCCTTCCTTTCTTTCTTTCTTTCTTTCTTTCTTTCTTTCTTTCTTTCTTTCTTTCTTTCTTTCTTCCTTCCTTCCTTCCTTCCTTCCTTTCTTTCTTCCTTTCTTTCTTTCTTTCTTTCTTTCTTTCTTTCTTTCTTTCTTTCTTTCTTTCTTTCTTTCTTTCTTTCTTTCTTTCATTTTTTTGTGGGGTAATGAGGAGTAAGTGACTTGCCTAGGGTCACACAGCTAGTGTCAAGTGTCTGAGATCAGATTTGAACTCAAGTCCTCCTGAATCTAGGGCAGGTGCTTTATCCCCTGCACCACCTAGGTTCCCCTAGCATTTTATTCTCAACAATTACATAAAAACAGTTTTTAACATTTATTTTTTAATGTTATTCTTATTTTATTTTTTCATTTGCATGTAAAAATAATTTTCAACATCCATTTTTATAAGATTTTTAGTTCAGTGGATTTCTGTGCCTTTTTTCCCATTTGGACTGTTTGGTTTTTCACATCATTCTTTTCCTCATCAGATTTTTTTCTCTCTTTTATCATTTGACCTATCCTGGTGGGGATTGTTTGTTATTTTTCTTTTTTACATCCTTTACCAAGGTGTTGACTCTTTTTTTTCATGGTTTTCTTATATCATATTTGTTTCTCTTCACATTTACCTTCTATCTCTCTTACTTTATTTTTTAAGTTTTTAAGGGTTTTTTTTTGGAACAAATATTGTTTATTTACAGTTTGGGGTTCCATTTTTTTATTCCTCTTTTCCTCCCTTCCCTCCCACCTTCCTGATGTGGTAAGCAATCAAGTATGGGTTATAAGTGCATGATTATGTAAAACATTACCATTTCTCTCCTTTGATTTTCAGGATTGCCAATTTGGTGTTCAGTTGGGGATTTTTAATTTGTTCATTTTCTAGTTTTATTTTTAGTTGTGTGCCCAATTAATTAATATGTTTTTTCTTTCTTTTTTTAGTGATATGAGCAGTTGGGAATATGTTTTCCACTAAGTAGAGCTTTGGCTGCATCTCATATATTTTGATATGTTGTTTCATCATTGCCATTTTCTTTAATGAAATCACTGATTGTTTCTATGTTTGTTCTTTGACCCACTTCTTTTTTAGGATGAGATTATTTAATTTCCAATTGATTTTTAATCTCTCAATTGTCCATTATTAAATGTAATTTTTATTGCATTATGATATCTGAAAAGCATGTGTTTACCAGTTCTGCTTTTCTGTATCTGCTTGAAAGGTTTTATACTCTAAGGGTCAATTTTTGTATAGGTTCCATGTACTGCTGAGAAGAAGGTATATTCATTTATATTCCTCTTGGGTTTTTGTTTGTTTGTTTGTTTGGTTTTTTTTTGGGGGGGGAGGCTGGGCAATGAGGGTTAAGTGACTTGCCCAGGGTCACACAGCTAGTAAGTGTTAAATGTCTGAGGCTGGATTTGAACTCAGGTCCTCCTGAATTCAAGGCCAGTGACTTCTCCACTGTGCCACCTAGCTGTCCCCCACTTCTATTCCTATTCAATTTTTTCTAGAGATCTATCCTACCTAACTTTTTAAGAATTGTATTCATTACCTTAACTTCTTTCTTATTTAGTTTTTGGTTAGATTTATCTGTTTATGAGAGGGAAAGGTTAAGTTCACCCACTAGACTAGTCTTATTATGTGTTTCTTCCTGTAACTCATTTGACTTCTTCAAAAATTTAGATGCTATACCATTTGGTGCATGTATATTAAATATTGGTATGCCTTCATTGTCTACGATAACTTTCAGTAAGATATAGTTTCCTTCTTTATCTCTTTTAAGTAGATGACTTTTTGCTTTTGCTTTCTCTGAAATCAACATAATTTTATAAAGCCCTGGAAGAACTTCTATAAATGGATTGTATAATGAGGTGGAGTATAATAACCAAGAGAACATTGTGTACAGAGACAGCATTATTATTGGAAGAACAGTGGGGGGGGGGGACAGCTATGTGGCACAGTGGTACCTGCCCAAATGCAGGAGGATCTGAGTTCAAATTCAGCCTCAGACACTTGGCACTTAATAGCTGTGTGATGCTGGGCACGTCACTTAGCACTCATTGCCCTGCATAAAAAGAAAAGAAATTGTCAGTGACATTTATTCTCAGCAATACAATGATCCAAGACAATGGAAAAAGACTATTGATGAAGCAAACTATCCACCTCCAAAGAAAGAACTGATGTTGATGGAACACAGACCGAAGCATGCTATTTTTCACTTTCTTTCATTTTTTTTCTTTTATTCAAGTTTTCTTGTACAAAATGATTAATATGTTAATATTTTACATAAATGCACATGTTGAACCCATATCTTCTTACTGCCTCAGGGCTTTCTAGTTCTGGAAAATTAATATAATACAAATCATAAAGATGCTTAGCATTTTCATAACCATCTTTAATAACATCAACAACATTACAATTTGGATTAATGCTTCCAATGTGTTTTCTGTGAGTTGAACTTCCTTTTTCCCTTTCCCAACAAACAGTGAGGAGTGCCGATTGAGTAGCATTTTGATTAAAATGCAACTTATGTAAAAACAATCCCCAAAATACTGTACATTCAGGTTGATTACTGGATCTACACCCAAGCTGTCCTTGTACTCAATCATGCCCTGAGCCATGATAGGAACAACAAAATGATGTCAGTTGTGGATTCTTATCATAGTGACTGTAAAGTCATACACAGCTTTAGCACTTTGATCCTTAAAATCAAGGAGTTCCTGTAGACCCTGAATGTCCCAGCTCTGTACTAGCCAAACTTGAGGTGTTCTTAGAAGATAATCTAGAGGAAGACATTTATTTCCTTATGTTTGCCAATATCATGGGCAACTCCTGGTGCAAAAATAGAGATGAGGTCTTTTCGCATGCATTCACAGACCCTCCAGGGTTGTTGTGAATATCAACTGAGATAATAATTATAAAGTGCTTAGCCCAGTACAGAAGTCTAGAAGCAGCTTCATGGAGAGCTGTGACAGGGAGAAACTGTGGTAGTAATCCGCCTGAGAAAAAAGAGAGGGGCAGAGACAAGATGGCAGAGAGTAGCCAGCAAATCGCTTAAGCTCTCCTTCTGTTCCCTCAAAAAGAACATTAAATCAAGACTCTAGACATATTCTGAAACTACAGAACCTGCAAAAAGACAGAGAAACACAGTCTTCCAACCAGAAATCATTTAGAAGACTTCAGGAAAGGTCAGTCACACTGGGGCAAAAGGGAGGCACAGCACAGAGGGAGCCAGGGCAAGTCAGCAGGAATCTGTGGGCCACAGCCGAGCAACTGAGACCCCTGGATCCTGGCTCAACAAGGTGATGGTGCAGCAGGACAGTGGCAAAACCCACCTGCATCATTAGGGAGGGCAGGTTGCCAGCTGGACAGCCAGCCATAGGACAGGTGCAACCAGGATTCGTAAATCCCAGCTCACAGCTAGCAAGACCAGGGTGGGGAAAAATCCACAAGCCATATGGGCATCAATGTAGAAAGCCAGTGACACAGCCCCTATACTCCAGCACAAGAAGCTTGAAACAGGGACCCTGGTGCCCCAGAGCAGACCTCAACTTAAAAAAATAAGCTGAAGTATGAGTAAGAAACAAAAAAGAGCTCTCACCATTGAGAGCTTCTGTATTAACAGGGAAGAGGCAAACACAAAGTCAGATGAGGGCACTTCTCCCAAATTGCCTACATTTGAAGCCTTGAGAGGAAAGATGAATTGGTCTCAAGAACAAAAAGTTTTCTTGGAAGAGCTCAAAAAGGATTTTAAAAATCAATTGAGAGAAATGAAAGCAACACAAGACAATTATGAAAAAAGAATCAGCAACTTAGAAAAAGAAGCACAGTGGGCAGCTAGGTGGTGCAGTTTATAGAGCACCGGCCCTGGAGTCAGGAGGACCTGAGTTCAAATCTGGCCTCAGACACTTGACACTTACTAGCTGTGTGACCCTGGGCAAGTCACTTAACCCTCACTGCCCTGGCAAAAAAAAAAAAAGAAAAAAGAAAAAAAGAAAAGGAAGCACAAAGATTGACGGAAGAAAACAATTCCTTAAAAAATTCATCTGGCCAAATGGAAAAAAGGTTCATAATCTCATTGAAGAAAACAATGCCTTAAAAAAAAATCATTTGGACAAATGGAAAAAAAAGTGCATAATCTCATTGAAGAAAACAAGTCCTTAAAAATTTAAATTGGACAGTTGGAAGATAATGAATCCATGAGACCCCAGGAATTAGTCAAGCAGAATCAAAAGAATGAAAAAATAGAAGAAAATGTGAAATACTTCATTGGAAAGACAATTGACCTGGAAAACAGATCAAGGAGAGACAGTTTCAGAATCATTGGACTGCCTGAAAGCCATGATCAGAAAAAGAGTCTAGACACCATATTCCAGGAAATTATTAAGGAGAACTGCCCTGATATTATAGAATCAGAGGATAAAATAGTCATTGAAAGAAACCACCTATCACCTCCTGAAAGAGACCCAAAAGGAAAACTCCAAGGAATATTGTAGCCGAATTCCAGAATTGTCAGGTGAAGGAGAAAATACTCCAAGCAGCCAGAAAGAAGCAATTTCAATATCATGGAGCCACAGTCAGGATTACTCAGGATCTGGCAACTTCAACATTAAAGGACTACAAGGCTTGGAATATGATATTCCCAAAGGCAGAGGAGCTTGGATTGCAGCCAAGAATCTATTACCTAGCAAAACTGATTATTCTCTTTCAGGGAAAAAGATGGGCATTCAATGACATTGGGGACTTTCAAGGTTTCCTGATGAAAAGACCAGATCGGAATAGAAAGTTCGATCTTAAGATACATGACTCAAGAGAAGTTTAAAACGGTAAATAGTGGGGGAAAAAAGTTACTCAATAAGGTTAAACTGTTTACATCTCCACACAGGAAGATAATACTTATAACTCTTGAGAATGGTATATGTATTTGGGAAGACAGAAGGATTATACACAGAGGGTATAAATATAAACTGTCTTTGATGTGGTGATATCAATAAAATTAAGGGCTTAAAAAGGGAGTTTATGGAGAGAAGAGGAAAGGGGAGGTGGAATGAGGTGAATTATATCATATGAAAAGGTGAAAAAAACCTATTACAATAGAGAGAAAGAAGGGAGGGGTGAACATTGTTTCAGCCCTACTCTCACTATATTTGATTTAAACTGACCTGGAAAACAGATCTAGGAGAGTCAATTTGAGAATCATTGGACTGCCTGAAAGCCATGATCAGAAAAAGAGTCTAAACGTCATATTCCAGGAAATTATTACAGAGAACTGCCAATTCATTTGGATAAAGAAACTTAGCTTATTCTATAGGGAAGTAAAAGGGGAAGGGGAAGGGGGGGACTGATATAAGGGAGGTCAAATCAAGGGAGAAAAGGGTAAAAAAAAGGGAGTGGGTGATAAAAAAGGAGGGCAGATTGGGGGAGGCAGGGGTAAAAAGCAAGACATTGGTGAGGAGGAATAGGGTGAAAGAGGGGGAAAAAGTACAAAAGGAGGTAAATAGAATGGAGGGGAATAGACAGCTAGTAATAATAACTGTGAATGTGAATGGGATGAACTCTGCCATAAAACAGAAGGGAATTGCAGAGTGGATTGAAAACCAGAATCCTACAATATGCTATTTACAAGAAACACATTTGAAGCAGAGAGATACACACAGAGAAAAGGTAAAAGGCTGGAGCCAAATATATTATGCTTCAGTTAAAGTTAAAAAAATCGGGGGAAGCAATCCTTATCTCAGACAAAGCAAAGGCAAAAATAGATCTAATTAAAAGAGATAAGGAAGGAAACTACATCTTGCTAAAAGGTACCATAAATAATGAAGTAATATCAATATTAAACATGTATGCACCAAGTGGTATAGCATCCAAATTCTTAGAGAAGTTAAAGGAGTTACAAGAGGAAATAGACAGTAATACTATACTAGTGCAGGATCTGAATCTTCCCTTCTCAGAATTAGATAAATCTAACCACAAAATAAATAAGAAAGTGAAAGAGGAGAATAAATTACCAGAAAAGTTAGACATGATGGATGTCTGGAGAAAACTGAATGGGGATAGAAAATAATATACATTTTTCCCAGCAGTACATGGCACATTTTCAAAATTTGACCATGTATTAGGTCACTAAAACATCATAGTCAAATGTAGAAAGGCAGAAATAGAAATGTAATCTCAGATCATGATGCAATAAAAATTACATGTAATAAAGAGCCATGAAGGTATGACTGAAAATCAATTGGAAAGTAAATAATTTCATTTTAAAGAATGAGTGCGTCAAAAAACAAATCATAGGAACAATAAATAATTTTATCCAAGAGAATGACAATTATGAGACAACATACCAAAATCTATGGGATACAGCCAAAGCAATGCCCACGGGAAATTTTATAGTTCTAACTGCTTACATGAATAAAAAGGAGAAACAGGAGATCAATGAACTGGGAATGCAACTTAAAAACTAGAAAAATAACAAATTTGCAATCCCCAATTAAATACTAAATTAGACATCCTGAAACTTAAAGGAGAAATTAATAAAATTAAAAGCAAGAAAACTATAGAAGTAATCAATAAAACTAAGAACTGGTTTTATGAAAAAAACAATAAAATAGATAAACCACTGGTTAATTTGATTAGAAAAAAGAAAGAAGAAAACCAAATTACCAGTATCAAAAAAGAAAGGGGTGATGGTACCACCAATGAAGTGGAAATTAAATCAATAATTAGGAATTATTTTGCCCAACTGTATGCCAAAAAATTTGACAATCTAAATGAAATGGATGAATATTTACAAAAATACAAACTGCCCAGGTTTAACTGAAGAGGAAATAAAATCCTTAAGTAAGCCTATATTAGAAACAGAAATTGAACAAGTCATTAAGGAACTCCCTGAGAAAAAATCCCCAGGGCCAGATGGATTTACAGGTGAATTCTACCAAACATTTAAAGAACAATTAATTCCAATATTATACAAATTATTTGGAAAATCAGGTGAAGAAGGAGTTCTACCTAATTCATTTTATGACACAAATATGGTGGTGGTACCAAAACCAGGCAGAGCAAAAACAGAGAAAGAAAATTATAGACCAATTTCCCTAATGAATATTGATGCTAAAATCTTAAATAAAATATTAGCAAGGCGATTACACCAAGTGATCACCAGTGTAATACACTAATGACCAGGTGGGATTTATACCAGGAATGCAGGGCTGGTTCAACATCAGGATATCTATAAACATAATCAACCACCTTAATAAGAAAACTAACCAAAAATCATATGATTATCTCAATAAATGCAAAGAAAGCTTTTGACAGAATACAGCACCTGTTCCTAATAAAAACACTAGAGAGCTTAGGAATAGGTGGAGCTTTCCTTAAAATAATAAGCAGTACCTACCTAAAACCATCAACAAGCATTATATGCAATGGAGATAAGTTAGAGGCATTCCCAATAAGATCAGGGGTGAAACAGGGATGTCCATTATCACCTCTATTATTTATTATTGTACTAGAAATGTTACCTTTAGCAATCAGAGAAGAAAAAGGAATTAAAGGAATTAGAATAGTCAAGGTAGAAACAAAACTATCACTCTTTGCAGATGATATGATGGTATACTTAGAGAATCAACTCAAAAATTACTTGAAATAATTAACAACTTTAGCAAAGTAGCAGGATATATAAAACAAATCCACATAAATCATCAGTATTTCTATACATGACCAACAAAGTCCAGCAGCAGGAGATAGAAAGAGAAATTCCATTTAAAGTAATGGTAGATAATGTAAAGTACTTGGGAGTCTACCTGCCAAGACAAACCCAGGAACTCTATGAACACAATTTACAAAACACTTTTCACACAAATCAAAGCAGATCTAATTAATTGGAAAAATATCAATTGCTCATGGATAGGCTGAGCTAATATAATAAAAATCGCAATCCTACAAAAATTTATTTATTTATTCAGTGCCATACCAATCAGACTACCTAAAATTATTTTATAGAGCTAGAAAAAATAATAACAAAATTCATTTGGAAAAACAAAAAGTCAAGAATATCAAGGGACATAATGAAAAAAATGCACAGGAAGGTGTGTTAGCTATACCAAATCTGAAGCTTGACTATAAAGCGGCAGTCATCAACCCTATCTGGCACTGGCTAAGAAATAGAGTGGAGGATCAATGGAATAGGCTAGGCACAGTAGACACAATAATAAATGATATTAGTAATGTACTGTTTGATAAACCCAAAGACTCCAGCTTCTGGGATAGGAACTCAGTATTTGACAAAATCTGCTGGGAAAAGTGGAAGATAATATGGCAGAAATTAGGCATAGACCAACATCTTACATCTTATACTAAAATAAAGTCAAAATGGGTACATGGTTTAGATATAAAAGGTGATACCAAGGGGCAGCTAGATGGTGCAGTGGATAGAGCACTGGCCCTGGAGTCAGGAGCACCTGAGTTCAAATCTGACCTCAGACACTTAACACTTACTAGCTGTATGACCCTGGGCAAGTCACTTAACCCCAATTGCCTCACTAAAAAAAAAAAAAAAAGTGATACCATAGGTAAATTAGAAGAGGAAGGAATGTCTACCTTTCAGATCTTTGGAAAGGAGAACAGTTTATGACCAAAAAGAGATAGAGAATATTATGAAATGTAAAATGGATGATTTTGATTACATTAAATTTAAAAGGTTTTGTACAAACAGAAGCTATGCATCCAAAATTAGAAGAGATACAGAAAGCTGGGAAATAATTTTTATGGCCAGTACTTCTTATAAAGGCCTCATTTCTAAAATATATAGGTAACTAAATCAAATTTATAAGAATCCAAGTCATTCCCAATTGAGAAATGGTCAAAGATATGAACAGGCAGTTTTCTGATGAAGAAATCAAAGCTATCTATTGCCATATGAAAAAATGCTCTAAATCACTATTGATTAGAGAGATGCAAATTAAAACAACTCTGAGGTACCACCTGATACCCATCAGATTGGCTAATATGACAAAAAAGGAAAATAATAAATGTTGGAGAAGCTGTGGAAAAATTGGAACACTAATGCATTGTTGGTGGAGCTGTGAACTAATCCAACCATTCTGGAGAGCAATTTGGAATTATGCCCAAAGGGCTATAAAGGTATGCATACCCTTTGAACTAGCAATACCTCTTTGGGGTCTTTTTCCTAAAGAGATTATGGAAAAGGGAAAAGGACCCACATGTACAAAAATATTTATAGATGTTCTTTTTGTGGTGGCAAGGAATTGGAAATTGAGAGGATGCCCATCAATTGGGGAATGGCTGAACAAGTTGTGGTATATGAATGTAATGGAATACTATTGTGCTGTAAGAAATGATGAGTAGGAGGAGTTAAGAGAAACCTGGAAGGACTTGCACGAACTGATGATCAGTAAGATGAGCAGAACCAGGAGAACATTGTATACAGTATCATCAACATATGTTGATCAACTGTGATAGACTAGATTCTTCTCACCAATGCAAAGGTACAAGTAAGTTCCAAAGGACTCATGATGAAAAGGCTCTCCAAATCCAGAAAAAAAAGAACTCTGGAATATTGATGCTGATTGAACCATACTATTTCTTTTGTTTTTGGTGCTGTTGTTTTTGTTTTTTGAGGTTTTTCCTTTTTGCTCTGATTCTTCTCATATAACATGACTAATGCAGAAAGATGTTTAATGTTTTATATATATATATATATATATATATGTATATATATACACACATTATATATATACACACTCACACGTACACACAGACACATATGTGTGTGTATATATATATATATATATACCTATATCAGATTACCTGCTGCTGTCTAGGGGAGTGGGGGACAGAGGGGAGGGAGAGAGAAGTTTGAAATTGGAAATCTTATCTAGACAAATGTTGAAAATGAAAATTAATTAATTAATTAATTTTTTTAAAAGAAAGAAAGAAAGAAGGAAGGAAGGAAGAAAAGAAAGAAATCCACCTGCCCCATGACACTGTGCTCGGACCAGCATCAGGACTCCAGTTTGGGCTAGGTCCCAGGGTCAGACTCAGGCTGGCCTAAGCAGACCATCTCAGTTCCCTCATTAACCTCATAGTGAACTTTGTTCTAAAAGACAGGAAGAAACAGCATCCCAGAAACCAGGAGGCACCATAGGGTACCTCTAGGCTAGTACTTCCTTTTTTTTTGGGGGGGGGGTCAATGAGGATTAAGTGACTTGCCCTTGGTCACATAGCTGGTGTCAAGTGTCTGAGGCTGGATTAGAACTCAGGTCCTCCTGAATTCAGGGCCAGTGTTTTATCCACTGCCTAGCTGACCCCCCCCACCCCAGCCTAGTATATTAACTAGACACTGAATATAGATAATGCAGTTATCAAACAACACTAGCTCTTGTGACCAGTGGTAGCACAGGGGTCCCTCTAGAATTTCTTTCAGATCAGTTGTCCAATCCTCTAGTATCAATAACCAAGAGAAGAAAATAGATCTTTGGAGCACTGGTGTGGGCCTCTTTCCTTGGACAAACTGTTGCTGTGGGAAACAATTCTGGCCTCAATTGCCTAGGTGTGAACACCTTGGTGAACACTTAGGCCCATTACTAGGTCTGATTCCAAAAGGGAGAACTCACACAGGGAAGAAATTCCTCAAAGTAGAAACCAGAAGCACTATCAGGCCATAGGAGTTCACACATTGGTGACAGAGTGAGGTGAGGGGCTAAATGAGGCTAAATGAAGCCCAATAAAAGAACCCAACAATTTAGCCTTGTAATCTTGTTTGCTGCTGAAGATCAGAGGAAGGAGCTTGAGTTACCCTTCCTGAGTTGACTATCCTTATCCTTCAAGAAAGGAGTAGAAGGTGAGTATCAATTGGAAAGATTTTATTCTCCTCTATACATTTAGAAAGATGAATATATCTCAATTCAGTAAATACATTATAACTCTAGGTGACAAAAATGGACCCCAGTTTAATTAATGAGCCAGCAGTTTGGGGAAGACAACAATTTGGCATTTTATCTACTTCCTGACTATCTCATATAATTAAAAATTAACTGTGCTGACGTTTGGAAATGAGATCAGATATCCCTAAACTAACCAATAAGGTACGTAGACTAGTAACACTTAAGAGGATTTAAGAGAAATGAAAGAGATGCTTCCCCCTCCCCCCTAGAATATGATGACTTTGACTTGGGACATGCATGAGAGGAATAAAAGATGGGAGGAATAAATCGTAGCAGATGACAGCCCCCCAACATTCAAGTTCCTTGTATGAGAGCTCAGTTTGAGCTCTAGCTCTATCAGGTTTCATGGTTCGCTGGGCCACACTGTATGAATACATGACAGCAGCTTTTGAACTTCTTCATGAGGATGAGAGAGGAGGAGGCAGCACAGACTTTGGGCCTCCTCAATGATGCTGGATGCAGGGACACAGAGTTATCCCCTATACTAGGACTTAACCAGTGTCCCATGGTGACTTCTTGGTTGAACAGCATAATCCTGACAGCATTTCCTGGGGGGTTGGGTAGGTGCAGGTAGGAAGGAGCTGAACCTGGAAAAATCAATCATTAAATTAGAAAAAAATAAATTTATAGTTTTTTAAAACTAGAAATGAGACATACCCACAAAGTAGAATCATACCTGAGTGCTTGATCTTTGAGATCCAAGACTCATTTCCCTAGATCTATTGGCAGGGAGGCTGGAGAATAGATTTCTCTTCTCCATCTGCTTAGAATGTGTAGAGGATAGGCTTACTTCTGGTCTAGGCCCTCCACTGTTTCTCAGTCCCTGTAAATCAGTCTGTCTCATGGTTCTGAAATGTGTGGTTTAACACATAAATGACTTAATCACCATTTTCACTGATATTCTCTCTACATGATGCCATGGATGTCAAAAACTTGTTTGAAAGCCTCAAAGTGAATCTCACCTGGCATATGTGTTTGGGCTATTTCATTGAGCCAGTGATTGTCACATGTGGCCATAACTTCTGCAAAGAGTGTATTCTCAGATACTGGAAGGAAGTCCAATTTGCAAGTCAGTCTTTAGATTTGAAGAATTTTTGTACAATAGGAAGCTTCAGAATCTATCATTGGCAAGATGCTTAGACCTCATTTACTGAAGAGCATTGGGGCCCTAACTACCTGTGACAAACATGGAAAGAGGAGACCTTGTTCTGTGAGGAGGACCAGAGACCCTTGTGTGGACCTTGCTTTTTAAACACAGAGAACAAGGAGCACAAAGTCCTTCCCTTGGAAAAGGCAGCTAGTCAGTGAATGGTAAGGTGATCTGTTCACTTTCAATCTTAGAAGAGATAGAGGGTCTGCCCATGCCACTCTGTCCATGATCAACTGGGGATACTTTTGGTATGTGTATGATTGGACTATTTTTTTTTTCCTTGCAGGAGAAACTCCAGGCACAATGAAATATTTTGAAGGATAAGAAGCATCAATTTCAAATGGAATTGGAAAGTGAAAAAAATGAGAAAAGTTCAGTGTAAGGAAAGTATCTGACTTTTTTTTAAAGAGATAAATGTGAAATGTGCCCCATCACATGAAAGCCCTTTTTAGCTAGAATGGAAACTGATATACAGCACAGTAGAAAAAAAATTGACAAAGGAATACATTCAAATTAAGGATGAAAGATCTTCATTGCTGTGTCTGATAAGTATTTTCATCCCCAAATAGCAGAAGATATTTTACAAAAGATATTGTCTACAAACCTATGCATAATAACACTTTTTTTTTCTACTTGGCTTTAGACAGTTTTGGAAAGACTCAGTGTCTAGTATACATTTGAGGGCTCTTCATTTATTACTTTCCATAAAACACTGTCTCTGGCCTTTCCATCATCAACTAATCTTTAGGAAAAAGAGAATACACATCACTCTGCCTACAAGTGAAAAAATTGGGAAGATAGATAGTAAAGTTCTATTTGTTATCATGGCCTATGTTTCTTCTCAGACAAAGAATAGGGAGAATTAGCTAAACAAATGTTCGATGCTGAGCTTGACCCAGACAATCATTGAATTTTCTTTCCTTCTTTTATCCCAATTCTTCTGTGATAAGTGCGGGGCCATACTCTCAAGTTGCTGGTTGTATCTCAGTATGAGAAAATGGACTGTTTCTTTTTGGAGGAAGAATGGCTACAATTGCAAAGATTGACCAAGGAAGCAAGGGTCAACTTGGCAGTTAAGGAGAGTGAGGACAGTCAGTCCCAAGGGATCCTCAGTCTGCAAATGAATTCAGAGCAGCTGCCTGTGGAAATGTTCAAGGTGAGTGATTGATGTGAAACCATAATACAGACTTCACAAAGGAGCAGTAGGAAGTAGTATCATTATCATGATATCAGCCCCTCATTTTTATGGAAATTGAGGAACTAGAAACCTCACCTAAAAGACTGTCAGAGGGGCAGCTAGATGGCACAGTGGATAAAGCAACAGCCCTGGGTTCAGGAGTACCCAAATTCAAATCAGTCCTCAGATATTTGACACTAACTATCTGTGTGACCCTGGGCAAGTCACTTAACCCCCTTTGTCTGAAAAAAAAAAGACTAAAGACTGTCAGAAATAGGACAATCAACAACACAGTAGTTTTGGTATATTTCCAGTAGGTGGGAATTTTGACTAGAATCCCACAGTGGGACACTCTCCCAGGATTGGGGAATCCTTCTCTTTATTCTTGAACTCCTTGCTCTGGAACCCATGGTGAATGATGTGTTTTCTTTTTCTTTTCTTTTCTTTTCTTTTCTTTTTTTCTACAGGGGATATAACTCTTGATACTAAAACTGCCATTCCTTATCTCATTCTGTCTGATGATTTGAAGGGTCTTGAATGTGTTTCTTTCCCACAAGATGTAACTGACAAGCTGAAAAGATTTGACTATACTCTCCATGTCTTAGCTGCATGGAGCTTCACCTCAGGGAAACAGTACTGGGAAGTAGAAATTAGGAATAAAACAGAGTGTGAAGTGGGCCTTTGTAAAGAATCAATCATAAGGAAGGGCAATTTCCAAAAGTTACCTGGGAATAGACATAACCTTGTACTCTTAACATCTGGAAATACCTTTCACCTATGGTGTATAAATCATGTGCTAAGATTGTTGGAATTTGGCTGAGTCATTCAGAGGGGCCACACCTGGCCTGCCTTGAAGTGATGTATGCTGCTGAGGTCATAAGGAGAAACCACTCTCCATAGGCAGTTTTTGAAGGACCTCCCCTTTTGGGGCAGGAAGATCAAACACACGCTGAGGGGAGCTCACTGCGCTTGCAGAGTTGTATTTTCTCCCGGTGGCGTGAGCAGGAGCAGCAGCAGATGAGTCATTCAAACCTGACTGTAAGCTGTTCTTTCCATTGAAGCTATGAGCTCCAGGTGGTGAGTTAAAATATGAGCTCTGCTCTTTTGAATTAGCTGAACTGGAAGCAAATGTGGGAATTGTATAGACTTAGGTTAGAGCTAGGAGGATTATCCGTATTTCTTTTCCCCTATTCTCTTGTCTTTGATTTTATTAATTTCACCTTTGCTATTTACTTTATTCTCCTTAATAAAACCTGATTAATTTGTGGAACAGAGGCTGTTAGGCTCCTTTCTTATTGGCCCCCACAATCATGTTGTCCCTATAAGCCCGCCTATTCATAAGGTGGCCATTTTCCTCGATTATGAAAGTGGCCATATATCATTTAACAATGCTACAGATGGTACTCTAATCTACAATCCTGCAAATATTAATTTGCAATTGGCTCTTTGCCCTTGCTTCTCTCCTTGCTTTCAAAAGAAGAAAAACTTCACTGGGTCTTTACATATCTTCCCCAGGAGAAACTAGAAGAATGCTGTGAAAGATGAGGATGGCTAAAATGACATTTTCAAATCCAAGCAACTAAAATCAACCCTTAAAATTTCATTCCATTTATTAGGACACACTATGACACACAGGCTTAGCCCTGACTCAGGGCACAACTCTGTGTCCATCCAAGCATAGAGCATCATTGAGGAAGTTCAGAGTCTTTCCTGCCTCCCTAAACCTAGTCCCCTTGTAAGAGACAAACATATACTGTCATGTTTTCATGCCTTTTGGCCCAGAAGAACATGGAATCTGAGAGCCCTAGAGCTCAACCTGACTTCTCTGTTATAAGGGCCTTGGATAATGGGGGCTCCCATCTGCTACTACTTATCCCTCCCACCTTCTATTTCTCTTAATCCCCAAATCAAAGTCAACATGTTCTGGGAAGGCAGAAACTTCTTTAATTTCTCCTAAGTTTTTCCAAAGGTACTAGTTTAGCTTAGCTTATTGGTTAGTTTTGGGATAACTGATCTTATTTCCAATGGTCAGGACAATTATGTTTTTTAATTAAATTAAATCATAATAGGGTAGTTAAATCCCCAAATCACCACATCTTTCCCCAAAACTCCCTATTCCTTAATTAAGCTGAGATGTATCTGTTACCTCCCATAGTTACAATCCATTTACTGAATTGAGATACCTTGATCTTTCTAAACAAACAGAAGAGAAAAATCTTCTTAAGGGAATCTTACCTTCTAGTCCCTTCTACAAGGATAGTCAAATCAGGAAGGGTAACTTAAGCTCTTTCCTCTGAGCTCTGGCAGCAAACAAGTTTACAGGAACACCTCCTTGGATTCTTTTTTTTTTCTTTTTCCCCACTAGCTTACTTTTTTTTTTCTTTTTGGTTTTTGTTTTTGGTGAGGCAATTGGGGTTAAGTGACTTGCCCAGGGTCACACAGCTAGTAAGTGGCCAGATTTGAACTCAGGTTCTCCTGACTCCAGGGCCCATGCTCTATCCACTGTGCCACCTAGCTGCTCCCCCCCCCATTCCTTTTTTTGGCCTTTCTTCAATTACCCCTCTGCCCCTCCTTCTATCTCCAAAGTGTGAACTCCAAAGCCCTATAAGTGCTTATAGACTCTGCTTTTGGAGAGTTCTCAGCTATGAGAGTTGTCACCTTTCTACTTAAACCTGGTAATAGGCATAAGTGTTCACAATGGTTTTCACACATATAGGTGCAGTCTGGCCAAGGAGGGAGGGCCGGATCAGTAGTGATTATGTCCAAAGAATCTCAGTCTCCTGTATTGGCTATTGACATTAGGAGATTGTAGGACTGATCAGAAAGAGATTCCAGAGGGAGCCCTGTGCTAGTGGTGGTCACAGGACCTAATGCTTTTTGGTAACTCCATTGTTTAATCCCAATTACAGTTAAAGTTCCACGTGGAAAGAAGTGCTTGAGGTACCAAGGTTTAACCTAATATTTGTAGGCAGAGAGTAGCAGCTAATACAGAGTGCAGACTTTGAGTAACAAAATGAAGGGAATGTGTAATGCAATTCTTGAAGAAAAAAATGTTCATTTTTCTTTCAAAAGATCCAGTTAAATATAAATATTCTATCTAACTATCTAGATTAAATATATATATATATATATATATATATATATATATATATATATATATACATATCAGTAATATAACCAAAAGCAAAAACGTGTTTCTCAATTGCTTATGACAATTGCAGGGAGAAAAACATTTTTAATGTTAATCAGATTTTATTTTTTCAAATTACATGTAAAGACAATTTTTAACATTAATTTTTTGGAAGCTTTTAAGTTCCACTTTTTTTTCTCCCTTCTTCCCTCTCCTCTCCCATCCCCAAGATAGAAAGCAATGTAATATAGGTAATACATGTGCCACAATGTAAAACATATTTACACATTAGTTAAGCTAGGAAAGAAGAAACAGAACAAAAGGAAAAAAAGTGAAAGCATCTTTTGATCTGCATTCAGACTCCATCAATTCTTTCTCCGTATGTAGATAGCATTTTCCATGATGGGTCTTTTGGAATTCTCTTGGATCTTTGTATTGCTTGGAAGGGTTGTCAATCATTGTTCATCATCACACAGTGTCCTGCCTGGTTCTGCTCACTTCATTCAGTTTCAGTTCATCGAAGTCTTTCCAGGTTTTTCTGAAATCAGTCTGCTAATCATTTCTTTTTTTAATTCTTTGACACCACAAAAAAATTGCCATAAGTATTTTTATACATGTGAGTCCTTTTTCCTTTCTTATGATCTCTTTGGAATACAGACCTTGTAGTGGTATAGCTGCATCAAAGGGTATGCCCAGTTTGATTGTCCTTTGAGCATAGTTCCCAATTGTACAGAATGGAGCAGTTCACAACTCCACCAACAATGCATTAGTTAGAGACTTACTTGACTTAACAAAAAATGCTTAGTAGGCTGTAATACTATGGATCCCATTTATCCATTTGATCTAGCCACAGTCCTTCACAGATTGTGCATGTCTGCTTCAGTTTTCCATAGAATGGAAACCAACCTTTCCAATGTGCCTCTTGCATTTTAGAGGGAGGATACACAAGATATTTAATCTTCTCCTTATTCATTTTTCATGACATTTTCTTTTTCAGAGAGGCCATATATACATACTTTCCCACAGTCCCTTTTCTTCTTGAAACTATTATCCAGGGAAAGCACAATTATTACTGCCAATAAATTAATTTTGGCCATTACTTTTCCTAGGCCTGGGGAGAAAAAGTCAGTGAAAATTTTAACAGGGGCTTTCATGTGCTACAGAACACACCTCAGGACTTTGGGACAGACTGATTTGCAGGGACTAACAAGTAGTAGAGAGCTTGGACCAGAAGTGGGCCATCTTCTACATTACATTCTAAGTAGATGGATCAGAGAACCAAGTCTCCAGGCACCCTCCAAATGTACCCAGAGAAATGAAATTCCTGTGACTCATAGATCATGGGTTGAGGTATGATTCTACCCTATGGGTGTACTTCATTTCAAGGTGTTTTTTTCCTTAATAAAAAAATTTCTTTTTCAATTTCAGAGTTGATCATTGTTGTTTTTTCAAGGTTCACCTCAGAGCTAAACCTGAGATCTCTCATACAAAGGCCCTGGGTCATGGAGACTCCCATCTATTCCTTTTTTGTTGTTCTTGTTCCATTGCATTGTTGGAATTTATTTGAAATCACCTATAGTTGATTAAAAGATAATTTATGATGAAAATAGAAGATACTTGAGTTAAGATGTGGGAAATGGTCTTTGTACATACACTAAGCTAAGAATATTTGTCAGACTAATAATTAAAACCAAAAATCTTCACCTTAAAATTCTGCTTTTTACATTTTTTACTTTTACATAATTATGAAAGAAAAAAAGGCAAAACACATTGATTATTTTTTTACTTTTGCAGACAAATACTCCATATCTGAGGAATTTAATCTTCTCCTTATTCATTTTTCATGACATTGTCTTCTTCAGAGAAGCCATACATACATAGCCACAATCCTTTTTCCTCCTGAAACTATTGTCTAGGGAAACACAACTATTACTGCCAAAAACCAACAAAAAATAGTTTTGTGCATTCATTTTCCTAGGCCTGGGGAGAAAAAGTCAATGAAAAATTTGACAAGGTCTTTCATATGCTAGAGAACACAACTCAGAACCATGAAACAGACTGATTTGCAGGGACTGAGAAGTAGTGAAGGGCCTGGACCAGAAGTGAGCCATCTCCTACCTACATCCTAAGCAGATGATCAGAGAAACTGAGTCTCAAGACAGCCTCCCAATGTAACCAGAGAAGTGAAAGTCCTGGGTCTCTTAGATCACAGGCTGAGCTGATTCAACCCTATGGGTTTGCTTAATTTCTAGGTCTTGTTTTTTGTTTTTTTGTTTTTTGCTTAAGAATAAAATTTCTTTTTCAATTTCAGAGCTGATGACTGTTGTTTTTTTCAGGTTACCTCTATTCCCACCCCACTCCACTTTCCTGCCACAGGTTATCAGGAGTATTCCTCTTCACCAAGGAGCCTCCATGTGACACAAGCTAAGTACTGATACAGAGGACAACTCTGTGCCCCTGCATGTGGCATAGAGCATCACTGAGGAGACCCAGAGTCTGTCCTGCCTTGCCCTCTCTAGTCATCTTGAAGAAGTTCAAAAGCAGTTGCCATGTTTTCACACCTTTTGCCTCAGGGGACCATGGAACCTGGAAGCCCTAGGGCTCAACCTGAGATCTGTCATAAAAAAGTCCTGGGTCATGGGGGCTCCCATCTCTTCCTCTTCCTTTTTTTTTTTTTTTTTTTTGTTGTTGTTCCATTGCCTTCTTGGAATTTATTTTAAGTCACCTACACTTGATTAAAAGGTAATTTATGGTAAAAATAGAAGATACTGGAGTTAAGATGTGGGAAATGGCCTGCACATGCACTTTCCTTTCTCCTTGGTTCTGTCTTTGGTTGTGTCTGGGTGTGTCTCTGACCTGCCACTTCTGTGTTCGGTTTTCTCCTTTCGCCTATGTTTCTTCTCTGAGGAATCTTTGGGCTCACTTTTATTATGCTTGGACTTTTCCTGGTCTTTTTTCTTGTTCTTCTTGTGCTTTTTGTGTCGATGTCCTGGATTGTTGTGTTTATCTTTGTGTTTGGGAGACTCATTCCCTCGGAACTCCACCTTCATCTGATGGTGGTAAGAATATATGTAAAACTAATGATTATCACATAAAAACTTAACATTAAAATTATTTTTTACATTTTTAAAATTTTTTACATAATTACAAAAGAAAAATAAGGCCTAATATCTTGTTTATTTTTCCTTTTCCTGCCAAATACTCGATATCCATGGAATTTATTGACCTGTGGATCTTTTTATACAATAAAGTCTTTCAAGGAAAACCATTGGAGTTTCAAGAGAAAGAAAAAAAAGTTTGGTGAATATTTTAGAATTGTACAAAACCTGCTCAGAATAAAGAATGACAGAAAAGTAGTTTGTCACTGAATATTTCATTTATTATTATTATTTTTTTTGCAGGACAATGAGGGTTAAGTAACATGCCCAGGGTCACACAGCTAGGAAGTATCATTTGTCTGAGAACAGATATGAACTCAGAGCCTCCTGAATTCAAGGCCAGTGCTTTATCCACTGTATCACCTGGCTGCCCCTATTTCATCATTCTCAAGTTCACTCATCACTCTTCTCTCCCAAACCCAACTTACACAATCTTTAAGATCAATAAAAAGGTTTAACTATTTAAAAATAATTAAAATAAATGAAATCCACATTTTAAAAGGAACACTCAAGCCGAGAAGCATCTTCGCATCATGCCTTGCTGTGAACAGATATATGAACTGGAGCACTGAAGATATCATGTCCCAACTGCTTCAAGATAAATGATGATTGATTTCCATGACAATAGTGACAGCTTTGACTGGTGGGCTGGATTTCTGTTTTACTTAATTGTAAATTTCCAAAACAGGAAGGGAGAAGCAGAAAGGAGATGGAGCTTAGGAATTCATTTCCTATGAAAATATAGAAGTTATTGCAAAATCCTAAGTGTAGAAATACACCAATATAATCTGACTGCATTTACCTTACCTAAAGAACCCAAACTCTGCACTGAAATAGCCAATTTGTCCAGTAGAAGCTTGGCAAATTGCCATCCATTGGCCCTCTTAAAAACAAAGCAATGGCCCTGGATTCAGGAGGACCTGAGTTCAAATCCAACCTTAGACACTTGATACTTGACACTGTGTGACCCTGGACAAGTCAGTTAACCCTCATTGTCCCCTCCTACCCCCCCCAAAAAAAAATTAGAAAATAAATAAATCATACAGCTAGATTTTTTTTCTTGCACAGACATTTATTAAGAATGTGACTATTTTGTGCCATGGCACAGAGGGTATGATACAAATATAAAAGAAGCAAACAGTTCCTGCCTTCGTGAACTTTACATTCTACTGGGAGGAAAACTCCATATAAAGAATAATAGAACACAGGGAACCAGGGAACCCGAGATGTACCTACCTTAAAGGAAGATGGATTTCTGAGCTATAGAGACTGGGATGGGGATTGACTTGCACAAATGCAGGGAGGTGGGAGTAGGGGGAAGAGCTGCTTTGCCTGGGAAGTACAGAGTTCTTGAATGGGAGAGGAGGTCCCTCTCCCATAAGCCTTTGGGCAGAGTGTTTTGTTCCCCACCCAGGTGGGGTACAACCTAATCCAGCATGCCTGGGCATGGCCCGGGTCCTAAAGGACCTGCTTCCTATTTGCATACTTGACTGTCAGGATGAGGGCAAGGCCTCGGGGGCGACACTGGGGCTTTGCCGGCTCCGGGAGGAATCCATGGAAAGGTCATGGGGGAGGCTGCCCCCCCCCCCGGAAGACTAGTGACAGTGGGAGGCCCACAGGGCACCTACTGTGAAGTCCCATTGTGATGGAGAGAATGTGCCCAGGGAGGAAGAAGCACCGGCTTCCATTCTGACCACACCCCCACCTCAGCCACCCTCGCCCGTCTCCCTTTCCCTCCTCCACTTTTCCAGGCAGCTTGCAGTAGCACCCGGGGGTGTCATGCAGCTAGATTTTTATTTTTGAAACATTTCTAGATAAATGTCCATAGAACAATGGGCTCAGCTCTTTCAGAATATTTCTAATTGTGTGTGTTTTTGTTTTTGTTTTTGATTTTTTGTCTCTCAAAGATTTAGCTTGTTAAAACTTCCTTTCCAACTTGATGGCCATCTCTCCCACATTATAAAACCCCACCCCTCACCCCCCCAGTACAAGGCTCACAGTTTTTTAATATTGCTGAAACCTATTTCCTTCCCATAAAACTTCATCATGTAAAAAGAGCTAAAATTCATAGTGTTCATCAGCCATGTGAATGGCCCAGGCAAACTTTTCTCGCTGGGCTTTGTTATAGATTTTCTCAATTGGGATCCCCCACTTCTTACACCAAGCAACTGAGATCCTGGGATCTAAATAGTTGAGTTTGGAGGTTCCCAAGGCAATCTGTTTGTTCTCCTGCCTGTCTGTGGCCTGAAGCTCCAGTTTCCTCAACTGCTCCTCCAGCCTCTGCACAGCCTTCTTCTTAGCCTCTAGCACGTTTTCTGACTTGGCATCTTTTAGGAGCTTGGCCTCAGCTTTGGCACTTTTCAGATCCCTTTGGGCTTCAGCTAGCTGGTCCTTCTTGGCCTCAATCTTAGTCTGGAGGTTCAGCATGGACTTCTCAAAAGTCTTTGGCGGTGTCCTCTGATGGTTACACAGGAGTGCAACAGCTCTGTTGGCACGGTTATAAGACAGGACCTTTGCTGGGATGCTTTCGTTGGGAACAGTGAGCTCCTTTAGCTGCTGCTGGAGGGTGATGGAGGCATTGTACGTGCGGAAGACCTTGGCAGTCAAGCCAGCCATGAGCTCTTGAAGGTGTTTGTTGAGAATGCTGGTATTCAGTCTGTCAAAAAGATCATCCCCAGGCTGTTTGTTCTCCAGAAAGAGCCGGAGGTTCTTAAAAACCCTTTTCTCCACGGGGACCTTGTTGTAGTATCTTATGGAATCCTTCCCTAGGAAGTCAAACTCCACGAGGTATTCTTGGTCATCCATTTCTGGATGCAAGGTAATGTGCTCTACCCGGAGGGAACAGCAGCCCACAGTATCAGCTGTCTCCCCTTCTTCCTTCTCATTGCCAGCTCTCAGAGCAAGCCTGTCAATAAAGTATAATGCTACAGCCCTCTGGCGGACTTTCATTTCCTTGGACTTCCAGTCTTCCCTGTATTGCTTCCGGATCCGGTCTATACACTTCTTCAGTCTTCTGGCTGTCTCATACTTCTGCCAATCCTTCTCCCCTTTGATTCGTGAGCTGGGGTTCAGCATGATATACTTGATGGACCCTTGGATATTCTCAGTCCAGGAGACCAGCCAGGTAACCTTGTTATCGTGTCGAACTTCTTTCCATCTGTGTCCAGGGGGAGGAGGAGGAACCCTGGCATCTTGGCTACAGTTGATAATGATGTCTTCAGGCATAATCCTCCTTTTCACCTTTCCCATTTTGGGATGGTTGCCACGGCCCCGGAAAAGACCTGGAGGCTCAATCTTGAAGTTGGCAATTCTCTCTCTGTGATTGTCCATCACACAGAAACCAAACTCTTGCAAGAGCCTTTCATTTTCCTCTTTGATCTTCAGTTTCTCTTCCTTGCTCAATTGTTTCTTTGCTTCTGATTGGGCTTTGAAATACTGGCTTATCTGGGTGAAGTCACACTTGCTAAGACTGGTAATGGTATTTTTCTCTTCCTTTGTCATTTCCTTTCTCCAGTCCTTGAAGAAATTGTCCCTAAAGATAGCCTTAGCAGTGTACTCATGATCAAGCATTTTGGCAAAGAATGTAGCCACTTCTTCTGCCTTGGGACTCAGCCTCATGGCTTTGCCGTCATAGTAGAACTTGACATTTTCTGGCAGAGGCTCATAAGGTAGAGCCAGCACAGGACCTTTATGTTCCAGGAATTTCCACTTGATGCCTTCAGAATAGCGCTCCTCTTCCCACCATCTCCATTTCTGCTCCTCCTCTTCCTTGGGCTGCTTCAACTTGTCACCTGGTTCAGGAAATTTCTCATCTTGGTTCATTGCTTTGGCTTTGGTGTCTTCCACTCCCTCTGGTTTCAGCTCCCTCACCTTTTTGAGGTCGTCTGTTTTTCTTTTCTTGGCCTTATAAGCGGCATCCTCATCTTCTCGAGGTCTCTTTAAAAGCTTGAGAGCTTCTTGAGGAGAAGCAGGACCATCTGGTGCATCTGTAATACTAGGTGGACTAGAGGAACCATTTTCATTCTCCTTCTTCATTTTGGCATCTCCAGAGGGTCTTCCCTTTTCTTCCTTTCCTTTCTCCTTGGTTCTGTCTTTGGTTGTGTCTGGGTGTGTCTCTGACCTGCCACTTCTGTGTTGGGTTTTCTCCTTTCGCCTATGTTTCTTCTCTGAGGAATCTTTGGGCTCCCTTTTACTATGCTTGGACTTTTCCTGATCTTTTTTCTTGTTCTTCTTGTGCTTTTTGTGTCGATGTCCTGGATTGTTGTGTTTATCTTTGTGTTTGGGAGACTCATTCCCTCGGAACTCCACATTGATCTGGGCATCTGGATGCAGTTGATCCATGCTCATCTCAGACATTTCCCCAGGACCCACTAGAGGGCCTGACGAGAGTTGCTGCAGTTGATGCACACCTGGGCCTTGAGGAAGGAGATAAGGCATGGGAACAAAGGGGTGCACAGGCAACTGAGGCCAAGAAATCAGAAACAGCAGCGGCAACAGAAGACACTGAGGAAGGAATGAAGCCCCACGGCAGACTTAAGTTCGTATTTCTCTATATTCCTCTATATTCTTCCTGCTTTCTGTTCCTTTTATCCACCAATTCTGTCACCAAGATCTGGGGGGAAAGAAAACAAAATAACACAGGTCAGTGCAGTTACGTTTTTAATTATCTGAGACAGTAATAGGGGAAGGAAATCACCAAAATCATTTGGTCTTTCCCCCAAACTGCCCACTCATTAATTACACTGAGAGATGTTTTTGTCACCTCCCATAGTTAGTTAAAAGCCATTTACTTGCTTAAAAAAAAAAAGCCATTTACTTGGGGCAGATAGGTAGCTCAGTGGATAGAGCACTGGCCCTGGAGTCAGGAGTACCTGAGTTCAAATCTGGCCTCAGACACTTGACACTTTCTAATCATGTGACACTGGGCACTTAACCTTCATATGCCCCCTAATTTTTTTTTTTTTAAAGCCATTTACTGAACTGAGAGAGCTTCATCTTCCTAAATGTGCATAGGAGAAAAAATTTCCTAAGAGAAGCTTACCTTTTGGCACTTTTTGTCAGGGTTAGTCAAATTAGGAAGGGTACCTCTACCACTTACTTCTGAGCACTGCCAGAAAACCAGAATTCAAGACTAACTTGTTGGCTTCTTTTATAGGGCTTTCCTAAATGTAGCCCCTCCCCTCACTTTCACCAAAGTGTGAACTCTTATGGTCTGATAATGGCTCTAATCTCTGCTTTGGGTGGGTTCTCATCTATGTGAATTCAAACTTTTGTACTTAAACCTAGTACTGGGCCAAGGTATTGATAATAGTGTTCAACTCTAGGCAATTCAGAACACCTGGTTAAAGTTCATGGCCAGAGAGAAACAGCCAGGGCTGATGGCTACCAGGAAGCAGGAAACTTTTAAGGTAAGAATGAGAGTGCACAGCAGGAGGTGTAAATGTAGAATGGGTAATCCTATTCTTGAAGAAAAAAATATGCCTTTTTTCTTTCAAAAATGAATTAGAAAGATAAGTAAGAATTTAACAAAAAACAAATAGGAATAAATAGGAAAAAACTGTGGGAAAATTGCTACTCAATTTCTTACTACAATTTAAGGAGACAAAAACGATTCAAAAGAGAGAAACAACTGTCATACATTAACTCAATAACATTGTATTAGTCATTGAACACCACTCTGAACATATAAACCCATTGCAGATTTAAACAAAAAGGCAACAACTCACATAGTTGAGAACTCTCCTAAAGCAGCCACTAGATGCACTATTAGGCCATAGGAGTTCACACATTGTTGACAAAAGGAGGGGAGGGGAGGGGCTCAATGAAGGAAGCCCTATAAAAGAAGCCAACAGTTTCCTCCTGGAATCTTGCTTGTTGCCAGAGCTCAGAGGGAAGGAGCTTGAGTTATGCTTTCTGAGTTGACTATCCTTGAAGAAAAGACAGGAAGGTGAGTTGCAATTGGGAAGATTATTTTTATTGGTAAATTTAGAAAGATGAAGGAAGATATCTCAGTTCAGTAAATGCATTGGAACTGTGTGAGGTGACAAAAATATATTCGAGTTTAATGAATGAATAGGCAGATTGGGGGTAATACCTGATGACTTGGGGTTTTAGCTACCCTATTGCTATCACACATAATTAAGAAAATAGCTGTGGTGACCCTTGGAAAGGAGATCAGGTATCTCCAAAGTAACCAAAAGCTAACCTAAACTAGTGAAGGAAGGACTATGGAAAGACTTAGGAGAAACTTAAGAATTATGGTTTTTTTGTGTCTTTTTTTTCCCCCAGGATATAGTGACTCTGATTTGGGGCATAAGAAAAATAGAAGGTGGGAGGAATATGTAGTAACAGAAGGGGGCCCCAATCATCCAGTAAGCTTGTAGGAGAGAGTTCAGGTCCAGCTCTAGGGGTATCAGGGTCCATGGTTCCTGGGCCAAAATTGCATGAATATAAGCTTTTGAACTTCTTCAAGGTGCCTAGAGAGGGCGGGACAGGACAGTCTCTGGACCTTCCTCAGTGATGCTCCATGCTGCACAGAGGGGCACAGAGTTGTCCCCTAAATCAGGACCTAGCCTGTGACACATTTTAGCTTATAGGTTAAAAGCCGTCATCCTGCATGCCTGACCTGGGATTGGGGGGTGGGAAGGAGCTGAATGTGGAAAAATCAAGCTTCATCCCAGAAGTAGAAAAACAAAATTCTCATTCAAAAGAAAGGGTCAGATTTGGTACCCCCTGAGGTAGAGTCATCCTCCAGCCCATGACCTCTGAGTCCCAGGACTCTCATTGCCCCAGCTCTATTGGCAGGGTGGCTTGAGACTTGACTTCTCTTATCCATCTGCATAGGAAGTGTGAAGCATATGGCATACTTCATTTCTAGGCCCTCCATTGCTTCTCAGTCCCTGCAACACAGTCTGTCCCATGGTTCTGAAATGGATTTTACAATACATGCCTCTGTTAATCAACATTTTTGACTGACATTTTCTCCCCAGGTCTGAGAACATGGAGGCCAAAAACTTCTTTGAAAGCCTCAAAGTGGATCTCACCTGTCAAATGTGTTTGAGCTATTTCAATGAACCAGTGACTCTGAAATGTGGCCATAGCTTCTGCAAAGAGTGTCTTCTCAGCTGGGGACAGGAATTGCCCACACCAAGACCCTGCCCAATTTGCAAGGCCATCATTGAATCTGAAGTCTTTTTGTGCAATTGGAAGCTGCAGAATCTGGCTAGCATTGGCAAGATGCTTATACCTCAGTTACTGCAGAACATCAGGGGCCTGACCACCTGTGATAAACATGGGAAAGAAGAGACCTGGTTCTGTGAGGAGGACCAGAGACCCTTATGTGGGCCTTGCTTTTTAAGTACAGAGCACAAGGGGCACAATGTCCTTCCTTTGGAAAAGGCTGCTGGTCAGTACATGGTAAGTACATATCTTCACTTTTTTAATTTATTTTGTTTATGGCCCGGCAATTACTGTTAAGTGACTTGCCCAGGGTCACACAGCTAGTAAGTGTTAAGCTTCTGATTCTGGATTTGAACTAAGGTCCTCCTGAATCCAGGGTTTTACCCATCATGCCACCTAGCTGCTCTCTGTTCACTTTCCATCCTAGAACAGATATAGGCTCTGCCCACATCACTCTGTCCATGCCCATTAGAGATACTCTTCGTACAAAACAGATATTAGAATAAGACTTGTTTATTTTTTTTTTGGTTGTTTTTTTTCTTGCAGGCAAAACTCCAGAAAAGATGGAATAGTTTAAATGGTCAGAAGCAGAAATTTCAAATGGAATTGGAATGTGAGGAAGTGAGAGAGGTCCAATGGGAGGTAAGTATCTTGATTTGGCTTTATTTTTAAGAGATAAAAGTACAAGGTTGCCTGTTCCCTGAAAGGTCCTTTTCATATGAAATGGTAACTGATATAAAGGTTAGAGGAAGTGAAATTTCATAAAGGAACAGGTTCATATTAAGGATGAATCATATCAACATTGTTATTGATGAGCATTTTCATCCACGAATAGCAGCAGATCTTTGAAAAATATAATCTTATAATTCATAAGACAATATTTTTTCTACTTGATTTTAGACAGTTATGGAAAGAATCAGTGTCTTGCATACATTTGAGAGCTTTTCATTTATTATTTTACACAAAATGCTCTCTCTGGCCTTTCCATTGTCCACCACTCCTTCAGAAAACAGAGTGCACATCACTGTTGCTGCAGGTGACAGAAGTGAGGAAGTCATATTGGAAAGCTGTGTCTGTTTACATGCCACATAAACCTCCTCTGACATAGAAAAGGTAGTAATGGCTACTCACATAATCGATGTTGACCTGGATCCTGACACTCATTGACTTTTCTTTCCTTTTTTAAATCTCAATTCTTTGGTGATAGATGCAGGGCCAGACTTTTAAAGAGCTGGTTGTATCCGAATATAAGAAAATACACCAGTTCTTATTGGATGAAGAACAACTACAATTACAAAGACTGGACAAGGAAGCAAGAGATAACTTGGCAGTTAGTGACAACAAGGACAGCCAGTCTCAAGGGATCCTGAGTCTTCAAATGAACTCAGAGCAGCAGCCTGTGGGAATGCTCAAGGTGAGTGATTGATGTGAAACCAAAATACTGCTTCACAAAGGGGCCTTAGGAGGTACTTTCACTATCACCTCCAGAATTCAGGAAGAAGGAGCAGGTCCATTAATAAACAAAAGTAGCAATATATTGTTATTTTTATGGATTGACATTTTAATGCATAAATGTAAATTACGAAATGCAAATGTAAATGTAAATGCCTAAATGCAAATTACTTTGTTTTTAAAGTAATCTACTAAAATACTTGTAGGGAATTGGTTTTCTGGTGTGCTTTGGGGAGTTTTGGACAGAAACTTTCTGTGGTGTACATTTGAGGACTTTTCCTTTAAAAGAAAATTCTTTTTTCTCTCCATTCCATCATTGATTATTCCTTAGGAAAAGAGCCTTAAATAGACAAGGTACCTGAATGCCTTTTAGAAAGAAATTTGGGGAAGGCAGATGGAAAAGCTCTATCTGATATCATAGCCCATAAATCTGCTCACATGGCCAATGGGAATTCATAGCTAGCACACATGACTGATGTGGACACTGACATTTTTTGACTTTATTTCTTTCCTTTATCCTACTGTCTTTGATTATAGTTGGAGGGTCAAACTATGATAGAGGTGGTTAAATGTCAATATGAGGAAAAGCACCTGTTTTTGTCAGAGGAACTGCAGCTACATCTTCAAATAATGGACCATCAAGTAAAGCACATCCTGGAAAAGTTCGAGGAGAGCAAGACAAAAATGACCCAACACATCCATAATCTGGAAATGGTGATGTTGGAAATAAAACGAAGTTTTGGTAAACTTCCCATTGAAATACTCCAGGTAAGTGCTTGAAACAAATATCGAGATGGGTTGGAAACAAAGGAAGAGAAGTTGGAGGGAGGGGGAAATCATATCTCTATTTTAATCCTTAACTGTCTAGCAGAATGGGCATTAGACTTTATTTTTCAGAGGACAGAATTAGGAATATTGGATTGAATAATACCAAGGATTGTTACTCAAATTCATTTGGTCTTTAAGAATTCAAAGGGACCAAGATACAATAGGTGGATTCTCTCAGCTGAATTTTCTGTAATAAGAGAATGTGAGGAGAGATGGGCAAGAATGACACTTCTTTCACATTGGAGTGATTTCCCCATTTTACCACAGTGCCAGATGGCATCAAGGCAATGCAATAGTGACCAGGGGCTGGTTCTCAGCAATTCTACAGTTCCTTTTTATTTCATTTTTTGCAACAGTTATACTATCCCTGGAAAATATTTGCTAAATATAAAAAAGACTGTGGGAGGATTGTTTCTGTACTCACCAAAAAAGACAATCTTATAAGAATTGACTAAGGAATAAAAGATTAAATTTCTCTCTTTCTTGTTCCCTATAGGATGCAAAAGGTACATTGGAAAGGTAAGTTTCCATTCAATGCAAGGTTATTCAGACAGGCATGGGGTATGAAAGAGTCTGGATGGATGAATGGGGCTCACTGGGATCCATAATATTGGAGTTCCCTGAGATTTTTTACCAAGTTGGTCCCTAAGATCTCTATACAACCTTTATAATGAAGTGTGTTCTGCTTATAGGAATGAGGAGCTACTTCTTCAAAATCCAGTAGTTGCTTCACCCAGATGGACCATGTACCCCATCACTGGCATGAGAGAAATGTTGCTGAAATTCCACAGTAAGTCACCTCAATTGAAACTTCAGTATTGCCAGGAGCCCCAATATGGCTTGCAATGTGCTCTATATTGGCACCCTATTCAATATCGATCTGAGTATTTCTCAAGTTGCCTGTGGGAGATTACAGACTCCTTGAATTCAGTATTCTCTAGAAGAATAGATAAGAGTGAATCACTCTGTGGTCAGACATTTAAAAATAGGTTAAAAGGTGGAATGTTTATCATCTCTGCCTTTTAAATTATATATTGAAAAATCATTATGTCAATAGCAGTACCTCTTTCAGGGCCATATCACGTACATGACCATTTCTCTTTATTTTTCACTGCCTGGTTTACTGCTTGCCCAGAGTTGTTTCTTAATCACAGGTTGTTAAACATCCAAGGAATGCCTTAAAGAATAAAGTCACCCATAAAGCTAATATTGGGAGGATCCTAAAAGTCATCAATTCCATCTGAATCATCCTCATTTTTAAGGGAACTGAGGACTACCAGCAAACTAAGTCACTCACCCAAGTGAGTGTTAGAAACAGGACAACCCTGGGCTACTAGATGGTGCAGGGGATAAAGCACCAGCCCTGGATTCAGGAGGCCCTGAGTTCAAATTTGGCCTTACACACTTGAAACTAGCTGTGTGACCCTGGGCAAGTCACTTAACCCTCACTGCCCCACAAAAAGAAAGAAAGAAACAAAAAAACAAACAAAAGAATGTTGAGAAACAGGACATCCTCCTAAAGAGTAATGATATAACTCCTTTGGCTGGTAGTAGGAAATCCTTCAATTTGTTAATCAAATTCCAGAATCTTGGAACCAGGGTAAATGATGCTTTTCTTTTATCTACAGGAGACATAACTCTGGATCCTGAAACAGCCAATCCTCATCTCATTCTGTCTGAAGATTTGAAGAGTGTCACATATGTTTCTGTCCCACAGGTTGTGCCTGACAACCCCAAAAGATTTGACTTTGCTCTCTGTGTCTTGGCTGCCCAGAGCTTCACCTCAGGGAAGCACTACTGGGAAGTAGATGTGGGGAATAAAACAGAGTGGGAAGTGGGCATCTGTAAAGAATCAATCAGAAGGAAGGGTCATGTCCCCAAGTTACCTGGGGATACACGGACCCTTGTAGGCTTGACATTTAGAAATACCTTTCGCCTCTGGTGTTCCAATCATAAAGTTCATGTAACCCAGCCTCTTTCTAAGGTGGGCATTTTCCTTGATTATGAAAGAGGCCATATAGCCTTTTACAATGCTTCAGATGGAACTTTCATCTACAGTCCTGCAGATTATGGTTTTCAAGGGGCTCTTTACCCTTGTTTCTTTCCTTGCTTTGGAAAGGGGAAAAAGACTTCTGGTTCTCTATGTGTCTGCCCCAGGAGTAACTAGGAGAATGATATGAAAAATGAGAATGGCTAAAATGGGATTTTCAAATTCAAGTAACAAAAAACAACCTTTAAAATGACTTTCCATTCATTAGAGCTCATGTTGAGTATATCAATGATGCTGTATATCACTATAAAAACAATAAAAACAATAAAAAGCTGATATTGAATATCAAAACTAGTGTGCCTCACTTTGCATCAACACCTAGTGTTTAACACCTTACTGATAACTCACAGAGAGAATTGGTGATGCTCAGACTAGTAAATTATATAGTTTAGGGTCCTACTTTGCCCCAAAGGGACCTGAATATTATGGTATTTCATTGCTTCAGGAAGTCAACACAACATCAATTTTTATATCAGTTCATTTCCCTTTTCACAGGAATGAGCATTCCCTCCAAATATTTAGATCACAGCACATCTATGCATCACCACTATACATATTTATTGGGTTTGGTCCCTGAAAAGCACAATATATTTCCATGGCCATCCTGGAAACGTTTCTTCCACTATAGTAGGTATTGATCACTTCTTCTCCCCCTCTTCCTCCTCCTCCTTTGGTTTGTTAAAAAAACACAATTTCATTAGCTGTAGCCTGTCCCTGTATAAAAAATCCCGTCATATTTTCTGTTAGCAAATACCCTTAACAGATCTCTATGAGGATCAAAAAGTGACTTAGTCATTAACTAATGTACATCACAATTTCTCTTTTCAAAAATATTCTGGGGCGCACCCACTAGCTGCACACTAGGGTGCCTCCTTCTCATGAGAAGAAAATAAAGAGCCTTTGTCACCTCCCTGCTGAGTTCCTGAGAATTATTGAGAAGGGGATGGATTTTTCCCTCACAACTGGAGGTCTCACAGAGATGTAAGGAGATGTGGGGCCCTCTCGGTTCCAGCACTCCCAGTGCTCTTTGCCAGTGATGGTCGGAACCCTGAGGGGGCCACCCCCAACTCCTGAGTCCAAGGAACTCAGCAGAGAAATTGCTAATGCAGGGTGGAGGATGCTCACCAAGGGCATACAAATTTATCAAAACAGGGACTCTCGTGGGGAGGAAGGAAAAGCCAGAGCTCTGGTTTCTTAGGCTCATGTTGGGGAGTCATTGCTATACATATTTTGCAGGGGTATTGGGTAAATTTATGAATGAAAACTTATCTCCCAGGATTGGGAGGATAGAGCAAAATGTTATTGGGGTTTAGTATAATGTTTTGTTTGGGGGGGAAAGCCAGGAGAGAGGTCCCTGAATTTCATCTCTTGAGAAGAGAGCATGGTGCAGAGGCATGGCTCTCTGGAATGCCTTTCTCCCTGAGTCGAGATGAGCAGACATTTGTGTGTGTGTGCGTGTGTGTGTGTGTGTGTGTGTGTGTGTGTGTGTATGTGTGTGTATGTGTATGTGTGTGTGGTGCTGGTCCAGTGGGGTCATCATCTGACTGAAGGGGTTACATTTTTGTGGAAAGGCCATCCCCCACTGGTGGTGGCTGAGGGAATTTGGGTGAGGGGTGTCTCCGGATCTCTTAGGTCATCTCTCTCTCCCCCTCACACCATAGGGATAGCAGCCACACCGAATCTTGTCTTCCCTGGGGGTGGGGGAGCCTGGAGTGAAGGGTGGTGGTCCTGGAGTTACTTGGTGTGTCTGTCCTTTGGTTTGGTTTCCTGGGGAGGAGGTTCTTTTAATTTGCCCCAGGGAACTTCTCAGGTAAACTAGGCCCATTAGAAAAATAAAAGGGTTTGCTTGGGGAATGTGGGGGAGGCCTATGGCTCCTTCAAGAGTCTGTTAGATCCGTTAGCCCCAGGCAATTCATTTGCTTGAGAAAGGGGAGTGTGAATTCAGTGCCTTTTCTTAGAAAAGAGAAAGTTATGTATCTATAATACTTGTGGGATTTAGGAGGCTCATTCTATTTGACAGTTAATTTGTTGCAAAGAAATGAATACTAAGGCATCCAAATTGTTGCACTAAACTGTGAAGGGGATCTTGTTGTTTTAATCTGGACTTATTGGTACCTATATTGCCCTCCTCCTCATTGATTCAGATAAAAGTTTTCTATTCATAGAGATTTTCATTCTTTTACATTAATTGCCTTTATTCTGACTTATCAGATCTGAGCAAACAAGGTGCCAACTATCCACGGGGAGAGGGGACTCGTTTCCCCCCGCCCTGTATTCCATGAGGCTTGGCAACTTGTGTTCTTGTATGGTAACCCTGATGATCACCCCAGCTGGCATGATAAACACAAGGTTGAATTTGGCCATGGTATCTGGTACCAATGGTATTAGATTCTTTATGATTCTTAATTGTCTAATATTAAATTAGAAGGGTATAGGAGTATAACTTTATGCACTCCTTTGCAGATGGATTGGGGAAGTTTTTAACATCTCAAGTTTGTTTCAAGAGAAGTAGAGGAGGGTAACTTATAGAATGTTTTGTTATGTTAAATAATTTGTTAGATAAAGCTTTGAACAGCATGGGGCATTCGTGGAATCTCTCACTGTAACAGCTTTTCACTTCTGCTGCAGGATCCTGCGGTTCCTGGATTCTCTTTCTTGGTTTTGGGTGTGCCAAGGTACCAGGAGGTTAGAGTCCGTAGGTTCCAGGCGCACCAAGCAAGTTGCCAGGTAGTTAGAGTCCATAGGTGCCAGGCATGCCAATAAGGGTGCCAGGCAGTTAGAGTCCATAAGCACTGGGTGTGTCAAGTAATGTGCCAGGAGATGCCAGGTAGTGTGCCAGGTGGGGGTGGTTCCCAAGAATTCAAAGGGTTCCTTAAAGATGAGGAATGCCACCTCTAGTGATACAGCAAAGGAAGAAAGTACACCTCCCCAAAATTCCCAAAGACAGCCCTTTGGGAGACAAATTAGAAATTTGGGATAAACTCGAGAAGTACAGAGGAAAATGCAAGGAGTGCTAAAATATTTTTGCTTAATATGGGCTGGGGTTCCCCTCAAGGGAGGTTCAGTCCTTTGGCTAAATTTGGGTCTAATGAAAATCGGGTATGCCAAGCCTTAAATGTATATGTTAATAGTAAAACCCCCCAAGAAGATTTGGATATCCTTACTTGGGAAGGGAAACAGAATTCCTAAAAATAGAAATGAAAGGCATATTTCTCAGATATTTCTGGCCTCTCTGCCTCTGTTTCTTTACTCTGACAGAAGGGACTTCTGGTCCAGACTCTTCCTCTAGAGTTTCTAGCTCACCAAGTTAAGCCTGGAGACTGGGTATTGATAAGAACCTGGAAGAGCAACAAATTATAACCTGCTTGGGAAGGGCCATTCCTGGTGTTACTTTTCACTGACATTGAAGAGCGAAACTGGACTCACTACTCACTACTCTCAAGTAAAAGGGGAACCTTTTCCAGAAGAAAAAACAGAGCCAACACATGAGCAGTGGACTGTGAATAAGGAATCTGATTTACTGAGGGTGAAGTTTAAAAAGACTTTAATGTACAATATACCAAGCCTGGTACAAAAAGGGGGGAGGGAGGTAACATTTTGGGTTAGTGGGAGCTGCTCAGGCAAACAAGTAGTGGAGGAGCAAAAAGGATTTGGTATATGGGCATCTGAAGGAGGAACTGATCCCAGAGGAAGAATAGGAATATCCTTTGAAAATCCCATGGATCCTACATCCCCCTAAGACGCCAGAAATTTAATTTAATTTAATTTAAGACTCTAGAAATAACCTCTCCAAGTCCAGAAGGGAAATTAGGAAACGCTGAAACTCTTGATTTACAGGCCATTGAAGTTAAGGATGTGAGACAGACAGTGGAGACAGAGACTAGATTTGGAGATTCAAATGCTCAGATGGAATGGGTCAGTGTTTTGGGAAGATCAGCCGTCCATACTCAAAGTCCACATTTTAGCCTGGAGGGGTTCTGGTGTCTCCTTCAATTATACCAGAATGGGTTGGCAAAGGGTGAGAATTTCAGAGATTTCGAGCTACTCTTTCCTGTAATAAAAAGGATAGCAGAAAAGATCATACCCACTTTTGTTGAAGTCCCAGGAAACCATTCCGCCTGTCTCTCCAGATGGGTGAGAGGTTTTCTGGTCTTGGGTAATATGAGTTGTGTCCAAACAAAGAAAGTAACCGAGACCAACTCGGTAGATTTTTCAGCCCTGATCCTCCCCTGAGCCCACCTATGGTAGTATTGTGGTGGAAGACCAATCTTACCCCCTAACTGGGCTAGGACTTGTGGGTTGGTGCGGCTGGCCACCCCATTTACCATGGCATCTGAGCATTTCTCCAAATCTGAGTCTAAATCAAGAAAGAAACACAGCCCAGAGGGGCAAAAAGGGTCATCTGATGCTCTAATCTGCCTCGATAGCGTAGGATTCATAGATTTAGGCCAAAAGGCAGAGGAGATATTCAATAAATCGAATGAGAGGAGCCAAATAGTCAAAACTAAAGAGGAGGGATTGTGAGAAAATGCTTAGTTGTCTCCTCTCAATGTGGATATAATAGTCAGTCATACTCCCCCTCACCTGTTTGTAGGACAAAGGTCTCAGATCTCCTCCTCCCCCTCAGGTTAACAAGGTCACATGGTTCAAGGAGCCCTGGTCTCAATAAGGTCCACTTCAGAGTTGTGTCCATATAAGGAAGTATAAGGTCTACTCCTGAGTTATGCCCATACAAGGAAGAGGGGTGGGAATACAGCATTCCAATTAGCTAGTTTTTGTGAGTAGATTGTAACCCTTGAGTAATCAGACCAGTAATGAAAAAGGGGAGGGTCCATTCACATTAGGGACTAGGGTATAAAACAGGGCCTGCAAGCCCCCTTTCTAGGCACCCACTAGCTGCACACTAGGGTGCCTCCTTCTCATGAGAAGAAAATAAAGAGCCTTTGTCACCTCAAAAAAAAAAAAAAGATTCTGGGAGCAGCTAAGTAGAGCAGTGGATAAAGCACCGACCTTGGAATTCAGGAAGACCTGAGTTCAAATCCGGCCTCAGACAGTTGACACTTACTAGCTGTATGACCCTGGGAAAGTCATTTAACCCTCATTGCCCAGACCAAAGAAAAATTAAATTCTGTTTTCCTGAAAATGTTATAATCAATAGAGAAATACTTTCTCCCTAATTTATGTCATTTACTGATATTTTAAAAACCATATTTTAACATTCTTTTTTGAATAAAAATATAGATTTTTTCAAGAATTTTTCAAGAATTGCATTATACTTTCTTTTTTTTTCTTTTTTTTTTTTGCGGGGCAATGGGGGTTAAGTGACTTGCCCAGGGTCACACAGCTGGTAAGTGTCAAGTGTCTGAGGCTGGATTTGAACTCAGGTACTCCTGAATCCAGGGCCGGTGCTTTATCCACTGCACCACCTAGCCGCCCCCTGCATTTTACTTTCTAAATACTAAATACGTTCTAAATTTGGATCTCCCAGGGTTTTTTTTTTTTTTTTGTCTGAATTTCTTTTCTCAACCTGACTAATATGGAAATGTTTAGCATGACTCTACATGTATAATTTAAATTGAATTGCTTGAATTTTTAAGGGGGATGATGGGGAGTGAGGGAGAATGTGAATTTGGAATCTAAAGTTTTAAAAAATGGATGCTGAAAATTGTTTTTACATGTAATTGGGGAAAATTAAATTCTCAATAAAAAAATTTAAAATATATTTCAACTTTTGGCAGTGACAAAAAAATCTTATTTTATCATTGAGTAGACAGTTTGGGGAAGGTGATACTTAAAACTCCTAAGAACTTTCTCATTATTCTAGCAGTTAGAAGAGCAAAGGTGTGAGTTGAATATGAAGGCATGATATATATTAAAAACAAAACACAACATAAAATTAAGGGTTGAGAGAGGAATTCACAGGGAAAAAGAGAAAGGGAGAGGCAGAATTGGGTAAAATTTCTCCAATAAAAGAAGCATGAAAATATTTTACATTTGAGGTGGGTAAAGTGAGGGAATTTTATTCTAATCAGAATTGGCCCAAAGAGGGAATAACATACACACTTAATTGGGTATAGAAATCTATCTTATCCTATGGGAAATTAGGAGGAGAAGGGGGTAAGAGAAGGGTGGGATAAGAATAGAGTGGGCATATTGGGAGAGGAAGTCTAAAGAAAAAACACATTTGAGAAGGGACAGGGTAAAAGGAGAGAGAATGAAATAAAGAAGGGGGAAACTGGATGTAGGAAATAAAGTTAAAAATAATAAATATGAAAAAAATGAAGCAAGTTTCTCTCATAAATGAAGTAAGTTTCTCAAACATAAATGAATCAAATTTATAGAAGAGCCATTTCCCAATTGATAAATGATCAAAAGCTATTCACAGTTTTCAGATGAAGTAATCAAAACACTGTATATCTATCTAAAAATTTCTAAATCACTATTTTAAAAATAAAAGTATTTTATTATTTTCCAGTTACATGTAGAAATAGTTTTCAACATTTTTTATATAAGATTTCCAATTTAAATTTTTTCTCCCTCCCTCCCCTCCCTTCCCCCTCCCCTAGACAGCAGGCAATCTGATATAGGTTATATATACATAATAACATTAAACATATTTCTTCATTAGCCATGTTATACAAGAAGGATCAGAGCAAAAAGGAAAAACCTCAAATCAGAAAACCAACAGCATCAAAAACAAAAGAAATAGTAGCGTCTAATCAGCATCCATATTCCACAGTTCTTTTTTTCCCCCTGGATTTGGAGAGCCTTTCCCATCATGAGACCTTTGGAACATTCTTGTTCAGATGGATTTGTGAGGAGAATCTAGTCTATCACAGTTGAACAACACATAATATTAATGATACTGTGTATAATGTTTTTCTGGTTCTGCTCATTTCACTCATCATCAGTTCATATAAGTCCTTCCAGGTTTCTCTGAACTCCACCTGCTCATCATTTCTTATAGCACAATAGAATTCCATTACACTCATATACCACAACTTGTTCAGCCATTCCCCAATTGATGGGCATCCCCGGAACTTCTAATTCCTTACCACAACAAAAAGAGCAGCTATAAATATTTTTGTACATGTGGGTCTTTCCCCCCCCACTTTTTATTTTAATCTTTTTGGGAAAAAAGACCCAAGAGTGGTATTGCTGGGTCAAAGGGTATGCACAACTTTATAACCCTTTGGGCATAATTCCAAATTGCTCTCCATAATGGTTGGACCAGTTCACAACTCCACCAACAATGCTTTAGTGTTCCAATTTTTCCACAGCTTCTCCAACATTCTAAATCAATATTGATTGGAGAAATGCAAATTGAAGTACTACCACATACCTATTAGAATGACTTAATAGGTCAGAAAATGAAAATGACAAATATTGGAGGGGATATGGGGAAAAATGAGATATTAATGGACTGTTGGAAGATTTAACTGAATCACCCATTCTGTAGAACAATTTGGAACTATTTCAAAGGGCTATACAACCATACATACCCTTTGACCTAGCAACACCACTATATCCCAAAAGAAAAAAGAAAAAGGACATACACACACACACACACACACACACACACACACATATGTATGTGTTTGTCTGTGTGTGTGTGTGTAAGTAAATTAGGAGAGGAAGGAATAATTTACCTTTCAGACCTTTGGAAAGGAGAACAGTTTATGACCAAAGAAGAGATAGAGCATATTATGAAATGCAAGATGGATGATTTGGACTACAGTATATATTTGACTACATTTTGACTAGAATGCAGTGTGTGTGTGTGTGTGTGTGTGTTTGTGTATATGTATATATGTATATATATGTGTGTGTATATATATATATGCATGTGTGTGTATATATGCTTGTTTGTATGTGTGTGTGTGTGTGTATACACACACACAATATTGTCAGCTCTTTTCTGGTGTCAACAACTTGGAAATTAAGGGGATGACCATCAAATGGGAAAAGGTTAAACAAATTGTAGTATGCGATTGTGGTGGAATTCTATTGTGTGATAAGAAATTATGGGCAGGATGCTCTCAGAAAAACCTGGAAAGACTTATATGAGCTGATGCTAAGTGAAATGTTCTGTGTGTTAAGCAACATCAATGTTCTATAATGATTAGCTGTGATTGTCTTAGCTCCTTTCACAATGCAATGATACAAGACAATTCTGAAAGCCTTTTGATGAAAAATACTATCCATCCCCAGAGAAAGAATGGATGGTGTCTGAATATGGATTGAAGCATCCTTTTTAAAAAAAAAAAACTTTCTTTGTTTTTCTTGATTTCTTTTTTTTTCTTTTTTTTAATGTATGAGGTATTTTATTTTTTCCGTTACATGTAAAGATAGTTCTCAACTTTTGTCCATACATGCTTTACAATTTCAGATTTTTCTCCCTCCCTCCCCTCCCTCCCCCCTCCCCTAGACAGCAGGCAATCTGATATAGGTTATATCTATATATCTCTATACATATACATATAGATATATATATATACACACACACATATATATACACATAATAACATTAATCCTATTTCTGCATTAATCCTGTTACAAGAGAAAGAATCAGAGCAGTGATGCAAAACCTCAAAATAGAAAAAAAAAACAACAGCACCCAAAACAAAAGAAATAATATGGTTCAATCAGCATCTATACTACACAGTTCTTTCTTTCTTTTTTTTTTTCTTGGATTTGGAGATCCTCTTCTATCATGAGTTCCCCGGAACTCTTCTGTACCATTGCATTGGTGAGAAGAATATAGTCCATCACAGTAGGTCAACACTCAATGTTGATGATACTGTGTACAATGTTCTTCTGGTTCTGCTCATCTCACTCATCATCAGCTCACGTAAGACCCTCCAGGTTTCTCTGAACTCTTCATGCTCATCATTTCTTACAGCACAATAGTATTCCATTGTATTCATATACCACAACTTGTCCAGCCATTCCCCAATTGAAGGGCACCCCCTCAACTTCCAATTCCTTGCTACCACATGAAGAGCAGCTATAAATATTTTTGTACATGTGGGTCCCTTTCCCCCTTCCATGATTTCTTTGGGCAAAAGACCTAAAAGTGGGATTGCTGGGTCAAAGGGTATGCACAGCTTTATGGCCCTTTGGGCATAATTCCAAATTGCTCTCCAGAATGGTTGGATCAGCTCACAGCTCCACCAACAATGCATTAGTGTTCCAATTTTCCCTTTTCTTGATTTCTAAAATCTGTTTTCTCTCACAACACAACTACAAAGGAAACATGTTTGAGAGTCCTGCACATGCATAATGAGTTGATTGCTTTCTCAACTGGGTAGGAAGGAGAAAAGGAGAGAATTTGAAACTCAAAATTTTTGAAATGGAAGTTAAAAATTATTTTTCCATGTAATTGGGGAGAATAAAATACTAAGGTTTAAAAAATAATGTTAAAATATTTTTCAATATTATTGAAAATAAAATTTTTATTGAGTTATTTAACAAAATATATAAAATATATTAAAAAGAAAAATGTCTACCTTCCAAAAAAATAAATGAAAGACAGATACAATCCCATTGGAAAGATCAGAATCAATGTTAATAAAAGGATTTCTTAAGTTAACAGGAGAAATTTACTAGGCAATAAAAGTCTTCCTTTGATGCTTCATTATGGCCAACATGTGAACCTGAGTCACGTTACAGTGAATTAAAAACTCAAGCTACTACTATATTGCTGGAAAAATTTCCAGGATGTTCATCAAAATAGATGCTGCTATTCAGGGACTGACCCCCATAAATATGTACAGTGGTCATGCATAGATGGGTGGTGATCTAAAATTTTGTAGGGAATGCTTGTACCAGTGAAAAGGGAAATGAACTGATGTAAAGAAACAAATATATTGTGGTGAGCTCCTCAAGCAACGAAATAACATAATATTCAGGTAAGTCTGGGGCAAAGCTGGTCCCTAATTCCCTTAGCAATTGGAAATCCCCACTATTACAAAAGTCTGCATGAATGAATAGTCTTCTGCTCCTAAGATGTGCAATTCTATTTTACAGAAGTCATATATAGTATATGTAGATCTATAAATATATGTGCATTTGGTCACATACAAGTATAAATTTATACATAGGTAAATATATATATATGCATATATGTATGTGTGTGTGTGTATATATATATACATCTCAACAATTTTTATGCACTTACTTTGTTAAAGGAACTATAATAATCCTGAGAAACATTAGTGCCTGGATCTAAGTTGGAGGGAAGTTTTAGACTTAATTACTACAGAACTCTGTGTAAGTGAGCTAAGCTAGGAACCTAAGCCCCTTTCCATACCTAGGGCCTGAGCTAGTAGAAAGGAGGAGGGGGTAAATATCTCCAATGTGTTGCAAAGCATATCTGTTATTTTACCTTTTCAAATAAATATTCCTTGGAAAATGTCCAAAGTCACATATACCTGTATATACATAGATATGTGTATATAAATTTGTTTATATATGCATGTACACATATGTTATACAGAAATGTGTTATATATACACACATATATATGGACAGATAGATAGATAGATAGATAGATAGATAGATAGATAGATAGATAGATAGATAGATAGATAGATGTTTAAATATACACATGAAGTATGGTAATATCTTAGACTGATCAAGTTTATGTGACATCCAATGTTTTGAGCTATAGGAAAACCATTTTGCTTCTGTACATTGGCTAGTCTGATCATGGTAAATTATCTCTTTAAGTTATCAGTGAGTTGTTGAACACTAAATGTTGATATGACATGAAGCACACTAGTTTACAGTATGAAAAAGGTAGACTTTATTTTTATTGGTTTTGATAATGATACACATTATTGATATGCACAACATGGGTTCTAATGAATGGAAAATCATTGTAGGTATTGTTTTTAGTTCCTTGGATTTGAAAATCTCGTTTTAGTAATTCTCATCTTTCACAGCATTACTGCTAGAACAGATACATAAAGATCCAGAAGTATTTTCCTTCTTTCTAAAGCAAGGAGAAAAGTAAGGGCAAATAGGCCCTTGAAAAACATTATCAGGAGGACTGTAGATTAGAATTCCCTCTGTTGCATTGTAAAATGCTACATGACCTCTCTCATAATCAAGGTAAATGCCCACCTTATGAATGGGTTGGCATACACAAACATCAAAACTTGAACACCAGAGGCAAATGATATTTCCACATATCATGGATACAAGGGTCCATGTATCCCCAGGTACCTTACAGACAAGGCCCTTCCTTCTGATTGATTCTTTACAGATGCCCACTTCCCACTCTGTTTTATTCTCCACCTCGACTTCCCAGTAGTGTTTCCCCGAGGAGAAGCTCTGTGTAGCCAAGACACACGGGGAAAACTCAAATCTTTTGGGGTTGTCAGGCACAGCCTGAGGGACAGAATCATATTTGACACTCTTCAAATCATCTGACAGGATGAGATGAGGATTGGCAGTTTCAGGATCTAGAAAGATATCCCCTGTAGAAAAAAGAAAAGGCATCATTCACCTTGGATTCCAAAGTACAGAGGTTAATAACAAACAGAAGGATTCCTTAATCTTGGGACAACATCAGATTGTGGGATTCTAGCCACAATACTCAGCCACTGGAAATGTATCATTTTCTCAAGATGGTTGTCATATTTCTGACACTTATTGGGTGAGTGACTTAGTTTTCTAGTACCTCAATTTCCACAAAAAAAAAAATGAGGAATATAGAGTTGGACTTCATGATATCTAACAAGCTTCCAGTGTTAAATTTGTTAGAAGTTATGTTTCAAGACATTTATTGAATATTTTCAACCTTTGATTAAGAACCAACTCTGGCTAAGCAGTATACCACACATTGAAAGATATAGAGAAATAGTCATTTAGGTGGTATATACCTGAAAGAAGTGCTACTACTGGAAGAACTATTTTTCAAAATATAATCAAAAAGGAAGAGATGATAATGATTCCAATATAGGAAGAAAAATTTTTAAAACCAATTTTAGAAAGGCTGACCAACAGAGGGATTCACTCTTTTCTCTTCTTCCAGGGAAAGCTCTCTTCTAGGAGTTTGTAATCTCTCTGGGGCAACTTGAGACATAAAGAGTTCTAAAGCAAATAGAGAGCCAATATTGAGTGCATTGCAACCAATATGGGAGCTCTTGTGAATTCTGAAGTGGCAATTGAGGTCACTATGGATGACTTACTATGGAAAGTCAGCAGCATTTCTTTCATGCCAATGATGGGGTACATGGTCCATCTGGGTGAAGCAACTACTGGATTTTGAAGAAGTAGCTCCTCATTCCTATAAGCAAAACACACTTCATTACAAAGGTTGTATAGAGATCTTAGAGGCCAATCTTGGTAAAAAAAAAAAATCTCAGGGTTCTGCAATTGCATGGATCCCAGTTAGCCCCATTCATCCATCCAGACTCTTCTTTCAAATCCCGTCCCTATCTGAATCACTTTGCCATAAAATGGAAACCTACCTTTCCAATGTACCTTTCATTCCCTAGAGGGAAGAAAAAAGAGAGAATTAATATTCTACTTATTAGTCAATTCCCATAAATCTTTTTTTTTTTAGTGAGTACAGACTTCCCACAGTCCAATTTCTCCCTGGTGACTATTTTCCAGGGAAAATATTGCAAATTATTGGAAAATATTGCACAAAAGTACCATAACATTGCTAAGAACCTTGCCTTGGACACTCTTTCATTGCCTTGATGCCAGATGTCCCCCTTTTCAATGGGAAAATCACTCCAGTGTGAAAGAAGTATGATTTGTAACTATCTCTGATCTCCTTCTATCTTTACAGAAAATTCATCTGACAGATACAACTTCTTGTTTTCACATTGTAAGAGAACAAAAAGTGAATAAATTAGAAAAGTGTTGAGGGCCTGGGAGACTGGAAGACATCCTTTGTTCAAGTGGGTTTTGGTGGGTAATATGGGTTCTGAAAATAGAGACATTGTCAAACCTTCTACAGATGAATTATGTAAATAGCTCAGAAACTTGAAGAAAGATGTGGATTTCAGGGTCTCATTTTTAGCAATGTTCAACTTACTTAAGTACTCCCTTCACAAAGCCCAAGGAAGCAAGAAAACCACCAGGTCTGACTCATCTAACACTAGAGAGGTGCTGTTGCATACATTGCTTATTGGGCTTAAAGTAGAATACCAGAATGGGGTACAGATGTCAGATCTTATTTAGGCCAACTCATGATGCATGATTGCCATCTATAAAATTTCAGAAAAACAATCACTCAGCCTGCATTTAAAGTCTTCCTCTAGTAGGGAAATCACCACCTCCAGAGAGAGACCAAATGATTTTGGACAATATCGGTGCAGATTGAAAGCCTTCCTTGGCCTGCAGATTAAGGGACTTGCAATCATCAAGACATGAGCTCAGGAGCAGCTAGGTGGCTCAGTGGATAGAGCACTGGCCCTGAGTTCAAATCCAGCCTCAGACCTTTGACACTTACTAGCTGTGTGACCCTGGGCAAGTCACTTAACCCCACTTCCCTCACCAAAAAAAAAAAAAAAAAGACATAAGCTCAAATACTGTCTCTAACACCAAAGTACTGAGCCAGGCTCTGAAGTGCTCTGAACCTCAGAGCCCTCCTACTCTAGAATAGGGATAATACTTATTTTCTTGCCAACCTCAAAGGATTCTTTTGTCTAAACATTAAGAAAATAGATATGAGTCACATTGGAGTCTTGAAGCAACAAATGAATTGGATGAATTGTCTGGTAATTATTCAATCCATTGGCCCTAATTCTTTCCTAAGAAAAAGATTGTCTAATCCCCATAGTTGTTAGATTTGCAAGTATTTGAATATGCAAGTACTTGAATTGAAATATCAATTCCCTCCCCTTCCACCTTCTCTTCCCTTGTTCTAATGCATCTCAATTTTTGTTTAAAGCACTTACCTGGAGTATTTCAGTGGGAAGCTTCTCAAAATTTTTATCTATCTCTGACATCACCATTTGCAAGTTGTTGATATGTTGGGTCATTCTTGCCCTGCTCTCCTCAAACTTCGCCAAGTTGTCTTTTACTTGCTTTTCCAGTTTTTGCAGATGTAGCTGTTTTTCTTTTGATAAGACCTGGTGCTTTTTCTCAAACTCAGACTTAAACAATTTTATCACAGCTAGATCGTCCAACTGTAATCAAAGATATTAAGATAAAAGAAAGAAGTGAAGAGTCACTAAGTGTCAGGGTCAGCATCAAACATTTGTGTTTGATGTGAATTCCCATTGCCCATCTAAGCAGATTCATTGGCTATGATACCAACAGGGCTTTTCCATCTGCCTTGCAAAAATTTCTTCCTATAAGCTCATTAAGGTATACTGTCTCTTGAAGGCCCCTTTCCTAAGGATTAGTCAATGACAGAAAGGAGAGAGAATTTTCTTTTAAAGGAAGAGGCCTCAAATGTACAGCACAGATTGTTTCTCTCTAAAACTGGTCAACACACATCAGAAAATTGATTCTTTATAAAAATATTTTAGTGTGTTTGTTTCAACACTAAGTTCTTCTAGAGATATTTATATGTATGCATTCAAATGTGAATCCATAACAGCAAAAATGTGTTACTACCTTTGTTTATTAATATAGATCTCTTCCAGTAAACAATTAGACTTTCTTCCCTTTCCATCATTAACTATTTCTTCTATGAAAAGTGTTCAAGAAACAACATATTTACAAGTTTATCACCAAGAAACACCAGAGACACTAATTTTAAGTTGTGCTTCTCTCACTTACATTTCAATTCTAATTGAATTTCCTTCTTTTTTCCCCTTAAAGTATTGTTTATTCTCCTACAAGAAAAGCCAAATCTTAGTAAAACCTCTATTTTATATCAAAGTGACCCCCAATGTTTTATAAAGTTATTAAACTTCCTGGGCCTTTACCTTGGTCATTTCCCAGTCCTGAAATGCAGTGTCTCTTCAACTCTGCCTTAGTCAGTTGTGTTCTTACCTAACCCTAACCCTAACCCTAACCCTAACCCTAACCCTAACCCTCCTTCAGCTTCTCCCAATCCCCACAGTCCTCAATGTCTGTGGTTCTAGCTTCCAAATTAAATGTGGTTGATTCTTCTTCTATTTGTTCTGTATTTACTGAAATACTTAAATCTCCCAAGGTAAAAGGTTGTTTCTTCCCTTTGACATTTATTTCCAGAGACTATCAAGGTACCTTACACAAAATAAGCCCTTTTTAGAAGTTTAATTTTGGGGGTGGGAGGGCTAGGTGGCACAGTGGATAAAGCACTGTCCCTGGATTCAGGAGGACCTGAGTCCAAATCAGATCTCAGATACTTGACAGTTACTAGCTATGTGACCCTGGGCAAGTCACTTAATCCCCATTGCCCCACAAAACGAAAACAAAAACAAACGAAGCAAACAAAAAAGTTTAATTGATTGACTGATTTTGTTTTTCTCTTTCTCACTCCACAGTACTATTATTTGCTACGAGGAATTGTGTCCCACTATCTTTGAGTGTCAAGATAGCCATGATGTAAGTTCATAACCACTTGGAGCATATTGAGTAAAACCCATAGCCCCCACATATTTTAAAGGCTCACTCTTTGACCATCCCTGCTCCACTTATTGCCTGCCTACACCAGATTACTAGGAAGCCCTGCTCCTAAAAGTACAAATGCATTTGGGAGAGTCAAGTGGAAAAAATTGGAAGTGACCCTTCTTCCAGCATTCTGGAAGTGATAGGGCAACTACCTCCTCAGGCTCCTTTCTGAAGCAGTGTTATGGTTTCATATCAGTCACTCACCTTGAGCATTTCCACAGACTGCTGCTCTGAGGTCATTGGCTGATTGAGGACCTCTTGGGTCTGGCTGTCCTTGCTCTCCCTATTGGCCAAGTTGTCCCTTGATTCCTTGACCAATCTTTGCAATTGTAGTCGTTCTTCCTCCAAAAAGAACAAGTGCATTTTCTCATATTCAGATAGAATCAGAACCTTGAGAGTCTCGCCATGCACCTTTCATAGAAGAATTAGGATAAAAGAAGGAAAGAGGAGTCAATGAGTGTCAGAGTCCAGGTCAGCATCAAATATTTCTGCAGCTACTACTTCCTTTTGTCTGTCTGAGCAGATTATTGGACCACGTTCAGACATACCTTTACTAACTGCCTTCCTCAATTTTTTTCACCAGCAGCCAAAATAAGGTGCACTCTTTTGCCCCCTAAGGAGTACTTGATGATGGAAAGTCCAGGAGTGTTTTGTGTAAAGGAATTAATGAATACGCCAATGTATACTAGACATTGATTCTTTCCCAAACTGTCTAAAGCCAAGTAGAAAAAAATGTTTTTTTTTTTCTGCATACATTGTAGGTTCTTTATACTTCCCTTTATATCAGTTAGCATTCCAACTGAAAAGGGCTTTTAGGAGCCAGGACACCTGCCACATTTACCTCTAAAAACAAACCAGATACTTACCTCAGAATGAATCTGTCTTATTTCCTCACCTTCCAATTCCATTTGAAATTTCTGCTTCTCACCCTTTAAAATATTCCATTTCTCTTGGAGCTTCTCCTGCAAGGGGGAAAAACAAGTCTTATTCCAATTTCTGTTTTGTACCGAGAGTGTCCCCACTTGATCATGGACATAGTGGCTTGAGCAGACCCTCTATCTTTTCTAGAATTAACCGTGAACAGATCATCTTACCATGCACTGACCAGCTGCCTTTTCCAAAAGAAGAACTTTATGCTCCTTGTGCTCTGTACTTAAAAAGCAAGGCCCACACAAGGGCCTTTGGTCCTCCTCACAGAACAAAGTCTCTTCTTTCCCATGTTTCTCACAGATTGTCAGGGCCCTCATGCTCTGCAGTAAGTGAGGTCTAAGCATCTTGCCAATGATTGACAGATTCTGTAGCCTCCTATTGCACAAAAAGTATCCAAATGGAATGATTGCTTTGCAAGTAGGACACTTCTGTGGTGTGAAGGTTTCATTCCAGAAGCTGAGAAGACACACTTTGCAAAAGCTATGTCCACATTGTATAGTCACTGGTTCAATGAAATAGCCTGAACATATCGCACAGGTGAAATTCGATTTCAGGTTTTCACAAAAGGTTTCAGCATCCATGTTCCTAAATCTGGGGTGAAAAATTCAGTGAAAATTGGATTAGGGCCTTCATATACTATAGAAGGCATTTTCCACCTATGGGGCTGACTGATTTGCAGGGACTGAGAAGCAGAGGATGACCTGGACCAGAAATGAGCCATATCCTCCCCACCTTCTAAGCAGATGCATCAGAGAAACCAGTTTTCTGGTCCGCCCCACCCCGATTTGAGCAGGGAATTGAGACTTCTGGGACACAGAAATCATGGGGTGATGTATGATTCTACCTTATGGCTGTGCCTCCTCTCAAGTATTTTTTAAAATAAGTTTCTTTTTTTAATCTCTGGGTTGATGGTTAGTTTTCCTAAATTCTTCTCCTTCCCACCCCACATCCAGGCCAGACTTCCATGATTTGTGACTATTAACCAAGAAGGCAACATATGACACAGGCTTAGTCCTGCTTCAGGGGACAACTCTGTATCCATCCTTGAAGAAGAAGATCACTGAGGAAGTCCAGAGTCTTTCCTACCTCCTCCCCATCTCTAGTCCTCTTTTTTGTTTTCTTTTTTTCTTTTTTCTTTTTTCTTTTTTAGTGAGGCAATTGGGGTTAAGTGACTTGCCCAGGGTCACACAGCTAGTAAGTGTTAAGTGTCTGAGGCCGGATTTGAACCCAGGTACTCCTTGACTCCAGGGCCAGTGCTCTATCCACTGCACCACCTAGCTGCCCCTTGTTTGTTTGGTTTTTTAAGTTTAGGTTTTGGGGGTTTTTTTGAGTGGGGTAATTAGGGTGAAGTGACTTGCCCAGAGTCACACAGTTTTTACTTGTCAAGTATCTGAGGCAGGATTTGAACTCAGGTCCTCCTGAATATAGGGAGTGTACTTTATCCACTGTGCCAACTAGCTGGCCTCTCTAGGCCTCTTGTAAAAGACACAATTCTACCGTCATGTATTCATGCCTTTTGGCCCAGGGGAACATGGAATCTGATAGTCCTAGAGCTCAGCCTGACCCCTCTCTTATAAGGACCCAAGATGGTGAGATCTCCCATCTTTTGCTACTTATCCCTCCCACCTTCTATTTATCTTATTCCCCATATCAGAGTCACCATATTCTAGGAAAGAGGAAACTTCTTTAGTTTTTCCTAAGTTTTTCCAAAGGTACTAGTTTACCTTAGTTTGGGGATAACTGATCTCATTTCCAAGGGTCAGGGCAATTATGTTTTTAATTATATGAAATAGTACCAGGGTAGGGAAAACCACAAATCATCACATCTTTCCCCAGCATTGCCTACTTCTTAATTAAACTGAGATGTATCTTGTCACCTCCCACAGTTACTATCCATGTACTGAACTGAGATATCTTGATCTTTCTAAATGAACAGAATAGAAAAATCTTCTCAAGGGAAGCTTACCTTCTAGTCCTTTCTTCAAGGATCGTCAATTCAGGAAGGGGAACTCAAGCTCCTTCCTCTGAGCTCTGGCAGCAAAGAAGATGGCAGAAGCAACTTCTTGGGTTCTTTTATAGGCCCTGCTTCATTTAGCCCCTCCCCTCCTTCTATCCCCAATGTGTAAAGTGCTATGCCCTATTAGTGCTTATAGACTCTGCTTTGGTAGAGTTCTCACCTATGTGAGTTGTCACCTTTCTACTCAAACCTGGCAATAGGCCTCAGTGTTCACAATGGTTTTCACACATATAGGTGCAGTTTGGCCAAGGAAGGAGAACCAGATCAGTAGTGATCAGGTCCAAATAATTTCAGTCTCCTGTACTGGCTATTGATATTAGGGGACAGTATAACTGATCAGAAAGTGATTCCAGAGGGAGCCCTGTGCTAGTGGTGTTCACAGGACCTAATGCTTAACTCCATTGTTTGTAATCAGTTACAGTTAAAGTTCCATGTAGAAAGAAGTGCTTGAGGTACCAAGGTTAAACACAAGACTCCTAGACAAAGTTTCAGGACAGAGAGTAGCAGCTAATACTGATTGCAGACCTTGAGCAACAAAATGGGCATGAGTAATGCAATTCTTGAAGGAAAAAAATGTTCATTTTTCTTTTAAAATAGCAAGTTAAAAATAAGTAATATATATTTTAAAATACCAATAATACAAACAAAAGTAGAAAGTGTTTCTTAATTGCTTATGACAATTTCAGGGGAGAACATTTTTACTGTTAATTATGTTGTTGTTTTTCCCCAATTACATGTAAAGGCAATTTTCTTTCTTTCTTTTTTTTTTTCCTCTTTGGTGAGGCAATTGGGGTTAAGTGACTTGCCCAGGGTCACACAGGTAGTAAATGTTAAGTGCCTGAGGCCTGATTTGAACTCAGCTCTTTCTGAATCCAGGGCCGGTGCTCTATCCACTGTGCCACCTAGCTGCCCCATAAAGGCAATTTTCAACATTAATTTTTGAAAACTTTTCAGTTTGTGTTGTTTAAAATCTAAATGTTGGTTCTAATGTGCCCCCCCACCCCGTTTGGTGGGAACCTGCCTAAAATCACTGCTAAATTCAGGAGGGGTTTAGGCTTTTAAGGATTTATTAAAAGATATATTATAAGGGGCAGCTAGATGGCACAGTGGATAAAGCACCGGCCCTGAAGTCAGGAGGACCTGAGTTCAAATGTGGCCTCAGACACTTGACGCTTACTAGTTGTGTGACCCTGGGCAAGCCACTTAACCCCAACTGCCTCACCAAAAAACTTTTAAAAATGGTATATAATAAGAGAGTGAAGAGAGAGAAAGATTGAGAACAGATTCCTTATAACATGGAAATCCTAGCTTTCCTAGCAGCCCACATGAAGTTCTGCCACCAAACTGATGTCTCAAACCAAAAGAGAGAGATCCAGTCTGCCAGCCTCAGCTTCCTACTTCCTGTCCTCCCCCCTCCAAAATGGGAGGTTTTTCAAGTTGATTGGTTCAGAGTGGTCTCCTGTTGATTTCGCAGTCCATGGCCTCTGCGGTCTCAATTTAATCAACCTTAACTAAGTTCAACTTCTGAGAACACCCTACTCAGAGATGGCCAGGTGTGGTCCCGATTTAATCATCATTAAGTAGCTTCTCAGTCTCTCAGTCTCACCCAATTCAATCAATTCCAAATCAATCTTCAGGTGGGGCTCCTGGGTGTCTTCCAAGACCCATTATTTTATCACAATTTCCAATATTTTTCTCCCTTCTTCCCCATTCTCTCCCCTCCCCAAGACAGAAAAGAATATGAAATAGCTTATACATGTGCCTTGTTGCAAAATATATTTCCACATTAGTTAAGCTGTGAAAGAAGAAAAAGAAGAAAAGGAAAACAGACACAGAAAAGTGGAAGTTCTATGTTTTGATCTGCATTCAGACTCCATTAATTCTTTCTCTGGATGTAGATAGCATTTTCAATCATGGGTCTTTTGGAATTTTCTTGGATCATTGTATTGTTTGGAAGAGCCAAGTCAATCATTGTTTATCATGACAGTGTTGGTTTTGCTGTTTTTATTCAGTATCAGTTCATGTAAGTCTTTTCTGAAATCAGCCTGCTCATCATTTTTTTTAAGTATTTTATTATTTTCCAGTTACATGTAGAGACAGTTTTCAACATTTGTTTTTATAAGATTTATGTTTTCAAATTTTCCCTCCCTCCCCCCATCCCCAAGACAACAAGTAATCTGATATAAGTTATATATGTACAATCACACTGAACATATTTCTGCATAAGTCATGTTATAAGAGAAGAATCAGAGCAAAAAGGAAAAACCTCAGAAAAGAAAAACAACAGCACCAAAAACAAAAGAAATAGTATGGTTCAATCTGCATCCATGTTCCACAGTTGTTGTTTTTTTCTGAATTTGGAGAGCCTTTTCCATCATGAGTCCTTTGGAACTATCTTGGACCATTGTATTGCTGAGAAGAGTCAATTCTATCACAGTTGATCAACACATAATGTTGATGATACTGTGTACAATGTTCTACTAGTTCTGCTCATCTCACTCATCATCAGTTCATGCAAGTCCTTCCAGGTTTCTCTGAACTCCTCCTGCTCATCATTTCTTACAGCACAAGAGAATTCCATTACATTCATATACCACAACTTGTTCAGCCATTCCCCAATTGATGGGCAAGCCCCTCTACTTCCAATTCCTTGGCACCACAAAAAGAGCAGCCATAAACATTTTTGCACATGTGGGTCCTTTTCCCTTCCCTAAGATCTCTTTGGGAAAAAGACCCAATAGTGGTATTCTGGGTCAAAGGGTATGCAGAGCTTTATAGCTCTCTGGGCATAATTCCAAATTACTCTCCAGAATGGTTGGGTAAGTTCACAGCTCCACCAACAATGCCTTAGTGTTCCAAATTTCCCACAGCTTCTCCAACATTTATTGTTTTCCTTTTTTGTCATATTAGCCAATATGATAGGTATCAGGTTGATTGTGACAGTGTACTGGTTTTGCTCACTTCATTCAGAATCAGTTTATATAAGTCTTTTCTGAAATCATCCTGTTCATCATTTCTTACAACACAATAAATAGTATTTCATTCCATTCATATCCCAAAACTTATTCAGCCACTTTCCAGTTGATGGGCATCCCTTCAGTTTTTAATTCTTTGACACAACAAAAAAAGTTGCCATAAGTGTTTTTGTACATGTGAGTCCTTTTTCCTTTCTTATGATCTCTTTGGAATACAGACTTTATGGTGGTGTAGCTGGATCAGTGGGTATGCCCAGTTTGATTGCCTTTCAGGCATAGTTTCCAAATAATTGTACAGAATAGTTGGAGCAATTCACTACTACACCAACAATGCATTAGTTAGAGATCTACCTTGATTTAACAAACAAACAAAAAAGGCTCAGTAGGCTGTAATACTATGGATCTTATTTATCCCTTTTATCTAGCCACAGTCTTTCATAGACTGTGCATGTCTGATTCAGTTTACCATAGAATGGAAACCAACCTTTCCAATATGCCACTTGAATTTAGAGGGAGGAAGCATGTGTCATTTAATCTTCTCCTTATTCATTTTTCATGACATTGTCTTCTTCAGAGAGGACATACATACATAGTTTCCCACAATCCCTTTTCCTCCTGAAACTATTGTTCAGGGGAAGCACAACTATCACTGCCAAAAACAAATAAACAAAAAATAGTTTTGTGCATTCATTTTCCTATGCCTGTGGAGAAAAAGTCAATGGAAATTTTGACAAGGTCTTTCATATGCTAGAGAACACAACTCAGAACCATGAAACAGACTGATTTGCAGGGCCTGAGAAGTAGTGGAGGGCCGGACAAGAAGTGAGCCATCTCCTACCTACATCCTAAGCAGATGATCAGAGAAACTGAGTCCCAAGATACCCTCCGATGTAACCAGAGAAGTGAAAGTCCTGGGACTCTTAGATCACAGGCTGAGCTGATTTGACCCTTTGGGTGTGCTTCATTTCTAGGTGTTTGTTATTGTTTTTGTTTTTTTTTCTTAATAATAAAATTTCTTTTTCAATTTCAGAATGTATGGATGTTGTTTTATCCAGGTTCCCCTCTATTCCCAACCCCACTCCACTTTCCCTCCAGAGCGCCACAGGTTGTCAGGAGTATTCCTCTTCACCAAGGAGCCTCCATGTGACACAAGCTAAGTACTGATACAGAGGACAACTCTGTGCCCCTGCATGTGGCATAGAGCATCACTGAAGAGGCCCAGAGTCTGTCCTGCCTTGCCCTCTCTAGTCATCTTGAAGAAGTTCAAAAGCTGTTGCCATGTTTTCATTCCTTTTGGCTCAGGGGACCATGGAACCTGGAAGCCCTAGGGCTCAACCTGAGATCTGTCATAAAAAAGTCCTGGGTCATGGGGGCTCCCATGTCTTCCTCTTTCTTTTTTTGTTGTTGTTCCATTGCCTTCTTGGAATTTATTTTAAGTCACCTATATTTGATTAAAAGGTAATTTATGGGGGCATCTAGGTGGCACAGTGGATAGAGCACTGGTCCTGGAGTCAGGAGGACCTGAGTTCAAATCCAGCCTTAGACACTTGACACTTACTAGCTGTGTGACCCTGAGCAAGTCACTTAACCCCAATTGCCTTACCAAAAAAAAAAAAGGTAATTTATGGTAAAAATAGAAGATACTGGAGTTAAGAGGTGGGAAATGGTCTTTGCACATACACTAAGGTAAGAATATATGTAAAACTAATGATTATCACACAAAAAGTTCACATTAACATTGTGGTTTTTTACATTTTTTATTTTTTTTACATAATTGCAAAAGAAAAATAAGGACTAATCTATTGTTTATTTTTTCTTTTGGTGCCACATATTCAATATCTGTGGAATTTATTGACCTGTGGACCTTTTTATACAATAGAGTCTTTCAATTAAAACCATTGGTGTTTAAGAAGAAAGAAATAAAGATTGGTGAATATTTTAGAATTGTACAGAACCTGCTCAGAAAAAAGAATGACAGGAAAATAGTTTGTCACTGAATATTTCTTTTTTTTTTTTTGCAGGGCAATGAGGGCTAAGTGACTTGCCCAGGGTCACACAGCTAGGAAGTATCGTTTGTCTGAGACCAGATAAGAACTCAGATCCTCCTGAATCCAGGACCAGTGCTTTATCCACTGTACCACCTGGCTGCCCCTAGTTCATCATTCTCAAGTTCACTCATCACTCCTCTCTCCCAAACCCAACTTACACAATCTTTAAGATCAATAAAAAGGTTTAACTATTTAAAAATAATTAAAATAAATAAAATTCACATTTAGAAAGGAATACTCCAGCCAAGAAGTATCTTCCCATCATGCCTTGCTGTGAGCAGATGTATGAACTGGAACACTGCAGATGTTATATCGCAACTGATTCAAGCTAAATGACAATTGATTCCAATGACAATAGTGACAGCTTTGACAGGTGGGGGCTGGGTTTATGTTTTACTTAATTTTATATTTCCAAAATAGGAGGAGAATAACTGAAAGGAGTTGGGGCTTACTAAGTCATTTCCCATGAAAATACAGAAGTTATTGCAAAATCCTAAGTGTAGAAATGCACCCATATAATCAGACTGCATTTATGTTGGTCAAACTCTGCAGTGAAATAGTCAATTTGTCCAGTAGAAGCTTGGCAAATTGCCATCCACTCACCCTTTCAGGAAAAAAAAAGTCAATAAATCATACAGCTAGAATTTTGATATTTGAAAGATTTCTAAATAATTTTTCCATAGAACTAGCTCAGCTCTCTTTTAGAATATTTCTAGGTTTTTTCTTTCTCAAAGATGTTAGCTTGTTAAAGCTTCCTTGACTATTTAATAGCCATCTCCCCAACACTGTACACCCCACCATCCACCCATCCCCAGTACAAGGGCAAATAAGGCTCAGTTTCTTAACATTGCTCAAACCTGTTTCCTGCCCAGAAAACTCACAGTGTAAAAAGAACTAAAACTTAGAGTCTTCATGAGCCATGTGCATGACCTAGGCAATCTTTTCTTACTGAGTTTTGTTATAGATTTTCTCAGTTGGGATCCCCTACATCTTATATATAGCAAGCAACTGAGATCCTGAGATCTAAATAGTTGAGTTTGGAGGTTCCGAAGGCAATCTGTTTGTTTTCCTCTCTGTGTCCTGAAGTTCCAATTCCCTCAACTGCTCATCCAGCGTCTACACAGCCTTCGTAGACTCTAGCACAGTTTTGATGTCTTCTGTTTTTATTTTCTTAGGCTTATAAATGACATCCTCATCCTTTTGAGGTCTCTTTAAAAGATTGATTGCTGCTTGGGGAGAAGCATAACCATCTGGTGCATCTTTAGTAGTAGGTGGATTCCAGGGACCATTCTCCTTCTTGATTTTTGCATCTCCAGAGGGTCTTGCATTTTTATCCCTTTCTTTCTCCTTGTCTCTGCCTTTGGTTGTGTCTTTGTATGTCTCAGACCTGCCACTTTTTTACTGGGTTTTCTCCTTTCCCCTGTGTTTCTTCTCTGAGGAATCTCTGTGATCACTGTGACTATGCTTGGACTTGGCCTGGTCTGTTTTCTTACGATATTTGTGCCGGAGTCTTTGACATTTGACCTTATTTTTTTGTTTGGGAAACCCATTCCCTTGGAAGTCCACATGGATCTGCTAGTCTGTATGGAGTTGATCTGCACTCATCTCAGATATATCAGTGACACAGGCTAGAGGGAGCTGGGGAGAAGACTTAATTTGCAACTTAAATTGCTTACTACAATTTAAGGTGTCAAAAACGCTTTAAAAAAGAGAAACTGTGTCATGCCCCAGCTGTATAACCATCTCTGAGTCATTGAACCTCTCTGAGCATCAAACAGCTCCTGATATGAAAATTTTCTCCCTTGTTCTTTCTCTGAAGAGTAGGTTTAATAGAGCAGTTCTGGGGAGAACTGCCTAGGTTTGAACACCATTGTGAATATGTAAACCCAATGCTGATTTAAACAAAAAGGTGACAACTCACAAAGTTGAGAACTCCCCTAAAGCAGCCACTAGATGCACTATTAGGCCATAGGAGTTCACACATTGTTGACAAAAGGAGGGGAGGGGCTCAATGAAGGAAGCCCTATAAAAGAAGCCAACAGTTTCCTCCTGGAATCTTGCTTGTTTCCAGAGCTCAGAGGGAAGGAGCTTGAGTTATGCTTTCTGAGTTGACTATCCTTGAAGAAAAGACAGGAAGGTGAGTTGCAATTGGGAAGATTATTTTTATTGGTAAATTTAGAAAGATGAAATAAGATATCTCAGTTCAGTAAATGCATTGGAACTGTGTGAGGTGACAAAAATATATTCGAGTTTAATGAATGAATAGGCAGATTGGGGGTAATACCTGATGACTTGGGGTTTTAGCTACTCTATTGCTATCTCATATAATTAAGAAAATAGCTGTGGTGTCCCTTGGAAAGGAGATCAGGTATCTCCAAAGTAACCAAAAGCTAACCTAAACTAGTGAAGGAAGGACCATGGAAAGACTTCGGAGAAACCTAAGAATTATGCTTATTTTGTTTCTTTTTTTCCAGCATATAGTGACTCTGATTTGGGTCATAAGAAAAATAGAGGGTGAGAGGAATAAGTAATAACAGATGGGGGCAACAAACATCCAGTATGCTTGTAGGAGAGAGTTCAGGTCCAGCTCTAGGGCTATCAGGGTCCATGGTTCCCTTGGCCAAAATTGCATGAATATAGGACAACAGCTTTTGAACTTCTTCAAGGTGCCTAGAGAGGGTGGGGCAGGACAGACTCTGGACCTTCCTCAGTGAGGTTCCATGCTGCACAGAGGGGCACAGAGTTGTCCCCTAAATCAGGACTTAGCCTGTGACACATGTTAACTTATTTGTTAAACGCCATGATCCTGGAAGCCTGACCTGGGATTGGGGGTTGGGAAGGAGCTGAATGTGGAAAAATCAAGCTTCATCCCAGAAGTAGAAAAACAAAATTCTCATTCAAAAAGAAAGGGTCAGATTTGGTACCCCCTGAGGTAGAGTCATCCTCCAGCCCATGACCTCTGAGTCCCAGGACTCTCATTGCCCCAGCTCTATTGGCAGGGTGGCTTGAGACTTGACTTCTCTTATCCATCTGCATAGGAAGTGTGAAGCATTATGGCATATTTCATTTCCAGGCCCTCCACTGCTTCTCAGTCCCTGAAACACAGTCTGTCCCATGGTTTTGAAATGGATTTTACAATACATGCCTCTGTTAATCAACATTTTTGACTGACATTTTCTCCCCAGGTCTGAGAACATGGAGGCCAAAAACTTCTTTGAAAGCCTCAAAGTGGATCTCACCTGTCAAATGTGTTTGAGCTATTTCAATGAACCAGTGACTCTCAAATGTGGCCATAGCTTCTGCAAAGAGTGTCTTCTCAGCTGGGGACAGGAATTGCCCACACCAAGACCCTGCCCAATTTGCAAGGCCGTCATTGAATTTGAAGTCTTTTTGTGCAATAGGAAGTTGCAGAATCTGGCTAGCATTGGCAAGATGCTTATACCTCAGTTACTGCAGAGCATCAGGGGCCTGACCACCTGTGGTAAACATGGGAAAGAAGAGACCTGGTTCTGTGAGGAGGACCAGAGACCCTTGTGTGGGCCTTGCTTTTTAAGTACAGAGCACAAGGAGCACAATGTCCTTCCTTTGGAAAAGGCTGCTGGTCAATACATGGTAAGTACATATCTTCACTTTCTTCTTTGTTTTTTGGTAAGGCAATCGGTGTTCAGTGACTTCACCAGGGTCACACAGCTGCTAAGTGACAAATAACTGAGCCCAGATTTGAACACAGGTCCTCCTGACTCCACAGCTTCTGCTCTATCCAGTGGGCCACGTAGCTGCCCCTGTTAACTTTCAATCTTTGAAGAGATGGAGGGTCTGCCCATGCCACTGTGTCCATGAACTATTGGAGACGCTCTAGGTCCAAAACAGAGATTGGACTAACACTTTTTATTTCCTTGCAGGAGAAACTCCAGAAGACATGGAATAGTTTAAAGGGTCAGAAGCAGAAATTTCAAATGGAATTGGAATGTGAGGAAGTGAGAGAGGGCCAGTGGGAGGTAAGTTTCTTGATCTGGCTTTTTTTTTAAGAGATAAAAGTACAGGTCTACCTGTCCCCTGAGAGTCCTTTTCAGCTGAAATGGTAACTGATATAAAGGTCAGAGGAAGTAAACTTTGATAAAGGAACAGGTTCATATTACGGATGAAGCATGTCAACATAGTTATTGATGAGCATTTTCATTCCCAAATAGCAGCAGATATTTGAAAAATATAATCTTATCATTCATAAGGAAATATTTTTTCTACTTGATTTTAGACAATTATGGAAAGAATAAGTGTCTTGCATACATTTGAGAGCTTTTCATTTATTCTTTTACACAAAATGCTCTCTCTGGCCTTTCCATTGTCTAGCACTCCTTTAGAAAAGAGACTGCACATCACTGTTGCTGCAGGTGACAGAAGTGAGGAAGCCAGATAAGAAAGCTGTGTCTGTTTATATGCCACACAAATCTTCTCTGACATAGAAAAGGTAGTAATGGCTACACACATATTTGCTGCTGACCTGGACCCTGACACTCATTGACTTTTCTTTCCTTTTTTAAATCTCAATTCTTTGGTGATAGATGCAGGGCCAGACTCTTAAAGAGCTGGTTGTATCCGAATATAAGAAAATACACCAGTTCTTATTGGATGAAGAACAACTACAATTACAAAGACTGAACAAGGAAGCAAGAGACAACTTGGCAGTTAGTGACAACAAGGACAGCCAGTCCCAAGGGATCCTGAGTCTTCAAATGAACTCAGAGCAGCAGCCTGTGGGAATGCTCAAGGTGAGTGATTGATGTGAAACCAAAATACACAAAGGGGCCTTAGGAGGTACTTTCACTATCACCTCCAGAATTCAGGAAGAAGGAGCAGGTCCATTAATAAACAAAAGTAGTAACACAATGTTATTTTTAATGGATTGACATTTTAATGCCTAAATATAAATCCTGTAGATGAACTTTGTTTTTAAAGTAATCTACTAAAATCTGTTTGTAGTGATTTGGTTTCCTGATGTGCTTTGGGGAGTTTTGGGCAGAAACTTTCTGTCATGTACATTTGAGGACTTTTCCTTTAAAAGAAAACTCTTTTTTTCTCTCCATTCCCTCATTGATTATTCCTTAGGAAAAGAGCCTTCAAGAGACAAGGCACCTGAATGCCTTCTAGGAAGAAATTTGCGGAAGGCAGATAGAAAATCTCTATCTGATATCATAGCCCATAAATCTGCTCAGATGGCCAATGGGAATACATCACTAGCACACATGACTGATGCAGACACTGACATATATTGACTCTTCATTTCTTTCTTTTATCCTAATGTCTTTGATTACAGTTTGAGGGGCAATCTATGATAGAATTGGTTAAGTCTCAATTTGAGAAAAAGCACCAGTTCTTATCAAAAGGAAAACAGCTACATCTGCAAAGACTGGACCAGCAAATTAAGGACAACCTGCGAAAGTTTAAAGAGAACAATGCAAGAATGAGTCAACATATCAATAATCTGCAAATGGCAATATCTGAAATAGATAAAACTTTTCATAAGCTTCCTATTGAAATACTTCAGGTGAGTGCTTGAAACAAATATTGAGATGGGTTAGAATAAGGAAAGCGAAGCTAGAGGGAGGTGGAAATGATATCTCTATTTTAATCCTTAACCATCTAGCACCATGGACATTAGACTTTATTTTTCAGAGGACAGAATTAGGAATATTAGATTGAATAATAACAATGATATTTGCTCAAATTCATTTGGTCTTTAAGAATTCAAAGTGACCCACATCCAATAAATGGATTCTCTCAGTTGAATTTTCTGTACTAAGAGAACGTAAGGAGAGATGGGCAAGAATGATACTTCTTTCAAATGGAAAGATGTCCCCATTTTACAACAGTGTCAGATGTCATAAAGGTAATGAATTGGTCACCAGCGGGTGGTTCTTAGCAATTTTACAATTCCTTTTTATTTTGTTTTTGCAATAATTTTACTTTTTTTATTTTTGTTTTTGCAATAATTTTACTTTTCATATAAAATATTTATTAAAGAGAAAAAAAGACTGTGGGGGGAGTGTTTCTATTATCACCAAAAAAGACAATCTTATAGGAATTGACTAAATAATAAAAGATTAAATTTCTCTCATTTTGTTTGTTCCCTATAGGATGCAAAAGGTACATTGGAAAGGTAGGTTTCCATTTTATGGCAAAGTGATTCAGACAGGCATGGGGTGTGAAAGAGTCTAGATGGATGAATAGGGTTAACTGGGATCCATAATATTGAAGCCCCCTGAGAGTTTTTACCAAGGTGGTCCCTAAGATCTCTATACAACCTTTGTAATGAAGTGTGTTTTACTTATAGGAATGATGAGTTACTTCTTCAAAATCCAGTAGTTGCTTCACCCAGATGGACCATGTATCCCATCCCTGGCATGAGAGAAATGTTGCTGAATTTCCACAGTAAGTCACTCAAAGTCACCTCAGTTGAAACTTCAGTATTCCTGGGAGCCCCCATATGGCTTGCAATGTGCTCTATATTGGCACCCTATTTAATAGGGATCTGGGTATTTCTCAAGTTGCCTCTGGGAGATCACAAACTCCTTGAATACAGTATTCTCTGGAACAATATAAAAGAGTGAATCATTCTGTGGTCAGTCTTAAAAAATAAGTTAAAAGATGTTTCTCCAATTTTGAAATGTTTATCATCTCTGCCTTTTAAATTATATATCGAAAAATTGTTATGCCAACAGTAGTACTTCTTTCAGGGACATATCACCTACATGACTATTTCTCTGTATTTTTCACTGCCTGGTATACTGCTTGCCCAGAGTTAGTGCTTCATTAAAGGTTATTCAATATTCAGTGAATGCATTAAAGCATATGTTCTACCATAAAACTAATATTGGGAGGATCCTGAAGAAAATCAAGTCCAGCTGAATAACCCTCATTTCTAAGGAAACTGGTCTACTAAAAAACTAAGTCACTCACCCAAGTGAGTGTTAGAAATAGGACAGTCCCCTAAAGAGTAATGATACAATTCCAGTTCCTGGCTATTAGGAAATTCTTCAATTTTTGTTTTATTAAACTCCAGACTCTGGAAACTAAGGTAAATGATGTTTTTCTTTTGTCTACAGGGGATATAACTCTGGATCCTGAAACAGCTAATCCTCATCTTATTCTGTCTGATGATTTGAAGAGTGTCAAATATGATCCTGTCCCACAGGATGTGCCTTACAGCCTAAAAAGATTTGACTTTGCTCCCTGTGTCTTGGCTACCCAGAGCTTTACCTCGGGGAAACACTACTGGGAAGTAGATGTGGGGAATAAAACAGAGTGGGAAGTGGGCATCTGTAGAGAATCAATCAGAAGGAAGGGCAATGTCTACAAGATATTTGGATATACATGGACCCTTGTAGCCATGCCATTTAGAAATACCTTTCGCCTCTGGTGTTCAAATCATGAAGTTCATGTAACCCAGCCTCTTTCTAAAGTGGGCATTTTCCTAGATTATAAAAGAGGCCATATAGCCTTTTACAATGCTGCAGATGGAACTTTCATCTACAGTTCTGCAAATAATGATTTTCAAGGGGCTCTTCACCCTTGCTTCTTTCCTTGCTCTCAAAAGCGGAAAAACACTTCTGGTTCTCTACATATCTGCCCCAGGAGTAACTAGGAAAATGCTGTGAAAGATGAGAATTTCTAAAATGATATTGTCAAATGCAAGGAACGAAACAACCAAAAACCTTTAAAATGAATTTCCATTATTTAGAACTCATGTTGAATATATCAATAATGCTGTGTATCATTATCAAAAAACGATAAAAACAATAAAAAGCTGATTCTGAATATCAAAACGAGTTGCCTTATTTTGTATCAACATCTGTTTTTTAACACCTTCTTGATAAGACATGTAGATAATTGGTGATGGTCAGTCTAGTCAAACTCTATAGTTTAGGGTCCTTCTTTGCCCTACAGCGACCTGAATATTATGGTTTTTCATTGCTTCAGGAACTCAACACAACATGGTGTTTTTTGTTTTTTGTTTTTGTTTTTTTAACTTCATTTCATTTCCCTTTTTACTGGAACAAGCATTCCCTACAAATATTTTAGATCACAACACATCTATGCAAGACCACTATACATATTTATTGGGGTTGTTCCCTAAAAAGCAGAATCTATTTCCATGGCCATACTGGAAGATTTTCCTCCACTATGGTAGGGTCTTGCCTCGTTTTTTTTTTTCTTCTTTTCCTCCTCCTGATCTTGCTCCTTTGGTTTGTTCTAAACCCACAATTTCATTGGTTATAGCCAACTCCAAGTATAAAAATTCCTGTCAAGGCATTTTCTGTAACGAATACCCTTAACAGAGCTCTATGATGCTCAAAAAGTGACTTATCCATCAGCTAAGGTGCGTCACAATGTCTCTTTGTTAAAATATTTTGTTTTCCTGAAATTGTCATAATCAATTTATGTCCTTTATTGATATTTTAAAATTCATATTTTAACATTTTTTGAAGGAAAATATAGATTTTTTCAAGAATTGCATTACACTTTCTAAATTTGTAACTCCTAGTCTATACTGTCATCCTAATCTATGAGAAATTGCTGATTCCTGGTAGCCATGACACTACCTGCTCCCCTGTGCCCTGGATCTTTGACCAAGGGTACTCAGGTCAAACCTTGGAACTTCAAGCACATATTTTCCACCTGGAACTTTAAATAGGAAGTGGGTATAGACAACAGATTTACTGAACAGCACTAGGTCCTGTGACCAGTGCTAGCACAGGAGTCCCTTCAAATATTTTTTTTTTCCTGAGTAGTTGTTCAATCCCCTAACACCAATAAACAGTATAAGAAAACTGAAATCATTTGGACCCAATCACCACTTGCCTAGGCCTCTTTCTTTGTCCAAAGTGTAGCTTTGAAAGACATTTATGGTTAGAATTACCTAGGTATGAGTATCTTTGTACACACTTGCACCCATAACTACATTTAAATATAAAGGGGAGAACTTACAGAGGTGAGAATGACTCCAAAGTAGACACTAGGAGCAATATCAGACCATAGACGTTCACACACTGGTGATAAAAGGAGGGAAGGAAATAAATGAGGAAAACCCTATAAATGAACCCAACAAGTTAATCCTTTAATTGTGTTTGCTTCCATAGCTCAGAAGAAAGATTTAGAGCTACCCTTCCTGATTTAAATAACCTTGAAGGAAATACTAGAAGCTGAGCTTCAATTGGGAATGTTTTTCTCCTTTGTACATTTAGAAAGCTAAAGCTATCACAATTTGGTAACTAGTTTGCAACTGGGGGCAGAGCCAAGATAGTGGAGAAAGGAACTCAGCCCAAAGATGGTAAGGGGGAAGGGGTGGAGCAGGGTCAGACTATTGACCAGTAGGAGATTATAGGGATTTCTTTGCTAGCACTGAGGCAGGACTCTGTTGTTTTGACGATCCTCAGATCCAGGTCACAATCTTCTGTGGCAGTCCCAGGTAGGGTAGGAGCACAAGTACATAAGAGCTCTGTAGCTACACTGGAGTAGCATTCTGTCCACAGTTAAATGGCAGACAAGCAGGCCTGTGGCTTCTTCCAGACCAAAGTATAGGCCAGCAGAATAGCAAACATACCTTTCCTTAAACCATACCACCTTGCAAGAAAAAAAAACTTACAAATTCCTAGAATTATATCTGAAAATACATGCAGAAACTCCCTGAAGCTTGGGACAATGTCCCCTCCATCCTGGAATCAGTGCCCTACTTTAACAAATAGTTAAAAGTCAAGAAATAGGCCGGGAAAATGAGGAAACAGAAGAAAAAAATAGCTGAAGGTGACAAGAAAGATCAAAATACATCTTCAGAAGAAGATAATGAAGTCAAACTCCTACATACAAAGATTCCAAGATAAATATGAATTGCTCTCAGGTCATAGAAGTACTCAAAAAAGGACTTTGATAATAAATAAGAAAAACAGTAAAAAATGGAAAGAGAAATAAGAGTGATGCAAGAAAACTGGAAAAAAGCCAACAGCTTGTTAAAGGAGGAGGCACACACACATAGACACACACACACACACACACACACACACACACAATAGTGAAGAAAATAACACCTTAAAAACATACTGGGCCAAATGGCAAAATAGGTACAAAAAGCCAATGAGGAAAAGAATGGCTTGAAAAACTGAATTGGCCAAATAGAGAAGAAGGTAAAAAGGCTCTGTGAAGAAAAAAACTCCTTAAAAATTTGGAGAGAACAAATGGAAGCTAATGACATTTAGAAATCAAGTAACAATAAAAAAATAACTTAAACAATGAATAAGTAGAAGGCAATGTGAAATATCTAATTGGAAAATATAAATGATTTGGAAAAAATTCGGGAGAGAGAATTCAACAATTATTGGACTACAGGAAAGCTATAATCAAAAAAGCCTAGACATCTTCTTCAAAGAAATTGTCAGGGAAAATTGCCCTTATATTCTAGAACTAGAAGATAAAATAGAAATTGAAAGAATATAGACATCACTTCCTGAAAGAAATCCCCAAATGAAAACTCCCAGGAATATTATAGCCAAATTCCAGAGCTCCCAAGTAAAGGAGAAAATATTACAGAAAGAAACAATTCAAGTATTGTAGAGCCAAAGTAACTATAACACAAGATTTACCAGATTCTACATGAAGAGATTAGAGGGCTTGGCATATGATATTCTGCAGGCCAAATGACTAATTTTACAACCAAAAATATCCAACCTATCAAAACTGATTATATCTCTTCAGGGGAAAAAATGGGATTTCAGTGAAAGAGAGGACTTTCAGGGATTTTTGACATGAGCTGAATATAAAATTTGACTCTCAGATACAAGACTCTAGAGAAAAATAAAAAGGTAAACAGGAAAAAGAAATCCTAAAGTATATTAACAAATTAAATGGTTTACATTCCTACATGGGAAGATGATACTTGTAACTCATAAGAAGTTTTTCATTTTTAGGGCAGCTATTTTTAGACAAAGGGTACAGGTGTGAGTTGAATATGAAGGCATGATATCTTCAAAATATACAATTGAGGGGTAAGAGAGAAATATACTGGGAGAAAAGGAAAGGGAGAGGGGAAATGGGGTTAAGTATATCACATAAAGAAGGAAGAAAAAGCTTATACAGTGGAGTGAAGAAATGGGGAGTGAGCAAAGAAAATGAGTTATTTTCTTCACAGAGCTTTGGTATCTTCTTTTCTATTTTGCCAATTCAGTTTTTCAAGCCATTCTTTTCCTCATTGGCTTTTTGTACCTGTTTTGCCATTTGGCCCAGTCTGTTTTTAAGGTGTGATTTTCTTCATTATTGTGTGCGTGTGTGTTTGTGTGTGTGTGTGTGTGTGCGCATGCGCGTGAGCCTCTTTAATGAGCTGTTGGCTTTTTCCACAATTTTCTTGCATCACTCTCATTTCTCTTTCCATTTTTTAGTTTTTCTTACTTTATTATCAGAGTCCTTTTTTGAGCACTTCTATGGCCTGAGAGCAATCACTTTCATCAGAATTAGCTCAAAGAGGAAATAACATACACACTCAATTGGATATAGTAAACTATCATACCCTGCGAGAAAGTAGGAGGACAAGGGGATAAGGTGGAGGGTGATAGAAAGGAGGATAGATGGGAGGAGAGGTCAGTCAGAAGCAAAACACTTTTGTGTAGGGACAAGGTGAGAGGAGACAGATGGTAGAGTAAATGTCATGGGGAGAAAATAGGATGGAGACAGATACAGTTCGCAAAGTAACTGTGAAAAGAATTTGAAGCAAGTTTGTCTAACAAAGGATTCATTCTCAAACATATAGAGAACTGAGTCAAATTTATTAAAATAAGAGCTATTCCCCAATTGATAAATGATCAAAAGATATGAAGAATTTTCAGGTGAATAATCACGCTATCTTTAGCCATATGAAAAAAAAAAATGACCTAACTCACTAATGATTAGAAAAATGCAAGTCAGCACAATTCTGGGGTACCACTTCATACATATTAGATTGAATAATAGGACAGCAGAAGAAAATGACAAATGTTATAAGGTATATGGGGGAATTGAGACATTAATGCACTGTTGGTAGAATTCTTAACTGATTTAAACATTCTGTAGGGGGAGGTTAGGTGGTGCAGAAGATAAACCACCATCCCTGGATTCAGGAGGACCTGAGTTCAAGTCCAGCCTCAGACACTTGACACTTACTGGCTATGTGACCCTGGGCACGTCACTTAACCCGCATTGCCTTGCATTAAAAAAATACATTCTGTAGAGCAATTTGAAACTATGGCCAAAGGGCCATAAAACACAAGCATATTCTTTGACCTATTAATACTACTACTTGGTCAATATCCAAGATAAGATAAAACACCAAAAATTAACGGACTTATATGTACAAAAAATTTATGACAGCCCTTTTCTGATGCAAAGAATTTAAAATTGAGGATATGTTCATCAATTAGGGAATGGCTGAACAAAGTGTGGGATGAGCTTATGATAGAACACTGTGGTAAAAAACAGAAGTTTTAGCTGAATCATTTGAGAGTTGAGGGCATGCTACTGAAGTGGCTTTTGAAGGATTTCCCTTTTGGGGAGGAGACCACAACGAACTTCCGGCATGCCAGCTTAAAACTGAGGGAGGAACAGAAGTTCTCTCTCTCTGGCTTTTCAACTTAGCTGTGGCGGCCCATGTGGTTTGTGCTCTTCCTGTGAACTCTGGGTGTGCTGGTTCTTAGCCTGGCAGGCATTTTGGGATTTGGTGAGTTTTATAAAGGAAAATAGACTAAGCTTATATCTAAGATTATTCATTTGTATTTATAGTTCCCTATTTACCTAATTGGTATCACCTTTTGTTGTCTAATTAATTCCCAAGCAATAAAAACTAATCCTTCACAGATTTTAGCTCAGAGGATTCTTTTTCTTACTGGTCTGGGAGATATATATATATATATATATATATATATATATATATATATATATATATACACATATATACACACAAACACACACACATATATGTATGTGTATGTATGTATATGTATATATGTATTGTGTATATATATGCGTGTGTGTGTGTATATATATAAGGGACAAGTTAAAAGGGGGAGTTTAATGTTCATATATCCAATTTTAAATCTCACAACACTATTGTGCTAAAAAAATGATGAGCAGGATGGTCTCAGAAAAATCTGAAAAGACTTACATGAACTGATGCAAAGTGAAATGTATATAAAGTAACAGCAACATTATAAGATGATCAGCTATGAATGACAGCTCTTCTCAGCAATAAAATGATTCAAGCCAACTCTGAGAGACTTATGAAAAATTTGATCCATCTCCAGAAAAAAACCTGATGGTGTCTGAATACAGATTGAAGCAGAATTTTTTTGTTTCTTTTTCATGTTTTTGTCTGTTTTTTCTCAACCTGACTAATATGGAAATGTTTTGCATGACTATACATGCATAACTTACATTGAATTGTTTACATTTGGAAACCAAAGTTTAAAAAAAAATGAATGCTGAAAATTGTTTTTACATGTAATTGGGGAAAAATAAAATTCTCAATAAAAAAATTAATAGATTGCAACACTTGGAGGTGACAAAAATATATCTCAGTTTATTAATGAGCAGGTGGTTTGGGCAAAAGACATAATGATTTAGGTTCTTACCTACTATATTACTTTTTAAAATCATAAAAGTATTTTATTATTTTCCAGTTACATGTAAAATAGTTTTCAGCATTTGTTTTCATGAGAATTTTAGCTCCAAATTTTTCTCCCTTCCTTCCTTCCCTTCCCCTTCCCCATGACAGAAAGCAATATGATATAGGTTTATATATATGTGTGTGTGTGTGTATATATATGTGTGTATATATATATATGTATGTATGTATGTATATATATATGTATGTATGTATATATATATATATATATCACATTAAATATATTTGTGCATTAGTCATGTTGTGAAAGAAGAATCAGAACCCAAGGGAAAAATCTCTGAAAACAACAACAACAACAACATCAAAAAGTAGAAACATTATGGCTCAATCTGCATTCAGAATCCATAGTTCCTTTTTCTAGATGTGGAGAACATTTCCTATCATGGGTTCTTTGAAGTTGTCTTAGATCATTACACTGCTGAGAAGAGCCAAGTCTATCACAGTTGAACATTATCCAATGTTGCTATTACTGTGTACAATGTTTTCCTGGTTCTGCTCACTTCACTCAGCATTAGTCCACTTAAGTCTTTCCAGGATTTTCTGAAATCTGCCTGCTCATCATTTCTTACAGGATAATGGTATTCCATTACATTCATATACCACAACTATTTCAGCCATTCCCCAATTGATGGACATTCCCTTGATATCCAATTTTTTGCCAAGTATTACTTTTTCATTGGCAACTCTATGCCCTTCCATGAAGCATAGAACATCACTGAGGAGATCCAAAATGTGTGCTGCTTCATCCTCTGAATTCTTCTGGAAGAAATTAAAAGCTGTTGTCATATATTCATACATTTTGTCCCAGTGGACCACGGAACCAGAGTGTCCTAGGGCTGAACTTTAACTATCTCATATAAGCACTCAGGATGATGGGAACTCCCATCTACAAGGACTTATTCTTTCCACTTTCTACTCCCCGTATTCCCCCAAATCAGAGTTACCATATACTAGGTGGTGGGGCGGGGGGGGGGGGAGAGAAAATAAAAACTCTTTAATTTCTCCTAAGTCTAGCTAAAATATACTACTTTAGTTTAGTTTATTGATAAATTTAGGGATACGTGATCTCATTTCCAAGTTTCAGGACAGTTAAGTTGTTAATTAGAGTATCCTGTGCATATGGAACTTTCTGGTTAAAAGCCCCAATCATGAAAACTTAGCCTGGAGGTTGGGGTGGGGGTAGGGGTGGGAATAGATCTGAACCTCAAAAAAACACTGATCAACCCAGAAATAGAAAGAGAAAAGTTATTGTAAAAAAAAAAAAAGATGAGAGATAAGGTATACACATAAGGTAAAACCATACTTCAGGCCTTGATATCTGATTCTAAGGGTTCTCATTTCCAATCCATCTGATTAGCATGTGGGGAGGATATAGCTTACTTCTTGTCCAGGTTCTCCAACTGTTTCTCAATCCCTGGCAATCAGTCTGTCCCATAATTCTGAGATATGTTCTATAGCACATGAATGCCCTAATGAAATAATCAATGATATTTTCTCCCCAGACCTAGAAACATGGATGCCAAAAACTTGTTTAAAGCTTCAAAGTGAATCTCACCTGTCTCATGTGCTTGGGCTATTTTGCTGACCCAGTGAAATTGGGGATCATAGCTTCTGTAAAGATTGTCTTCTCAGTTACTGTAATCAAGCCCAAACATGACTAAAGTGTTCAAATTGTGAGGCAATCTTTGAATTTGAAGAGTTTTTGTATCACAGAATGCTGTTATATAAGATGCTTAGATGTCACTTACTACAGAGCATCAGGGACCTGAGGACCCGTGAAAACATGGGAAAGAGGAGACCTGATTCTGTGAGGAGGACCACAGACCCTTGTGTTGGCCTTGATTTTTTATCACAGATCACAAGGATCACAAAGTCCTGCCCTTGGCTGCTGGTCAGTACATGGTAAGATGATCTGTTCACTTTTAATACTAGAAGATGGGGGATTTGCCCATGCAACTCTGATGTTTAAAATCTAATGTGGGTCTTTACCTTTCCCCCACCCCCAAACTGGCTAAGATTTACTGATAAATTTGGTAACAATTTAGGCTTTAAAGTATTTAATAAAGTGTTTTAGAAGTTAGTGAAGAGAGAGTGGATGAGAACAGATCTCTTACAGAATGGAAAACTCTAGCTTAGATCTATGCGTGATAGCCAGAGAGAAAACCTTGCCTTTACCTAACATGTGAAGTTTTGACACCAAGTTGAAGTCCCAGATGAAAAGCAGCTGATCCAGCGAGCCATCCTCACCTTCCTACTTCCTGTCTCCCTCTCTGAAAGGGGAGGTCCTTCAAGCTGATTGGTTGAGGGTGGTCTCCTATTGATGTTGTAATCCACAGTCTCTGAGAACAACACCCCACTCAGGGCCAGCCAGGCATGATCTAGAGTTTATCAATCATAAGTAGGTTCTCAGTCAGTTTCTCAGTCTCACCCAATTCAATCAATTCCAAATCAATCTTCAGGCGGGGAACCCGGGAGTCTGCCAAATACTATTATTTTATCACACAACTCTGCCTGCCCATGATCAATTGGGAAGACTCTTGGTATAAAACTGAGATTTGATGAAGAATAGATTTTTCATTCAGGAGAAGCTCCAGAAGAGATGGAATATTTTAAAAGATCAGAAGCAGAAATTTCAAATTGAGTTGGAAGGTGAGAGGTCCAGTGGAAATTAGGTATCTAGCTTTTTTTTTTAGAGATGAATGTGGAATGTGCCCTGTCTCATGAAAACCCTTTTTAGCTGCTATGATAATGGATGCAAAGGGTAAAGGAAGTAAATTTGAATAAAGGAACAGATTCATAATGAGGATGAACTATCCTAAGACAGTTATTTAGGAGCATATTGATCCCCAAATAACAGTAGACCTTTTTAAAAAATATAACCTAAAACCATATGTATAAAAAGACATTTCCCCCTCTACTGGGCTTTAGAGTTTTGAAAAGAACCAGTACCTAATATACATTTCAGGACTCTTCATTTACTCCTTTCCACAAAACACTCTCTGTCCTTTCCATTATCAGCTACTTCTAAGGAAAATAGAATGCACTTTACTGTGCTTTTAGGTGAAAAAATAAAGAAAAGCGATAGTAAAGTTCTGTCTGTGAACATGGCCCACAGATCTGCTCAGAGAGAGAAAAGGAAGTAATGGCTACAGAAATATTTGATGCTGACCTGGACCCTAACACTCACTGACTTCTTTCCTTCTTTTATCCCAATTCCTTGGGTGATAGGTGCACAGCCACACTCACAAGGAGTTAGTTGTATACAAATATGAGGAAATACACCAATTCTTTTTCAAGGAAGAATGGCTACAATTGTAAGGACTGTACAAGGAAGCAAGAGACAACTGGTCAGCCAAGGAGAACAAGGAGAGGTAGTACCAAGGGATCCTCATTCTACAAATGAACTCAGAGCATCAGCCTGTGGGAATGCTCAAGGTGAGTGACCAATGTGAAATCACAATACTGCTTCACAAAGAAGCCTTGGGAAGTACTTGCATTATCACCCACAGAATGCTAGAATGGCCATTTCCATTTTTTTACTTGACTCTACTAAATGTATTTGTACTTTTATAAGCAGGTCTTGGTGGTGTTGGGTGTACCCAGATAATAAGTTGAGCAGGGATTCTTAAAGGGTGAACCATGAAAATATGAGTGGACTGCAGGTTTCCCTAGGTATACTCCATGTAGTTCAGAGCTTACATCTTGGCCATGTTTGAGTGTCTTCACTATTCAGCAGTGGGACATGATTCCTCATTGCAAAGCATAATACTGCTATCTGAGAAAAAGGAAAAGAAAACCTATCAACTAATTAAACATTTATAAAGAGCCTACTATGTGCCAGATACTTTGCTAGTCCCTGGCAATAAAAGTTAAAAGAATGAGACTTTTTTTTTTTAACTCAGAGGTTGTTGTTGTTGTTTTAAATTTAATCATAAAGAGAATAAGGGTACTTGCAATTAAATACAGAAAAAAATAAAGGAGAATCACCAAAAGTTTATCTGGAAGCTAAGACCACAAAGATTGATGATTTGAAGGGATTGAGAGTGACTGAAGGAGAGTATAGAATTAAACTATATTTGGAAGGAAGAAACCAATTCACTGAGAGAGTCGAGGAAATACTGCATTCCAGGACTGGGCAATGGCAAGAGCACAGGCTCAGAAAGTCTGACAAGTTTATAAAATATTAGGGGTCATTTTGATCTAAAATAGAGGTTTTACTAAGACTTGACTTTTCTTGAGCAAGAAGCACCAGAAAATGAAGAAGACTTTAAGATGAACAAAGGATGAACTTCAATTGGAGCTGTAATGTGTGTGCATATGTTCGAGGGAAAGAGAAAGAGAGGGGAAGAAAGAGAAGGAGAGAGAGAGAGAGAGAGAGAGAGAGAGAGAGAGAGAGAGAGAGAGAGAGAGAGAGGCATAATGTAAAGTCAATGTGTCTTTTCTCAGTGATAAATGTGTAGTTATTATGTCTTGCAGTTCCTTAGTAGAAGGAATACTTCATGGTGAAGAGCTAAAATATCATTCTACTTTTTTTCTGGAAAATATTTATATTAATGAACAAATGTAGTAACATTGTGTTGCTATTGTGAGTTGCTGAAATTGGCCTAGGGCACCCCAAACAGGCCACACCTCTCCCGCAGTGCTAAGGTTCTCCCAAACCACCCCAGACAGGCAAGCCTCACGCACCACACATACCGCCCCCTTTTCCCCCACTTAGCAGGGATGAGCAGGACGCGTCCTAGAGTCGCCTGAGCTTTCTCCACCCAGCTCTGGCTCTGAGAACACGCTGAGTGAAGCCTTAGTGCCCTGGCCAGCCTTGGGTCAGGCCCTGGTGGTGTCAACGAATTCGTTTGGCATTCATAGGCATGGTGGGCCCGAGGTTTGAGGGGAGATAAGGGTTATATAGCCAGTGGAGAGAGAGAGATGCCAGGGAGATGGTTCAGAATGAAAGAGGGGTCTCTACAGAGAGATAAGTTAACGAGTGAAAGGGAGAGGACTGAGAAAATTGGAGAGGACTGAAGGCAAACCATCCAAGTGAGGCGTGGCTGCAAGCCAAAGTGGCAGCGGCCAGCATACCCTCAGTCGGGAGGTGGCAATAGCATGAAACATAGTTTAAAACACAGTTAGGTTGTATTTTACTTCTTTTTTTTTGCTGGGCAAAGAGGGTTAAGTGACTTGCCCAAGGTCACACAGCTAGTAAGTGTCAAGTGTCTGAGGCCGGATTTGAACTCAGGACCTCCTGAATCCAGGGCCAAACCTTTATCCACTGCACCACCTAGCTGCCCCATAATTTACCTTTGTTGCCTTTATCCCTAAGTTTATTCATCTAAATAAACCCTTTGCTGTTAAATTGGAAGAGGCTGTTTGCTTATCAATTTGGGAAAAGCAGTAGGGGAATTTTTAAATGGCCCATACCAAATTAAAAGCAGTCAGATAGCCAGCCAGGATTTCACAGATTAGGCCTACCAGTTAAAATAATTTTTATACTAAATGGTGACCCAGATGGGACATATGGCCCAGTTATAATTTTTCAGGTATAGATATAATTTTTCACATAAGTCCAGTTTTAAAATTTACAGATTAGGATATAGTTAAATTTTTTTAACACTAGTATGGATTAATGTTTTATGCATAAATACCTAAAGAAGACTTTTGTATTAAATTTAATCTACTTAAATATGTTTAGAGATAATCAGTTTTCTTATGTGCTTTGGATTTTGAAAGAAAATATCTGCTTTATATTTGATGACTTTTTCTTGAAAACTCTCTCTCCTTTCCATCACTGATTACTTCTTAGGAAAAGGGACTCCAAGAGACAATGTATCTTAATGAGCTTCTGAGTGGAAACTTGGGGAAGGCAGATAGAAAGTCTGTGTCTGGTATCATAGCCCATGAATCTGCTTAGATGGGCAATGCAAATTAATGTTGAGCCCTCGCCCTGATATTTATTGAGTCATCACTTTTTTCCTCTATCTTAATTTCTCTGGTAACAGTTGGAAGACTGGGTTATAAAAGTTGTTAAATCTGAATTTCAGAAAAAGCACTAGGTTTTGTCAGAAGAATAACAGTTACATCTGCAAAGACTAGATTAGCAAGTAAAAGACAACTTGGCAAAATCTGAGGACAGCAAGGTAAGAATGACCAAAAAGAATGAATCCAAAATCTGCAAAAGGTGATACCATAAATGGAGGGGGAAATTGAAAAGTTTCTTATTAAAATGTTCCAGGTAAGTACTTGAAACAATAATTGAGCATGGTTGGAACAAGAGAAGAGAAGGTAGTTGGGAGAGGGCAATATAATATCTCGATTCAAGTAGTTGACTGTCTAGCCCCATAGGCACCAGACTTCATTTCTCATAGGAAAGAAGTAGGGCCAATGGATTGAATAATTACAATGATAGTTATAGAAATTGGTTGGGTGCTTTAAAACTCCAAAGTGACCCACATCCATTATCTTAATGTTAAATCAGAACAATCCTTGGAGTTTGGCAGGACAGTTATTATTATTGCTATTCTAGAAAAGGGGGGTTCTGAGCTTCAGAGCACTTGAGATGCTTGCTCATAGTCACAGAGCTCTTTGGTATCAGAGACAGTATTGGAGTTCATTCCTTGATGATTCCAAGTCCACTAATCTATCTATCTATCTATCTATCTATCTATCTATCTATCTATCTATCTATCTATCTATCTATCTATATACCAAGGGAGGCTCTCACTCTGCAGAGGTGTTGTCCAAAAAGATTTGGAGGTAGTGATTTCCCTGCCAGAGGAAAATTTTATATGGAAGCTGAGGGACTATTTTTCTTTTTTCTTTTTTGTCCCCATGGTTTGTTTAGAATTTTATTTTTCCAAATTACATGTAAAAACAAATTTTGACATCAATTTTTAAAAACTTTGTTCTAAGTTCTCTTCCTTTCTCATTTGCCCCTCCCCGGAATTCAAGCAATTCAATATAAGTTATACATGAGTAGTCATGCAAAACATCTCCACATTAGTCAAGTTGTGAAAGAAAACAGACAAAAACAAAATTTCATATTAAGGAACTATCAAAAAAATTATGCTTAAATTTGTTTTCAGATACCATCAGTTCTTTCTCTGCAGATGGATTGCAATTTTCATAAGTCTTTCACAGTTATCTAGCATCTTTGCATTGCTGAAAATTACAAAGTCATTCACAACAGATCATCTTACATTATTGCTGTTATTTTGTATATAGTATATTTCACTCTGCATCAGTTCATGTAGGTCTTTCCACATTTTTCTGATAGCATTCTGCTCATCATTTGTTTGTTTATTTGTTTCTGATAAAGTAACTAACAAAAAATGTTTCAATCTGTATTTAAATATTATTAGTTCTCTCTCTGTAGATGGATTGCATTTTTCATAATTCCTTCAGAGTTGTCTTGGATCATTGCATTGCTGAAAACAACTGAATCATTCACAGCAGATCATCTTACAGTATTGCTGTTATTTTCTATACATTAGATTTCACTTTGTATCAGCTCATTCAGGTCCCTCCAGGTCTTTCTGATAGCATCCTGGTCATCATGTTTTTTTTTTTTTATTAAACTACTCATATAGTACTTTAAAGAGAGATTTCCTTACAATGAACCCATGAGGTTGCTTATTGCAACAACAGTAATAGATAACCTTTCCATAGTACTTTTAACTTGACAATTTTCTTCACAATAACACAGCAAAGTAAGTGCCATACATTTTTCCATCATCCATTAGTCCTCATCTTCTTCCTCCAATCCATCATCATCATCAATCATCATCTTACATTACTCTTGCCTCTGCTTCAAAAGTTTTTTTCACAATTACTACCAACTGTTTCCCTCCATCCTATTCCCTTCACATGATATTTACTCTGTTTTTGATCTTCTTTTACCCTATCTCTTCTCAAGTGTTTTGCTTCTGACTGCCCCTCCCCCACTCTGCCCTCCCTTCTTTTACCCCTCCCTCCTTATCCCCTTCCCCTCCTATTTGCCTACAGGGTTAGAGAGATCACTCCACCCATTTGAGTGTGTATGTCATTCCCTCCTTAAGCCAATTCTGATGAGATTGAGGTCTTTTAGCTCATTCTGGTGAGTATAAGGTTGATTCTCTTCCCCACTCCTCCCCCATTTCTCCCCCTACTCCACAAGCCCTTTCCTGCTTCTAGGACTATTTTTCTGAGATTGAATAGACATAATTCATGCATTATGGGTAGGCCCAAGTAAGATTTGAGATCCCTGCTAAGTTTAATATTCTATTCCTTTCCCAATAAAGAATCAACAATCAATTCCTCTTCTCTCCTTTCAGAAGAGTAATGACCCATGGTTTCTTTACTTCTTTGGTCTTTTGAATGAGAATAGCTGAGTAAACAGAGCCTCAATAACATTAAGACCCTGGAATGCAGACATTACTTCAAGACTACTTCAATAAATTCTATCTAGGGAAGATAAGACAATGCCTATTTAATCTTAGAACCCACATTATCTACCTATACACACTTTAATAAAAATGTGTTCTGGTCTCCCAGACTTTCAATCCATTTCCAATTCCCTGACCTATGGTTCTCTTTCTCCATGAATATAACAGGTGGATACATTTTTATACAAAAGAGGGAGAGGAAAGAAGGGAAAGAATGGTAATTCTTTCATAAAATGGTCATTTTCCCATTGTAAAAGGTGACCAGATGGCATAACCACAATGAAAGAGTGGCCAGGAAGTGATTTTTAGTGATTCCACTGTTCCATTTTATTTTGTTTTATATTTTATTTACCATAATCATACTTTCCTTGTAAAATAATTGTCAGGGAGAAAATAGACTGTGGGAAAGTATATGTGTATTCTCTGAAAAAAATGTTATGGAAATTAAGGAGTAGAAGACCAAATCTCTCATTTATTCTACCCTCTAAGTTGGCAAAAAGCACTTTGGAAAGGTAGGTTTCCATTCTATGGCATGCACAGCCTCTAAAGGACTGGCAGGATAAAGGAACTAATTGGAATCCATAATACTGGAAGCCCCTAAGAACTTTTTTGTTTGTTTGTTTGTTTTTGTTTTTGTTTTTGTTTTTTTTAGTGAGGCAATTGGGGTTAAGTGAATTGCCAGGGTCACACAGCTAGTAAGTGTTAAGTGTCTGAGGCTGGATTTGAACTCAGGTACTCCTGAATCCAGGGCCGGTATTCTATCCACTGCACAAACTAGCTGCCCCAACTTTTTTTTTTTTAATCACAGATAGATTGCTAAGATCTCTATGCAAGTTTTGTAACTGAGGGTGTTTTGTTTGTAGGAATAAGCAGCTATTTCTTCAAAATTCAGTGGTTGCTTCACCCAATGGACCATGTACCCCATCCCTGACATCAGAAATATGCTGACTTTCTACACTAAGTCAGCCAAAGTGACCTCAGTTAACACTTCAAAATTCTCAGGAGTCCCCATATTGTTTGCAATGTGCTCTATATTGCCTTTGTATTCATTATCAAGCTGTGTATTTCTCAAGCTGCCTCTGAGAGATTAAAAACTCCTTGAAAATATCATTTTCTGCAACAAGAACAACAACAACAATAATGATGACGACGACGATGATGATGCAAGTCTCTCTGTGGTTCAGCCTTTTCAAAAATGAGTAAAAGAAGAGAAAAAACAAACTACTGGCTCTTCCAAAGATAGAATGTTTATCATTCCCTCCTTTTAAAAAATACATACTGGAAAAAAATAGTAACACTTCTTTCAGGTACATACCACCTATGTGACTATTTCTTTATCTTTCACTGCCTAGTCTATTGCTTGACCAGAGTTGGTGCTTAATCAAAGGTTGCTATATATTCAATGAATGCCTTAAAACATAAAGTCCACCATAAAGGTAATACTGTAAGTATGCTATCCATCTTTGAGTCCAACTCTATTATACTCATTTTTATTGAAATTGAGATACTGGAAAACTAAGTCAATTGCCCAGTTGAGTGCCAGAAACAGGACAACTATCTAGAGAACTATGATATATTTCTACTACCTGGGGAGAGTGACCACAATCCCACATTATGATGTTTTCCCAAGATTAAAGAATCTGGTTTCTTATTAAACTCCAAAATCTGGAACTCAAGATGAATGGTGCCCCCCCCCACCTTTTTTTAAACAAGGGATACAACTAAGGATTCTGAAAAAGCCAATAATCATCTAATCCTGTCTGATGATTTGAAGAGATTCAAATATGTTTTTGTCCAACAAGATGTGCCTGACAACCCAAAAAATTTTTGACTTTGCTCTGTGTCTTGGCTGCCTAGAACTTCACCTTGGGGAAACTCTACTGGTTAGTAGAGGTGGGGAGTAAAACAGAGTGGGAAATGAACATCTGCAGAAAAACAATCAGAATGAAGGGCAATGTCCACCACCAAGTGTGAACTACTTACTTCCCATGGCTCCATCTAATAAGAGTTTCTTTGTGAGACTGTGTGTAAGAAAAGAATAGGACATGGATGTGTGAACAACTTAGGCACACAGCTTCACTAAATACACTATTTTAAGCTCAATGTTCAAGGCTCAGAGAAAATGGACTGGAACATGTGACTTGCTTTATCTTGGCTTTGAGAAAGTTTGTCAAATATAACAAATAATAATATTCTCTCTCATCTAGTTCCTGAGCCCCCAGGCAAGATAGAATATCCATTCAGTTCCATTTAATTTTATCTGTACTAAAGGATGAGAGTCCTTATTGATCCATTAATCGTCTATTTGCAGTTCTCTATTAACAAATGATGGAACTTGAATCAAATTTACCTAGCTGGCATTCCAACTAATTAAGAATAGAACCTTAAAAAGCCCTAGGCCTGAAATCCACACTCTTGGGTACTGAAAGCAATAGAGGGAAAAAAGGGGAAGGGAAATCATAACATTGCTATGCCATAATGTTGGAACAGACATTCCCTATGCCTCTCTGACTTTTTCATGGAATCTCAGGTATCATTATCTTCCTCTCCTATGTTGTGGGTTTACCTCATCTTTTTTTTTTTCCTTTGGTAAGATAAAATGGTATTTATTAGGAGAGAGGAATAATGGAAAAGAAACAGATCACTTTGGTGATTTGAGTAAGAGAAGTCTGGTCTTTTGTATTTTCACAAAACAAAGGGGAGGGAAGGACATTATAAAGCACTGGGAGGGAAATGCAGGGAGGGGATTTTCGAATAATGGGGCATCAGGAAGATATGCAGGACCCATCCATATCTTGTATATCATATTGAAGGCCTTGATATTGCTTATCATCATACCAGGGTAATGCTCTGCCATACCTTATACCTGAGGTGGGAGAGACACCTGTTTTTCTCTTTGCTTTGGGAGTTTGGAACTTTGGGTTTATTGTGGTCTCACTACATTCCCATAACATTCCCTCCTCTCCTCATTTCTGGGGGTAAAGAGGTGAAGACCATCTTCTGTAGCTTCTTGAAGGCTGAAAAATGGGGCACAGAGATGTCCCTGTCTTTAAGGAGAGAGGGAGTAGGAGCAGCTAGATGGCGCAGTGGATAGAGCACCAGCCCTGGATTCAGGAGTACCTGAGTTCAAATCTGGCCTCAGACACTTAACACTTACTAGCTATGTGACCCTGGGCAAGTCACTTAACGCCAATTGCCTCACTAAAAAAAAAAAAAGAGAGAGAGAGGGAGTGAAAAGTTGGGGGGCTGTAGTCCAAGAGTCACAGGGGCATTGTTGTAGCTTCAGATTTAATCCTAGAAGTAACTAAAGAAGTGACAGTATTACAAATGCAAGGTCTATACAACGAGATGCATGAAATGATCAAAATTATGGACATGAAAGGAGCAAATAGTGAAAACAACCATAAAGTCCAGGATGGAGAGATGGAAAACAATTGGCTGTCAGTGTCTGCCATAATATACACGCAGAATCCTGCATATGTCTGCCCCCTAAGGCTGCAAGTAAATAGTCTGAGGCTATATTACTCCATTGGCCAAAGACTCTAGGGACTGTTGGATGTCCTCAAGGCCCAAAGTAGTTTCATTAGAAATGTTTTCATTTACTAAGGTCAGATTAGTCAGGATTACCTCGTGTTCTAGGTACCCCACCAAATGAATGGCAAGGGCCATAGTTTGATGGATCCACCGTGGGAAATTCTTCCAAGACACCCTTTTTGCCCTTTGCATTTCCTTAGGAGGGACAGGACTCAGAGGGTTCTGATATATGATACACAAGGATCTGTAAAACCCAAGGTATACTGACAATAAGATATAGGGGCTGAGGAAGGAATTAGTTGAGACCTTGGTCATAAAAGCTTCCTCAGGAGACCATTCTGGTGAAAAGAATGGTATCTCTATGGGGGCTTCTAGGTGGTGCATCACCGGCCCTGGATTCAGGAGGACCTGAGTTCAAATCCAGCTTCAGACACTTGACACTTACTAGCTGTGTGACCCTGGGCAAGTCACTTAACCCTCATTGCCACGCCAAAAAAATTAATAATGATAATCATAACGATAACAATAAAAATAAATGAATGATTGAATACTAAAAATAAAAATAATAAATAATAAAAATAATTTGAAAAAAGAATGGTATCTCTGCCCAAGATACCTGGGGTATCTTAATCAAATTATATAACTGGGGTGTTATATAATGATCACAAAAAAAGCATATCCTGGAGGAGCACAGACAGATTGCTTGGTTCACCTTAACAATGGAATAACATTAGTACCCTATTCAGAAGAATTATCACAAAAGACAAGTATACCAGGTACTGAGGCCTGCCCGTGATCAGTTATATCCTTGAAACTACAGGAATATGGCCTGGAGGCATTAAGGTCATAGCTAGGAGCTGAAAGAGTTCTCCTCTGCTCTGTGGGTATCTCTTACATACCCAGCAGTCCAAAGGGCCTGGTTAGTTACTGCTTCTAGGAGGTAGTGCAAAATTCAAAAGGTATGGGGGGCCCAGAGGATGGCTAGCTGGGATGGTTAGGAGGCAGTAGGCAGTGTAAGAACAATAGGTTCAAGGAGCAGAAGGGTCCTTGAGTGTACACAGGAGAAAGAATATTCATTCTAGGGTATCTGTCTGCAGAAGAGAAGCTTGAGATCCTCCACCAGTTCACAGGAATATGTGTCTTTCTTTTTCCTACTGTTTGATTCTGAGGAGACATAGAGCTTAATGCCAGAAATATGAGTCCATGTATCCTGCCCCTTAAGCTTTACAGCTGTGGGTGTTGAGAGGAAAACTCAATGGGGACCCTCCCATCGAGGGACTAGTTGGTTCTATCCCTCAGTTTTCCAAGTTTTCAGAAACACTATATCCTCTGGCTGGGCTGAGTTTTGAGGTTCCAGCCAATCCACCTGTAAAGTTTTAGGAAGAGTTTGATTTGCATAAGCCCTGATAGGGCTATTCTATTTTTTGTTTTCTTTTGTTTTGTTTTGATTATATTTTTTTAACATGGCTAATATAGGAACATGTTTTCTTATGACTTTATATGAACGATATCTATCACATGGAACTGATGGGAAAAAGAGAGTTTGGAATTAAAAAAAAATTTAATGTAAATAAACAATAAATAAATAAATAAATAAATAAAATCAATTCTAGACATGGAGAACAGCCAGTTTGAAGGGATGGATACAGAAGATGAAATGCTTTATGAGAGAATAGCTAATAGTCGAGTTTAAAAGACATAGATTTTCACACTCCATTATCATTTAACAAATCTTTTTTCAAAATTTATTTTGTCAATCATTTCTCCCATTAAGTTTTATTTTCCCGAATTATATGAAAATACAAATTTTGACATCAATGTTTTTAAAATTTTGTTTTCCAAATTATCTTCTTCCCTCCCTCCACCCACCAAGAACTCAAGCAATTTAATATAAGCAATATATGAGCAATCATGCAAAACATTTCCACATTGGCCAGGTTGTAAAGAAAACAGAAAAAAAAAAACTCAAAACTTCAGATAAAGGAACTAACAAAAACAAATTATGCTTCAATCTGCATTCAGACACCATCAGTTCTCTGTCTGTAGATGGATTATTTTTCCATAGGACCTTCAGAGTTGTCATTGCTGAAAATAATCAAGTCATTCGCAGCAGATCATCTTACAGTGTTGCTGTTTTTTTATACAGTAGATTTCACATTATATCAACACATGTAGGTCTTTCTGGGTTTTTCTGATAGCATCCTGTTCATCATTTTTATTTTAAATAGTAAACATTTATAAAGTACTTAAAAGAGAGATTTCCTGACAATAAACCCATGAGGTTGATTCTTGCAAAAACAGTAATAGATTATATATATATATATATATATATATATATAGTACCTTATACCTGAGAGAGAATTTTCTTCACAATAGCCCAGCAAAGTAAGTACAATACTTTTATCATCAACATCATCAATCAGTTCTCCTCACCATCACCACCACCACCACCACCATCATCATCACCATTCCATCCTCATTGTCATCAATCAATCCCCATCTTCATTCAATCATCATCAATGTGGCTGGACTATGGAGTGTCAGGGGTAGGGGAAGAAGAGGTGGGAATAAGGAGAACTTTATATGCCAAACAGATGACTTTATATTTGGTCCTAGATATAATCAGGTGCCATCAGAGATTATTGGGGAAGAAGATGTTTCAGTTATAGAATATAAAATATTTACTTTTGCAACTTCTCCCTAACCCAGCCGTCTCCCCTGCCACACACACCTTCACTATTACCATAGAGAACAATGACATCCTCCCCAATCCCTCAGGCTCACAACCTAGGAATCATTCACAACTCCTCACTATTCCTCACTGCCCATATCCAAGCTATTGCTAAGGCCTGTCAATTCCACCTCTTTCACCTCTTCCTTTTCCCCCCTATAACCTTGGTACCATTCTAGTGTAAATCCAATGAGGTATTTCACATTTTCTTCTATTTTTTTCATTCTTTTGACTTTGTCTTGATGTCTCATGTAGACACTGGGGCAGCTTGGAGGAGCAATGGATAGAACACTGACTCTGGAGTCAGGAGGGCTTGAATTCAAATCCAGTCTCAGATACTTGACATTTAGTAGCTGTTTGATGCTGGCCTTAATCCCAATTGCCTCAAATATCTGTTACCATTTCCAGTCATCCTGATGTATACCTTTCCACTGGGCCCAGATGACTCTAGAGGAGATAGTGAGGGTGGTGACTATGCACAACCCTCCTTCACTGAAATATACTTTTCTGCAAATCATGGCATCACCTCCAAATGTCATGGACCTCTTTGAGAACAAAGGACAAACAACAACAGCATAACAGTGAGGAGTCATCAGCTTCCACTTGCCCAATTCAATTTTTAAGGAGTTCTTTTCTTCAGTGATAATTTATACCTCTTTTTTCCCATTTGGCCAATCCTGTTTTTAAGTTCTTTTATTCAATGATTTCTTTGTGCTTTTTTAAACCATTAGATCAATTTTTGGTTAACTATTATTTTCTTCAGTATATTTGTGCCTCTTTTAGAAGCTGTTAAATCTTTTCTTTTTTTTTTTTTGGTGAGGCAATTGGGGTTAAGTGACTTGCCCAGGGTCACACAGCTAGTAAGTGTTAAGTGCCTGAGGCCAGATTTGAACTCAGATCCTCCTGACTCCAGGGCCAGTGCTCTATCCACTGCACCACCTAGCTGCTCCCTTTTAAATCTATTTTAATAATTATCTTGCATCAGTCTCACTTTATGGGCACCATTTTTTGTACTGCTGTTTTCATAGCTCATTCTGGGTGGTTCTGCAAGTTTTTTTCATGCTTCCAAGATGGTGTGATACTGAGAGAGGTGTGGTCACTGTTCTCTGCTCTTTACACAATGGGAAAATGAACAATGGGAAAAGGGTGTAGAAGAGAGAGAAATCTGCTTCTTGTTATTATGTGGTGTGTTTTTTTCAGCTTCAAGCCTTAATTGTAATCAGGCTTCTTAGGGTTTAGATATTTAAAGCACCCATATAAGTGATTATTTAAAAATAATCAATAAAATCAATAAAAATATCAATCAATAGCATTCTTCCCTTCTCATTGAGGCAGTATTTTGCACTTCATAAATGAATTAGGACATAGATAAATGTTGGTAATGTCAAATTGTAGGGAAAAATGATCACATGCACCATTTCTTAGCTTACTTGCCTTGCCGAAATACCGCGACCCCCTTTTTTATTCTGTAACGATTGGAATGACGCCACCTGCTGGAGACTTACTGCAGAACTCTCTGCCATGAAGAGAAGGCATCTGAGGGCAAGACATGCAGCTCTTTGGCATCAGGAAATAATGTTTGCTTGTGGGAGGAAGAGGGGGCGAGGCTGGTGCGGTCGCTTTCTTTTTTGTCAGGACTCTGGTTGAGAGTGGAGCTAGGAATGCTCTCTCCCTTTAATAGATAGATGAATCTAGGCCTTTCTCTCTTTAAAAATTCTTATTCTCCTTAATAAATGCTTAAAAATCTAACTCTTGCTAAAGCTTATAATTTATTGTTGACCACTCATTAGATATTTTAGACAGACTAGCTAGAATTTTAGCCCCTTACACTTCACCTTATACCCTTCTCTTCTGGTCCCTCTTCTCTGATCCTCCTTTACTTTTTTTTTTTTAAGTGAGGCAATTTGGGGTTAAGTGACTTGCCCAGGGTCACACAGCTAGTAAGTGTTAAGTGTCTGAGGCCAGATTTGAACTCAGATCCTCCTGACTCCAGGGCCGGTGCTCTATCCACTGCACCACCTAGCTGCCCCCCTCCTTTACTTTCTTTCACGGAAATGAGAAGTAGAATCTGAACTTGAAGATTTCGCTCCAAATATTACTCCATTTCAAAATTCTCTATGCCAACGCAAATCAGTGGTCTTCATTATCATTTCCAACCCTTTCAAATGAGCAATTTCCTTCCTTATTAAAAAAAAAAAACCCAACCTCTTCTCCCACTGTTCCTTCCCAAGCTTTACTTCCCCAACAGTTTATGCTCTCTTACAATAGTTTATGATTCAACATGCATTTTTCAATGTAAGAATCTCAAAATAATAAGTAGTTTAGTATAGTCTCCAATAAACACCCACAAGAAAAGATAAACATCTGAGCTTTATACAAGCCATTTGCACTTGATTCAGCTAAAAATATTAGACTAGAGGGAAAAATTTACAGGGATAACCTTCCAGCTGAGGCTTCCAGTTTCTTAGTGAATAATTAACAAGATCAAAGAAACGATTTTTCATATGTATTCTGTCATTTTCATTTGTGTACATTTCTTGTTTGTTCCTATCATAAATGGAAATTTTTACTTTAAATATTTAACAGCTTTAAACATCTCACAACTCAGAATACTTTCCTTAGTCTCTACCTCTCTGAATCCTCTTGTTTGTCCTTTGAGGATAAGTGCAAGTGTTAGCTTTAGCCTTTGTAAACCATTCCTTATTCCCTCTGGCACACACTATGCTCTTAGGCAAATGACTTAACCTATCTTTTGACGTAGGCCATGAAGTTAAAAAATTTAAGGTGGTAATCCTTCAAGAGAGCTACAGGGCATCCAGTTGTTGAGGTTAAAAACCATCCTTTCTTCTCTTTAGAGAGGTCTTCAATTTTTACTCACTTTTTTTTGATCTGACTGACCTTTTGTGACATACAGTCACCCTCTTTTCTCTCTTCTACGTGGGAAGTTTTCTTACATTACAAAGTAGGTTAGTAGGTTTCTTTACATTTGTAACCTGACTTCTTTGTCTTGAATTTGGAGTTCCTGTGTGTGTGTGTGTGTGTGTGTGTGTGTGTGTGTGTGTGTGTGTGTGTGTGTTTCAAGATGGGTCTTCTTATCTCACCCAAGTTGGAAGTACAGTGATTACCCATAGTCTCAGGCCTACCTTGATTCTTATGGGAGATTTGACTTGTTCCATTTCTGTCCTCTTTAAGCAATCTGATGGACACCCAGGCCCCAGGGGCCCATCATATTGCTGCCAGTATTAACATAAATACCTGACTGGCTTAGTCTCTCTCTCTCTCTCTCTCTCTCTCTCTCTCTCTCTCTCTCTCTCTTACTGGGCAATGAGGGTTAAGTGACTTCTCCAGGGTCACACAGCTAGTAAGTGTCAAGTGTCTGAGGCCAGATTTGAACTCAGGTCTTCCTGAATCCAGGGCCAGTGCTTTATCCATTGCAACACTTAGCTGCCCCAGCTTAGACTCATAAAGCTCAGAACTCTTGATCCCAAGCAGGGTTTACAGGAATGCACTATCATACATGGAAATTGGTAATTTTTTTACCTAGATTTATATTAGCTACATATATTATTCTCCATGATATATAAAATCTTGAAAAGAAGCATGGTATAGTGGATGGAAAGTCAGCCTTGAACTGCTAGGTTCATGTCTGCCTTTAAATGTTAACTGTGGGACCATGAGCAAGTTACTATGTGTCTCACTGTCACAGGCAACTAAGACTAGAAATTGCAGCTGATATCATAAGGTTGTTTTGTTTTTTGTTTTTTCTGTTTTTGTTTTTTGTGGGACAATGAGGATTAAGTGACTTGCCCAGGGTCACACTGGTAGTAAGTGTCAAGTATCTGAGGGTGGATTTGAACTCAGGTCCTCCTGAATCTAGGTCTGGTGCTCTATCCACTGTGCTACCTAGCTGCCCATAAGGTTGTTTCAATTTGAATTTCTCTAATCAATAATGATTTAGTTCCTGTAGGGTGGGGGAAGAGGGAGGAAGAAAAAAGAGGAAAAAGACAAAAATAAATTTCCATGATAACTATTATATATTTAAAAGGAATAGTAAATTGAACTTAATAGGTTTGCAGCTTCATGTGCAATCATCTTTTTTATTATACTGTGTTATGTAAATGAATAGTTTATTGTATAAATTTAAAAAAATGTGGAAAAATTGAAGTGAGTTACTTATCCACATAGGTGAGGAAACTTCTCCCAATGCAAGTTAGTAACTTCTCTTCAACTGATGATCTTAAAGAACCAAGAGAACACAGAGATAGCAATCTTGTTTGATGAAAACTGTGAATGAATTGACTATTCTCAACAATACAATGATCCAATACAATCCCAAAGGACTATTGATGAAACATACTATCCATCTCCAAAGAAAGAACTGATATTGATGGAACAGACTGAAGTATGCTATTTTTCACTTTCTTTCATTTGTTTTTCTTTTAATCAAGTTTGCTTGTCCAAAATTACAAATATGGTAATGTTTTGTAGCATAATACATGTATAACCCATATTTGATTGTTTGCCACCTCAGGGAGGGGAAAGGAGAGGGAGGGTGAGAGGGATAAAAATTGGAAACCAAAATATAAATAAAAAAGTTTATTATTAAAAAAAAAACACATAAAGCATTGAGAGTGACTTACCCTCAATCACACATTCAATATATGTCATTTATAAGATTTGAATCTAGACTTAGAGATTCTAGTTCAAGTCCTCAGTCACTTTCCCAACTTAAGTTTTAGCTGCTACATCTAATCTCTGCAAGGCCCTGTGCTCTGCAAAAGATTTTATCCCACAGTTTGAGCTAGAGATGATGATTCCTTTAGCCTTTCCCTCATTCCATCCTGTTCAGAATTCTTTAAAACCAATTCCAAGGCCGACTCTGGTCCTTTGGTCAGGAAATAATGTCAATTTGTTTACTAGTTTATCAGTTTTATTCAATATTTATTCAGCTGCCTGCCTGTGTGTTCTTTCAGTGTTAATTCTTGTCTGCCTTGGACTGTTTTCATGCTTTTGAGAAGAGAGATCCTTTTGTACAAAGGGCTAGCTTTAAGTGTTTCTTACTAATTCACTTCACATTTCCCAAACAATATTTTTGTATAATGTGCATGAATTCATATGCATCCACATTTATATTTATACATGTGTGTATATGCAGATGCATATGTTTATGTATGCATATATCTATATATACTTATACACACATACACACATATATATTTATATTTATGATATCCTTATTCAACAGAACAACAAAAAGGCAAATAGCAATGTACATTTGAACTACAGGACTCTTGGTATCTCCTCCTATCCTAAAATTCTATGACTCTATCTAGATCAGGGGTAAACCTGGGGTAACACCAGAAAAAAAGAAGTCATAACTCTGATTTTTTTAATCATCATAATAATAGTTTGTGCTCCATATTATTGTGTCATGATAAATTTTTGTAGGTTTAGCTTTCTAAAAAGAAGGGACAAGAAGGAATCACTGACAAACCAGGCATCTCTGAAAGTTACATTTTGAATTTATTGTAGATTTATGAAGGCAATGTAATATTGTTGTGCTACAGGAAATGATGAAGGGGATGATTTCAGAAAAAAAACAGGGGAAGACTTGTATGAACTGATGCAAAGTGAAGTGAACAGAACTAGGAGAACAATTTATATTGTAACGGCACTATTACAAAGATGATCAACTTTGAAATATTTGGTGCCTTAGTTCAACACAATGAACAACTACAGTTCCAAAGGACACATTATAAAACATGATATCCACCTCCAGATAGAGAAATAATGGACTCAAAGGAGAACTTGAAGTATATTTTATCCTCTTTCTTTTTCTTGCATCATCTGTAAAATGAACTGGAGTAGGAAATGGCAAACCATCCCATTACCTTTGCTAGGAAAATCCTAAAATCGGGTTGTGAAAAGTAGGACAATATCCGAAACATCTAAAATCAACAAAGTGTCTATTTAATAGACAATCCACGAAGAGTTTGGATAACTTGCCTAGCAAGTATTTGTAGAACTCACACTGAGATCTTTGAACTTAAAGCATCAGTGGACCCTCCATGTTCTGTCTCTGCTATGCCAATAAATCTGTCATCTTACTGATGTAATCAGTCCCTCTAAATACAAGAGGTATAGATACTCCCTTTATGCCTTTCTATCTTGTGAGGCTGTTGTTGATGCCCTTCCATCACTCTCTCACAAAGTTTAAAACCTATAATATATGACCTAACATGGATATAAAAAAGACCTATGAGCAGTCACCTTCAACCCCACATACCTCTGTCCACTGGTGCTTTGTAGAAGTAAGGAATCATGGCTCTAGGATACTGAATGTAACATCAGATTTTTGGATATGTAATTGTTAGGCAAAATGTATTTTTTTTGTCTCTCTTCCTTTAGTGATATTTTAGTATGATGAGTTGCTTTCTGAGATTATGTAGAAGAAGGAGACAGTAGCAAATATAGCTGATATAAAAAAGAGCATTAATTTTTTTTTAAAAATATACATAGTAAACCAAAATATATGATATATAATATGTAGCATGAATACATATTTTAAACATGTTTAGATTTTATATAATAAACTCTTACCTATCAAAGTACATAGCATATTATTTTACTTTGATGCTAACTGTTGAAAAAGGACTTTGTAATTCCTTTTTAATATCCTTTTTTCCAGAAAATCAAGTTTTGAAAAGAACATACCTGTAATGGAAATATTATAACTATAACAGTAGCATCCCAGCAGGAGTAGATTGAGACAAGAGCAAGACATTCAAAATTCCACTTGCAACTAGGTCCCAACCAATAATTCCTCAAGGCCCTATACAGTATGGTGAAAATGAATGAATGAAAATAATTCTCCTTGGAAGCCATCGAGTTTAATTAGCTCTTTATATGCTCTATAATAATTGGCAGCATTCAAATTGTGGACAGCTTCTCTTTCTGGCTTCTTTCTTCCTTCCCTGCCTTTCTCTGGAGCTTCTTTCAAAAGAAGATCAAAGTCTCCATAGCTGAGTGAATGCTAATGGTGCATGCATTTGTTTGAAAAGCTGGAAGTCCCTCCAAATGGGTAAAGAGAATTTTTTTTTCCACCAAAACCTGTTGGCTTGTAAATGTATTTGACAGTATTAGTGGGACTATCTCTGTTTTTTTCTTCTTAAAAAAAAAGAGGGGGGAAAAACGGGCACACTCATTTGAACATGGATGGAGTCACCACTGAATCATAGGTTACTTAACCCTGGTGACCCCCCACAAAATGGGGACTTGGAACCTCAGCTTGGCCATGGAGTTAATGAGTCTCTTCCTCATGCATATGCACTCACTTTCACATTGTTCAGGGGCTGAGTTGGAGCCTGGGACTCCCACCACCCAAGCTTGGGAAAATGATGAAAGCTATTTGTTGGGGTGGATATGGCTCTAGCAGGTGGGAGGTGTTTGCTGTTACAACTTGGAAAGGAAGAAGGGGACATATTCCAGTGAATAAAGGCTTTGCCTATATTATTCATGAAGAAAACATGCTCTATATTGTATTTAAAAAATAAGCTGGGGACAATGTTGGTTTGAGAACATTTCCAAAGCCACTTTAGACCAAGTTCACAGAAAAGAAATTCAAAAGACTTCTAAGGGATGGCATTATCCTAAGATTAGTTATCAATAAAAAAGGAGTTGCCTTTCTGACATATTTGCTGAATCTTGCTGTTGTCTCTACACATCTGCTGTATGTGCATTAGTAATAAATAGGATTTCTAGTCTTGGTCAAATATACATGTGTGTGTACATATATATGTATGTATATATACAATGTATATACACATATGTATATGTAACATATATGTATGTGTGGTGGTTGTGTGTGTGTGTGTCGTATTATTAACTTTACAAATCTATGAAGCATTTATTAAGAGACTAAGGTGGCACAGAAGATAGAATGCTGGACTAGGAATTAGAAGGACCTGAATTCAAATCTCACCTCAGATACTTCCTAGGTATGTGGCCCTGGGCAAGTCACCTAACCCTGTTTACCTTGATTTCCTCATCTGTAAAATGAGCTAGAGAAGTAAATGGCAAACCACTCTAGTACCTTTGCCAGGAAAACCCCAAATGGGGTTATGGGGAGTCAGACATGATTGAAATTAATCAACAGCAAAAAGAAAACCATGCTAAGTGCAATTAGACATTTTTTTTTTTGCAGGGCAATGAGGGTTAAGTGACTTGCCCAGGGTCACATGGCTAGTAAGTGTCAACTGTCTCAGGCTGGATTTGAACTCAGGTCCTCCTGAATCCAAGGCCAGTGCTTTATCCACTGTGCCACCTAGCTGCCCTTAGACAATCTATTGAACAAGATAGTTCCTATACACAGCAGGATTTCTTATTTATATTATATTGTTAAAGCTGGATCTACCAACTAGGGACTGGGTTCTATAGATCTCATCTAGATGATGTAAAATGCTGGATGACAGAGGCTAGATATAGAAATCTTGGTGGGCTAGAAAACTGAATCTAATAAGTTGAAATGAAACAAGGATAAACATAATTTAAAATTTATTAATAATATTAATCAGCTTCATAACGACAAGATGGGGATCCCCTAAATGGTATAGAAAAAGAACTTTGGATGTTAGGGGATTATAAAATCAATTGGAATCAATATGCAATATAATAAAAAACTGCCAGAGAGAGAGGATGGTAGGGGGTAGGAGGGAAGGAAGGAAGGAAGAAAGGAAGGAAGGAAGAAAAAATATGAGATGAGATGTTGGGGTTTTGCTTTACTTTTTAATTCAGAATCCCAGGTCAGTCCTCCTGAAAATTTTAATTAAATAAAAATTAGTCTTCTTTTAATATTAACTTCATGTGACCAAAACATCCCATGGGATGTGGAAATTTACTTAAAACCTTAGACATTCCCTAGATCAGAAGCCAGCAGAAGAAACTAAACTGTTCCTGATTCCTGGGTGACACATAAATATTTCCCTCAATTAAGGCTATTTGTGAATCCCATAAATATAGTTTAATCTGCAACCTGACTTAGTTTACCAATAGAGTTTCTGTGCCAAAGTTTGTTTCCTGAGAGACTGTATGAGCATGACTTTATTTAACAAACTCTTTTCAACTTTTATGACATTGAAGGTAGAATGCTATTATAATTTTTTCCCATTTCTTTAACACTCATGGACTTATATAAAAATATATAAAATCAGAACATGTAAAAACAGATTTCTCTGTCACTGATATAATTTTACTACAAGAAAGCCTGTGAATAATTATTCAGGTTTTTTCTCTGGGACTTGAACTTGTGCTTGAGCATAATAATAAAAATTAGTGTTTGTTTTGTTTGGTTTATTTTTACCTCCAAAATATCTTCAGTACAGTAAATATATTCTGGCAGCAATTTCTTATTTATGAACTCAAAGAGGGGATATTTTTTCACATAACAAAAGCTAATGAGATCTTGACTATAATTTTTGTCTGTATGTTTGTTTCAAAATGTTTTGTAGACAAAATTCTCCTAGTTACATCTTATTGGTAGTTAGATCCACCATACCCCACCCCCACCCCAGTTTAATTAATCACTATTTTGCTTTGGTGAAAATAAAAAGGAATGGATTAATGGAAGGTAAGGAAATGTGTTTGAGTCCAAATTTTACAATTCATTTTAGAAATGATCATTTCCTTTGGAGCATTCGTTCACCTGAGTCCCTCAAGAATAAATTAAATAACTGAATCTTAGAGGTGGACATGAACTCTATTGGAATTTTCTCTAATGTAAATCTATCATGTTGCCATCTAGTGGAAGAGCTTCTGTAAAAGAGAGCTTAATATCTCAAAAAACACTTTCATTTTTAAGTGTGTGGGGGGGCGCAATTCATTCATTATAACTCTCCTAAACATTCTTCTATAAAATTTTTGTCTGTCACTATTATTTCTGATCACTGGGGTTTAGTAAGCTCATTGTGTGATCCTTCATTGTGGTACAGTGTAAGGTAGGGCAGCTAAGTGACACAGTGGATAGAAGACTGGCCCTGAATTTGGGAAGATCTGGTTCAAATCTCACCTCAGATACTTACTAGTTGTGTGACCCTGGGCAAATCACTTAACCTCAATTGCCTTAAACGTCCAGGGCCATCTCCAGGGTTCCTGATCTATATCTCACCACTGGGCCCTGGAGGAGAGAGGGAGCCTGGTGACTTTGCACAGGCCCTATCACTTAAATCCATTTCAGTGCAAGTCATGATATCATGCTGACATTATGGTCTTTGGGAACAAAAGACAAAGAACAGTGGAAGGACCACTAACACAGGAGTTAAGAGGTCCAAGTCCAACTTCTGATAAATATCATCTGTCTGAAATTGAAGTCATTCACATGACCTCTTGGGGCCTCAGTTTTCTCATCTGTAAAATTACTAGATGACTTTTGAGTAAGCTTCTTTAAGATATTTTATCCTTGTCCTTTGAGGATTATTTGCTGTTTCTCCATTATTCTTTTTGAGTATAATGATCATTATGAATCCTTACCTTAAATATTTATATAAATCTATGATCTAGGGGCAGCTAGGTGACTCAGTGGATAAAGCACCAGCCCTGGATTCAGGAGAACCTGAGTTCAAATCCAACCTCAGACACTTGGCACTTACTAGCTGTGTGACCCTAGGCAAGTCACTTAACTCTCATTGCCCCACAAAAATTTAATTTAATTTAATTTAAAAGTTTGTGATCTAATTGATGCAAGCACTCCCCCTCTATCAATTTATATTCCAAACTATGCATATTTTAAATGAACCATGATGAATGAAAAAAAAAACAAAAAAAAATATTTAACATTAATCATGGGCTAGATGTAGAACTAAGTGCTTGGAATACAAATGCAAGAAAGAAAATCAGTTCCTGAACCCAAAGAACTAATGAATTTTAGATGGGGGTGGAGAAAGCAGATAAAAGGGAGGCACATTATGACATGATATGGAGATTACCAGGAAAAGATGTAGGGACCTGGATCCAGGTACAAAAAGAGAAGAATCAGGTTGCAGCTAAATGGTGTAGTGGATAGAGCACTGGCCCTGGATTCAGGAGGACCTGAGTTCAAATTCGACTTCAGACACTTGATACTTACTAGCTGTGTGACCCTGGGCAAGTCACTTATCACCAATTGCCTTTCCAAAACAACAACAACAACAACAACAACAAACAACAACCAAAAAAAAAAAACAAAGAAAAGAGAAGAGTCCACACTCAGAACCCATAGTGATCCTAGGTTCAGAGGCCAAGGTTCTTGTGGGAAGAGGATGAGGAGGATGAGGCAGCATGGGGTTTGGGAAGGGTTTGGTACATCAGCAAGCACAGCATTTCTGCCAGTGTCTTTACCTAATTTCTCCATGTAGGATCTCTCTCTCATGCTGTAGATCTTCTCTGACTCCCATAATGCTTCATGGATACTAGCTCTGCCCTTAGGCTATCTGTTTGTTATCACCCAGACCTGGAAGAGATTCCATCTGTCAGGACCAGCAAGAGCAGCCACGGAAGGAAAGTTGTCTCTTCCAATATTCTTTCTTTTTCATATTAAAAAAAAAAACTTAAAAAAATATTGTGGGAGGGCAGCTTGGTGGCACAGTAGATTAAGCATCAGCCTGGGATTCAGGAGGACCTGAGTTCAAATCTGGCCTCAGACACTTGACATTTACTAGCTGTGTGACCCTGGGCAAGTCACTTAACCCTCATTGCCCCACAAAATATATGTATGTATATATATATATATATATATATATATATATATATATATTTTGTGGGAAATAGCAGAAACTGAGTCCTCCAATTCCACAAAACTCCTGAAAAAAATGGTTTTCTTAAAAATGCTGTATATATCTCTACTACAGCCTTTAATCAAAGGCTCCCTCCACTTTGCCTTCTCTCCTTCACCTCCCCAAGAAGCCCTTTCTAGATATTTCCCTCTTTTCCCCATGTTCCCTCCCCAAAACTTATAAACTTCTTTTTTTCCTCCTTTTGCCTCAGATTTCTATTTTCCTTTTATCCATTGTCCCTTTTCTTTCATTTTTGGTCACGATTTCCTACTTTTTGTCTCCTGAGACAAAACACCTGCCTCCCTCCCCTCCTGGCTGCTCCCCAGCATTACAACAAATGAACAAATCAAAAAGAAAAACTAACCAAAAACCCTATGTTCCCTTTCTCCCTGTAACTTGATCTTCTTTTTTCTCCTAATATACTCTCCCAAGAACTTAAGACAATTCCCCTCCTCTATTCCTACTCAATGAAAGTTATAACTTTGCAGAAATTCCTGTCCAATTCCCACCCACCCTAGCCCAAGTGAGTTGATAGAGTCTTCTCTATCATTTTCTCATGCTATGATAAAACCATATGTTCCTATATTCCCTTTTTTACTACTCACATCTTACACCCATATCACTGGATAATCTACCTCTTCCAGAAAAGAGCTTTCCTTTTCTTCCTTGGACTTTTTTACTCTAGAATACAAGAACTGTTTCCCCCATTGTTATCCCAAGGAAAGATCCTATAATCCCTCAGCAAGGTCTAACCCCATCTTATTCTCCAAGGAAAACCAGAGCAGCTTCTCTTGTAATACTTCTGGCTTTAACCCCAGCATGTGTGTTATCTCTCTTGGAAACAGAAGAGCCCCTTTCCCATGTCAACTTCCTCTTCTTGGGGAGAGAGGGTCCTTCATCACCCCCTTTTCCCAGCAATCTCCTCACCTCACTCCATACCCTCCCATAGTTATTCCTCCTCCGGGTAGTAGAAGAAGATATTGATCTCTGACACATTGGCATCAAGGACATTCTCTGCTGTGCTCTTGTGATCCTAAAGGTGGCATCAAATGACAGGTTTACAAGCAAAGTGCACATCATGGTAAGAACAATGGGAGAGTCAAGCCTCAAAGTACAGGTTGAGTTGGTCACGTAGGGCAAACTTCAGCATGAAGCACTTGCCACAAATGACACAGGAGTGGGACATAACACCTTGGTGGAAGTTCATGTGATGGTTGAGGTTGCTCCTATGGTTGAACTGTTCCCATATTGAGGGAACATGAAGAAGAAAGTGTTGGGCTCACCTGTGGAATACAAGTGTCTCCTCATTCTGAAACACTTCTGGGCACTTATTACAGGATGTTCTTCTGTGGGTTCCCCCCTGGAGAAGGCCCAGTAAAGGGTTCCTGATGCCCCCATAACTTTTACTAACTCCACTGTTCTGGGACAAAGTGGTTCCTGCTAGCTTCAGTCCTAGAGTGATGCTCTCCTTTACTTGGCCTTCAGATCCTCTCCTTCTGTGTCTTTGGTCGGGCTGTAGCAGGTCTTCTCCAACCTCTGGGGAGCTGTGCTACTATCAGGGGCATTGATAATTTTTCAGACCTCATTGATGAGACATCCACTAATCCCTCCAAGGCCAAGACCTTCCCCAAGTCCAAGGCTCCCTTCAATGACTCTGGGAGCACAAGTCTCTGTGCCACCAGCAATGTTGACTCCATCTTTGTGATGCAGATATCTGAGATACCCTCTTCTTCATCCTCTTCCATCTTTAGATCAAGGTCCTTATCTAGGGAAAATTCTAACTTCACTGCTCAAAGAAATGGAGGTAAAAGGGATGGTAGTGGGTTTTAGGAGCTTTCTTTGAGGTTCAAGCACGAGGGAGAAGTAATTTGATGGAGCTGAACCCAGTCAATCCAGTGCTGCACTAAATCCATCCTCTTTGAAGATAATCTTGGACTCAATGAATTGGCTCAGGGCATTTCTACATTTCTCAACCATATCTTCCATTTGGAGGTGGAAGGCAGCTCTTAGGTAGTTCAGAATGTCACTGACAGCAAACTCCCAAGCCTTGATATAGCAGGAGAGAAAGAGGTCTACTGTAATTCTGGCATTATGCGGGAGTGAGACCTATAGCTCTGAACAGGATTTGAGGAAAACTTGGTCACCAAGCAATGGGGAGCAAGCTGCAAAAATGATCTTTGTGACACTGGAACTCAAGACTGTCAGCCATAATATTAATATTGCAGAAGTGCTCCCTCTTCCTGGAGCTGGTTCACATTTCACAGGGCACCAGCAGCATACCCTGGGAGCTGGAACACAAGATTTCCACTCCAGATGCCATGGTGCGGGGTGTCCTGGGGATATTTTCCTGGCATAATTCCTTCAGATATTCTTGCCAATATTTCCTTCCTCTTCCAACTAGATGCTAGCCTTTCATTCTCACCCCTGGCAGAAAGATCTCAGTGTCTCCTCTGCCCCAAACCCTCAAACTCATCCCTCTATCTCACAATCCAAACTTTGCCAAATAGATAAGGTAGCTCATGCCCTTTGAATAAACAGAGTCTCCAATTAAAACCCTTCAATTAAAATGGAAGATCGCCAGACCTTATCTTGTCTCTCATGGTTCTACAAGGACCTTCCAATCCACTATGTAACTGTATTTTCCAAACTCCAAGGCATTGTCATTTGCTTTACTAATTTTCCCTGAGAATCCTGGGGCATTGTCATCCACCCTGAAGCTGTATCCTTAGGACTTCTGGGTATTTTATCTATTCTGTAGTTGAACCCTCCTAAATGTGTTGCATTCCCAATAGAATGTAAGCTCTTTTAAATCAAGGACCTCATTTTTCTAATTATATCCTCAGTGCTCAGCATAATGCTTGACATATACTTAGTGTTTAATAAATGGTTTCTCATTCATCCTTCACTCATGCAATTCAATAGCTTACAACATTCTTATCCCAGCTGGCATGCATTATGCCTTATGATGACAATCAAGGTGACAAAAATGACCATATGCCTTTTTGTCTCTCTGTTCTGCTGTTCAGTTTTAGTTTAGGAATGTCAAGAAAACACACCATTGTGGAAGTAGATTTTGTCTGGGCTTCATTACAACTCTCCCAGTTCTATGCATGCTACCTAAGCATAGGAATGCTGAATATACTTGCTCCTAGGATAGAGAAAATCCTCTGTCAAGTGTAAGCACTACATGAGCTGGGCAGATTGCAACCCAATTTCTTTTCAGTATATAATCCTTCAGTCATACTTCTATGTCACTGCAAGGGGCGAGGTTCCTTGGCCACAACTCAAATATTAATATGTGTAGAACACAGCCACTCAGCCCACAGTTTTAAGACTAGTGCAGGGGGAGTGTGTGAGAGCTGATATGACTGCTTCAGCATATGTAGAGACTTCTATCTGCACCTACTTAAAAGAAATCAATTTCAGCCAACCAACCTCAAATATGCATCATTGGGACAGACCATGGGTGTTCTTAGAAGTACTTTCCCTTTAAAAGGAATATTCTTGGGGGCAGCTAGTTGGTACAGTGGATAAAGCACTAGCTCTGGATTCAGGAGTACCTTAGTTCAAACCTGGCATCAGACACTTGACACTTACTAGCTGTTTGACCCTGGGCAAGTCTCTTAACACTCATCGCCCTGCCAAAACAAAACAAAACAAAACAAAACAAAAACAAACAAAAACAACAAAAAAAAACTATTAATAGGTCTATTCCTTGGGGTTCAGGGAGTGAGGTTAGAGGGAACATCAGAATACAGATTAAGACTCTCTTACTTTAGGGGCGGCTAGGTGGCGCAGTGGATAAAGAACCGGCCTTGGATTCAGGAGTACCTGAGTTCAAATCTGGCCTCAGACACTTGACTTACTAGCTGTGTGACCCTGGGCAAGTCACTTAACCCCCATTGCCCAGCAAAAAAAAAAAAAAAAAGACTCTCTTACTTTAAAGGATATTAATTACAAATATATATATATATATGTATGTATGTATGTATGTATGTATGTATGTATCTGGCTAAGGAGTAAATTTTTCCCTTTGAGAATTCCCCGTTGAAGTACTTGAGAAAAAAAATCATCTGCAGAAGATATAACAGCATAAATAACAACGGCATCTTGGGGAATCTGTATTATCTTCATGTATCGGCAAACCACATTTAACAGAACAAATATTTTTGCCTGGAGAGAGGTAGGCTCTCCAAACACAGATTAATCGTCTTAATGGATTTTCCTTACCTCAGTGAAAAATGCATTATGGGCTCTTAGGTCACCCTCAACACACTGTTCAATTTTTATATGATGTGAGGTTGGCACTAAGATGGTTTTTCTTTCACACTGTGGGTAAAAAAACAATGAGCTGGGTGGTTTGGAGCCAGACTCTTTAATCATTTTCTCAAGACTCAGCTCTCCAATAGAGCTACATTCGTCTAGGCTGTCCTTTTTATTTTCTTTTCTTTCGTTCTTTTCCTTTAATTCTTTTATTCTTTCTTTTTTTGTGTGGCAGTTACATACAATTTGCTATGGGGGAAAAATCAACATACTTCAGCTGTGTGCAAAATGTTTGTGTGATCAATACGGCTCCCCTTGTCAGCCACTTCATTAGTGGAACTCGTTCCCTGAGTGCTTGTTTCAACAACCCTTTCCTGGCAAAATGGGGGAAAGCTCTTGTCACCCCTTCTCCTTCCTCCCACCCAAACACCCAAGGCAGAAAGGAGAGCATTGTCTCCTGATTGACAGAGCCTATGACTAGAAACTTTCTTACTTAGAAAGAAGGCTGTGGCTGCATTACCTCTGTGGGCCCGACTACCACATCTCAGGCTGGCCATTATCTGATCCCAGTTAATTATATGCACTGGCGTCTTTGTCCATCTTGGCCTTTGAGGATTCCTCTTCAATGGGCATGCCACACATCCAATGGACAGTTATTTAGCCATGAAAGACTTCAATCCCAAGGTCGGTCCCTTCTTGTAATTCACTTTTCCCAGCCTTACTTGCATGAAAATAGGAAAAGGTGCTCCTTTTCCCATGCCCCATGAAGGAAGGGGTAACAGACTAAACCAGCCTGACAAGGGACCCTGCTAACTATTTTCAGAGAACAAACGTAGTCAACTACTAAAACATAACTCAGGTGTAAGGATGGTGGTTAAATCTTTCTGAAGATTTAAATTTTCTCAGTGTGTGGAATGTGAAGCTGAACTGAAGATACTAACTCTAAATATGTATGTATGTGTATACCCATGTGTATGTGTGTGTGTGTTTATATTATATATACTACATATATATATACATATATATATATACATACATGTGAATAAAATTATATATGGTTCTCCTATAATTGTCCCAAGTTTAGGTAACATAGCTAGGGTTTATCATATATTTGTTACTTAGAAATTAGACACTACTGCACCAGTTTGGGGGCACCAAGCATTTATTAAAGCATATTAGGTATTAGTAAAGATAGAGCACATGGCCCTGAAAGTTAGGAAAGCCTAGCTAGGATCTAGCAGAGAGAATCATCTGCGTCCTGCCTTCTTGAGAGTTCCAAGCCAAGAGTGTGATCACTGAGCATAAGCTCTCTGAGGGAAGGCTGAGAGACTGCCCTTACACACTGCTTAAAGCTAATTGGCTAGCATCATTCAAATCTATTGATTCATTGGACTTGTAGTCCAGAGCAGTACTTGTTGATGTCAAAGCCCAGAGAACAGAACCTCTGGTGGGAACAAGGTTTTCCTGGTGGGTATGGTTTTAACCTCTATTCACAGTACAAGGTGCCACTTGGCTGACTCTGGGCCAGTCCTAAAAGGTCAGGCAGTTGGGCCCTCAAATGAGGGGGTCTCTGGGAGTCCCAAAACCTCATTATTTTCTCATTATTTATACATACATATAACATACATATGCATATGTATGTATGTATATAGTGTGTGAATATATACATGTATTTACATATATCAATATATGCATATATCTCTTGAAGAAATGTGATCAAATAAATAATCTTCACATGGTTCAGATCTATAAACAAAAATAAGATCTGAAATAATATCCTAGAAAGGGTCAAAATCTTTTCCATGATAACTGTGTTCTAAGATGGAGGAGGTCTTTTTCTTTAATTTCCTCCTGACTCAACTTTGGACGTGTCCAGTTTTTTGTCTAGTCTATGTGTTCCAAGGGTGCTATGTTGCTACCTAGTAACTGATCCTCCGGGTATAAGTGTTAATGTAATTGTTGATACTTTCTTCCAATTCTCTATCAATGTTACGTTGTTAAATGGAAGTAGGGGTACTGGTCACTGGCCCCCTAACAAATTACAGAGAACACATTTGGTAAGGGTTTATGTCATCATTAGAGAAAAAACACTCCCCCAACTTCTCAAGGTACCTTGGAATCCTGAAGGGGCATATGTAGTAGGCCTAACCCTGACAATGTGGGTCCAGAACACTTATGTTAGTTCTCACTGAAAACCATGACCAATCGAAAACCTTATGCCATCTTTCATCATGATTGTATCCAGGACTATTAGAGTTAGAGAACAAGGGAAAAAATACTCCCTGGCCACACACACACACAAACATACAAATACACATTCTTATGTATACACATGAACATACTTATACACACATACATATATGCACAAATTCACATACATACACATTTGTGTATGTCAAAAATTAAAAGAAAAGTGCTTCTCCCCAAGAAAAACATCTGAAAATAGAGTAAAATCCTATTGAGCGTGGGGGATCTTTGACTGACTGAGGAACTTACAAAGACTCCTAATAAAAACAAACAACCCCTCCCCACCCAACACTCACCCCCCCCAAAAAAAGACCTAAACAACAAAAATAGACCAAAAATAAAACAAAAGAAAGGAAAGGAAAGGGAAGGAAAGGAAAGGAAAGGAAAGGAAAGGAAAGGAAAGGAAAGGAAAGGAAAGGAAAGGAAAGGAAAGGAAAGGAAAGGAAAGGAAAGGAAAGGAAAGGAAAGGAAAGGAAAGGAAAGGAAAGGAAAGGAAAGGAAAGGAAAGGAAAGGAAAGGAAAGGAAAGGAAAGGAAAGGAAAGGAAAGGAAAGGAAAGGAAAGGAAAGGAAAGGAAAGGAAAGGAAAGGAAAGGAAAGGAAAGGAAAGGGTGGGATGAGGCTAGGCGACTGCAACCAGAATTAGAGAAGAATGGAGCTAACAAATATGGCAGTGGATAGGGCTGGTATGCGTGATGTATAAGAGTACAAGTCACAGGGAGGGGAAGGAGACTAGTCTAGGAAAGCAATTATGAAAAGGGAGTTATTTAATGTTTCCCATGATTGGGATGTATTCTAAATATATGCAAATGTATATTCTAGGATGGTTGGGCAATTCAAAAACTTCCCTTTTTTTAGGATCAGAGGCTGGAAAAAAAGGTTAAACATATATACCTTCAATGTTCATCCTCTGCCCCCTTCCCCATCCATAAACAATTTAATGTAAAAATAGACTAAAAGAAACTGGTATTAGATGGGGAAAAAGAGAAAGAAAAAGCCCAATTAAAAAAAGGGTAGAATTGGGAGGGGTAGGGAAGAGGCGTGGGGTTTTACCCATAAATATTTTATTATAAATCAAGTCAGAATAGTAAATGGTAAGACCCAGTAACTTAAATCCATGGCGAATGAAACGAAGAGTAAAGGAGTATAATCAGATTAGTCCAATTATACATTACTACTGCTGATTCAAAACATTTTGTTTCATCACCTTCATTTCCTATGTAACTAGAAAGGGATGGAGAACAAAAAGAGAAAACGCCAGAATATGGTATGATAAAAAGGAAAACACCTAATAATCAACACTGCATGAGATTAAAAGTGAGGAGGGTGGCAGAATGCATTAGAAAGAAGGACCCCCCCCCTGCATCAGGAGAAGATAAATTTTCAAGACAAATATTATCAAACATTCAGAGAACTATGAAATTTAATACTACATAAGCTACATGAAAAAAAGGGATCCTACAAAATTTGTTTTATGAAACAAATATAGGCCTTATACTTAAACTAGGAAGGGTGAGAAAATGTGGAGACAAAAAATAATATATTTCTAATTAACATTAATGTACAAATATTGAATAAATATAAGAACAACAATAAAGTTAGCATTTATATAGTACTATTAGGTTTGCAAAATGCTTTTCCTGGGAGGTAGGTGCTATTATTCTCTCTTTTTACAAATAAGGAAACTGTGGTAGATTGAGGTAGAAAAGCAATTTGTTCAGTGTCACATCTGAAGCTGGATTTGAACTCAGCTTTTCCTCACTCTAGGCCCACTGCTCTATTCATTGTACCACTTTGCTTCTTTCATTAAATCTTTTAAATTTGCTCAAGACACAAAGAAGGAGAAAGTGATTCCAAAACATCTAAAAATAATGCAAACAAAATACAGCTCAGGCAATATTCAACCAATATGTTTCTATTTATTTATGTTTTTATTTTTTTGCGGGGCAATGAGTATTAAGTGACTTGCCCAGGGTCGCACAGCTAGTAAGTGTCAAGTGCCTGAGGCTGGATTTGAACTCAGGTCCTCCAGAATCCAGGGACTGTGCTTTATCCAATTTACCACCTAGCTGCCCCTCAACTAGTGTGTTTTGAAGAGCTGAAGCTAGATTTTTAAAGTGTTTTTAAATAAATGAAATGTAAATGATTGAGGAAAAAATTGAAATTAAATGAAAACTATGGAAGAAAGAATTGGAAAAGGGATTAGCAGCTTGTCATAAGAGATACAAAACTTTGTCCAACAAACAAAAACCCTGAAAATTAATGATTGATTTTTTTTTTTGGCAGGGCAATGGGGGTTAAGTGACTTGCTCAGGGTCACACAGCTAGTAAGTGTCAAGTGTCTGAGGCCGGATTTGAACTCAGGTCCTCCTGAATCCAGGGCCGGTGCTTTATCCACTGTGCCACCTAGCTGCCCCCAACCCTGAAAATTAGAATAAGCCAAACAGAAGCCAAAGACTCCAAGAGAAAACAAACAAACAAAAATATATATTAAAACAGAATTAAATGTTGAGGAGAAAAATAATTAAGTTATTGGACTATCTGAATGCCATGACAAAAAAAATAGACAGCATATATAAAGAAATCTTATAAGAAAATGGCCCAGGTTTCTTGGAACCAGAGTATGAACAAAATTTATCCACAGGTCACCTTCTGAAAGAAACCCCAAAATGAAAACACTCAGGAACATCAGAGGCAGAATCCAGAGCTTTCAGGTCAAAGGAAAGAAAGAATATACTCAAAATTATACATGATATAGCAGCTACCACTCTAAAGAAGTAGGGATATTGGTATATCATATTACAGAAGGCAAAGAATATGATGGCCAAGAATAACTTTCCCAACAAGAATGAGTCTAACACTATGAAAGGAAAATAGATCTTTAAAGATGAGTATTTCCAAGCATTTCTAATGAAAAGACCCAGAGCTATGGGGAAAAATTGAAGTTCAAACAAAGAACTTAAAAGAAATATCAAGAGGTAAACAAGAATTAAGAATGATAAAGAAATAATGAAGGATAAATTTCTTACATTCAAATATGGGAGGATGAGGCATGTATCCCTTCTGAACTTAATCATCATCAGGATTCATAAAGGGAATCCAATTAGATAAGGCTTGGAAATGGTTCTTTTATGTTGTGTTTTTAAAAATTTTAACAAAGAATGGAAAAGAAAGAAGAATACACTGGAGGGGAAGGGAAAGGATGGCTGGGGAAGTTATCTCAAAGAAACAGAATATGCAAGTAGTCATCTCTTCAAACAAGGAGGAGGGTATAGGAGCAATGGCTGACACTTTAATCTCACTTTCATCTGAACTGATAAAAAGGAAGAAAATATATATATATATATATATATATATATATATATATATATATATATAGAGAGAGAGAGAGAGAGAGAGAGAGAGAGAGAGAGAGAGAGGGAGAGAAAGGCAGACAGAAAGACAAACAAAGGGAGAAAGTTTGGTACAGAAATAATTTTATTAAACAGCAGAAAGGTGGAAAAAGGAAGAGGGAGAAGAAATTTTTAAAAAGCTGTGGATTTAGTGAGAGAGTAGGACTAAATAAAACAAACTCTAAGAAAATACAAAGGGGCAGCTAGGTGATGTGGAGGATAAAGCACTGGCCCTGGATTCAGGAGGACTGGAGTTTGAATCTGGCTTCAGACACTTGGCACTAGATTTGTTACCCTGGGCAAGTCACTTAACCCTCATTGTCCTGAGGGGAGGAGGGAACAAGGATGTACAGAAATATTTACAATTCTTTGTGAGGTGTCAAAAAATGACACTTTGAGGGGTTACCCATAAATGGGGGAATGGAAGAACAAGTTATGGAAAATAAATGTGATGAAATACTATTATGCTAAATTCTTATCAGCTTAATGAACACCTAGGATTCCACAGGACTAATGATAAAACTTGCTAACTACCTCCTGATACAGAGGTGAAGGACTAAGAGAAAAAGAAAGGAAACAAATATTTTGTTGGACATGGACAAAATGGAAATTTCCTTGATTAAACGTGTTAGCATTGGTGAAAAAAATCATTTTATTGACTCATTTTCTTGTCAAAATAATTAGTTTTTTTCTACAAAATTTAATTTCTTTCCTCTTTATTCTCCCTTCTCACTGGAAAAAATTAAAAATGTATAAGCAAGCAAAGCACATTTCAATATTGGCCATGTCCACAAATGAGCATCTCATTCTATATCTTGAGTTCATCCTCTCTGTATCAAGAGGTTATCACTGGTCATCTGGAACTATGTCGAATTACTGCATTGATCAGTTCTTAAGGCTCTCAAGGTTGTTTATATTTCCAATGTTGTTATTGTATACATTGCTCTCCTTTTTTTTGATTACTTTACTCTGAATCATTTCATACAGTTCCTCTCACGTTTCTATAAAATTGTCCTTTAAAAACATTATGGTCACAATATCATTATATCACAATTTATTCAACCCTTCCCCAATTTTTAAGCACACTCCTAGCTTCCTATTCTTTGACACTACAAAAGGAACAATGATAAATACTTTTTTTTTTTGGTACACGCAGGTCCTTTCATTCTTTCTTTGATTTATTTTTGGGGGTCATAGGCCTAGTGGTGGTATTACTTGAGTAAAGTATATGTGCAGTTGAGTAACTTCCTGGGCATAGTTCCAAATTGCTTTCCAGAAGGGCTAGAATTTTCTTTCAGTACTAAACATAAACACATATTATTTCTTGGAATATCATAATATGTTATCATGTATGCATATGCATACATATGTATAGATAATCTATCATCTATCTATCTATCTATCTATCTATCTATCTATCTATCTATCTATCTATCTATCTATCCTCTATTTCTGTGATTCCTCTATTCATTTATCTATGTTTTCTTCTGTCCTTTGTTCTTCTAAATATGCAGGTTTGTTATTTTTTAATCAAAATGTGAATGCTTTATCTGAATGATGGTTGTTCAGATTTTTATTCTGTCCAGGAGGACTGAACCATAGTTTCCCTTTGTGATATGCATAGCAGAATCTGTTTCCCAGAAGACTAATGTTGTGGAAGAATGATGTTGGTTTCAACCTAATAAAAAAGTTAAATTAGCTAATATGTTTTGGGTATGAATATGCCAAGGGCACACACTGAAAGAAGCAATTAGTACAATTAAACTAATGCATTCAGAAAGCCCCAAAATCTCAGAGAGAGATTGTTTTGAAGATTCCTTGATGACAGATTATTCTTTCTTTCTTTTAATAAAGGGAGCAGCTGTGAGAAAAGATATTTTACCACATTTTAAATCCAAGGCTCATGGTTTTTTGTTGTTGTGATTGTTACTACTGTGGTTTTCCAGTAGCAAAAATGATTATTTTTAATTTTAACAGTGAGGGAACCTGTTGAATGCAGTACTGTTATAATGTTGATTGTAATCTTGACAACCAGAAAACTACTGAGCTTATTAAAAATTCTGAAAATTATTTGGCAGTTTAACATTTGGTATGGTTTGAGTTCTTTCATTCTTTTTGAATGTGACTTTTGTCTCACCGACAAATGGCATCTATTTGTATACTAAACAATTTAAAGAGGCTAAAGGTTGTTAGACTAAAGCAAGGGAAAAGCTTATCTCCTATACCACACTGAAATGATTCAGGTGAAACTTCAAGAGGAAAACAGAACTGAAATTCACTAATTGACTTTGATCCCAAGGGATACACACTGCGTACTTGAATGTTTAATGGAGGTTTTGTCTATTTTATTTGTTTTTTTGTGAGTAACTATTTTTACAGAAAGGTGTGAGAGAAAAACAATCCTCTTTTCAATAATTCTTGGGAACTCAGCACCAATGTGACAAAGGCTCTTTCATTTCCTTCTCACGAGAAGGAGGCACCCTAGTGTGCAGCTGGTGGGTGCAAAGAAAGGGGGCTCGCAGGCCCTGTTTAAAACCCTATCCCTAATGTGAATGCACCCTTCCCTTTTTCATCATTGATCTGATTACTCAAGGGTTACAATCAATGCGCAAAAACTAGGCAATAGGAATGCAGTATTACCACCCCTCTTCCTTGTATGGGCATAACTCAGGAGTGGACCTTATACTTCCTTATATGAACACAACTCCTGAGTGGACCTAATTGAGACAAGGGCTCCTTGAACCATGTGGTTTTGTTAGCCCAAGGGGGAGGAGGGGATCTGAGACCTTTGTCCTACAAACAGGTCAGGAAGAGTATGACTGTTATATCCTCATTGAGAAGAGACAACTACCCATTTTCTCACAAACGGGTAGAAAACCATGACCACGTGAACATTTTAAGTGACCCAAAGTATATTCTCCAAATAGAATTACTTGGATATATTCCTGGTTGTCTGGTAATCTCATTCATATGGGAAATTATTTTTCTTTTTTAAAATTTATTTAGAATTGCATTTTTCCCAAATTACACACAAAAACAATTTTTAACATTGATTTTTAAAACTTTGTGATCCAAATTATCTTCCTCCCTCCCCATCCCCTTTAAGAATGCAAACAATTCAATATAAGTTATACATGTGTAGTCATGCAAAACATTTCCATATTAGTCAGGTTGTGAAAGAAAATGGACCCAAAAATCTTTAGAAAAAGGAACTAAAGAAAAATTTTGCTTCAATCTGTATTCAGACACCCTCAGTTCTTTCTATGGAGATGGATCACATGTTTTCATAAGTCCTTCAGAATTGCCTGGGATCATTGTATTGCTGAAAATAGCCAAGTCATTCACATCTAATCATCTTACAATATTGCTGTTATTTTGTATACAGTACATTTCACATTGCTTCAGGTAATGTGAGTCTTTTCATGTTTTCCTGATAGCATCCTGCTCATCATTTCTTTTAGCACAATAGTCTTCCATCATAATCTCACCCCACAATTTGTTCAGTCATTCTCCAATTGATGGGCATCTCCTCAATATTGAATTCAACTTTTTTTCTATCTCTTTTTGGATACCAACCTAGTAGTTGTATTATTAAATCAGAGAGCATGCATGGTTTTATAGCCCTTTGGACACAGTTCCAAATTGCTCTGCAGAATGTTTGAGTAAGAGCATTTTTTTTCATATGGCTATAGGTAGCTTAGATTATTTGATCTGAAAATTTCCCCCATTCTACTCCCTCCCCAGGACATTTATTCTATTTCCTATCTTCTTTCATCCAATCTCTACTAAAAAGAGTTTAGCTGCTGAATGTCCCTTCCCACACTCTGTCCTCCCTTTTTTCACCCTTCCTTGCCCCCTTCCCCTCCTACTTTCCTGCAGGGTAAGATAGATTAGTATACCAAATGGAGTATTTATGTCATTCTCTGTTTGAGACAATTCTGATGAGAGTAAGGTTCACTCACTTCCCAGCCCCTCCTCCATCTTCCCCTTCACTGTATAAACTTTTTCTTGTTTCTTTCATGTGAGATACTTTACCCCATTCCACGTCTCCTTTTCCTTTTTTCCCAGGGAATTCCTCTACCCCATTAATTTTGTTTTAAAAAATATATCATCTCTTCATATTCAACTCACACCTGTGCCCTCTCTCTAAATATACTTCATCCACCTGCTCTAATAAAGAGAAATTTCTTATGAGTTACAAGTATCATCTTCCAATGTAGGAATGTAAATAGTTTAACTTTTTTTTTTTTTTGGTGAAGCAATTGGGGTTAAGTAAGTGACTTGCCTAGGGTCATAAAGCTTGTAATTGTAAAGTGTCTGAGGCTGCATTCCAACTCAGGTCCTCCTGAATCCAGGGCCAGTGCACTATCCACTGTGCAGTTTAACCTTTTAATATCCCTCATGGTTTCTTTTTCCTTTTTACCATTTTATGCTTCTCTAGGGATATGTATTTGAAAGTCAATTTTTCTATTCATCTCTGGTCTTTTTATCAAGAATGCCTGAAAGTACTCTCCTTGAGTTCTCATTTTTCCTCTGAAGGATTATACTCAGTTTTGCTGGCTAGCTGATTCTTGGTTTGTAATCCCAGTTCCTTGGCCCTGTGGAAAATGATATACCAAGCCCTCTGATTCTTTAAGATAAATGCGACTAAATTATGTGTTTTCCTGACTGTGGTGCCATGATACTTGAATTATTTCTTTCTGCCTGATTGAAACATGTTCTCCTTGTCCTAGGAGCTCTGCAATTTGGCTATAATATTCCTGGGAGTTTACATTTTGGGATCTCTTTCAGGAGGTGATCAGTGGATTCTTTCAATTTCTATTTTACCTTGTGCTTCTAGACTATCAGGGCAATTTTCCATCACAATTTCTTGGAAGATGATGTCTAGTTTCTTTTTTTTTTTTGATCATTGTTTTTGGGTAGTCCAACAATTTTCAAATTATTTCTTCTGTATCAATTTTCCAGTCAGTTGTTTCTCCAATAAGATATTTCACATTGCCTTCTATTTTTTTTCCACTCTTTGGGTTGGTCTTGGTTTATTGTTTCTTGATTTCTCAAAAAGTTATTAGCTTCCATTTGCTCCATCCTATTTTTCAAGGAATTATTTTCTTCAGAGACCTTTTCTACCTCCTTTTCCATTTTGCCAACTGGGCTTTTTAAGCTATTGACATTTTTTGCATGATTTTCTTGCATCATTCTCATTTATCTTTCCATTTTTTCCTCTACCACTCTTTATTTTCAAAGTGCTTTTTAAACTCTTCTATAGCCTAAGACCAATTCATAGTTTTTTTTCTTGGGAGCTTTGGATGGAGGAGTTTGACTTTTATATCTTCTTCTGAGTATGTATTTTGATCTTCCTGGTTACCAAAGAAACTTTCTAGGGTCAGAATTTGTTCTGTTTTCCTATTTTCCCAGCCTATTTCTTGACTTTTAACTCTTTGTTAAAGTTGGGCACTACTTCCAGTGTGGAGGGCACACTGTCCCAAGCTTCAGGGTGTTTGAGCAGCTGTTTTCAGACATACTTCTAGGAATTTCTAAGTCCTTAGTTCTTCCAAGATGGTATGATTTAAGGATAGGTATGTTCACCACTCTTTTCTGGTCTGTAAGCAACAACAGTCTTGTCTTTCTTCCTTGGTGCTATACACAGAGAACTGCTCTACTGTGGCTGCAAGCTCTTATGTGTTTGTGCTCCTCTACCCCTTGGGACTGCCACCCAAGACTGTGACCTGGATCTGAGTATAGGAAAAACAACAGAGTCTTTCCTTAGTGCTAGCAAAGAGACCCCTGTAATTTCCCTCAAGCGAACTGCTCAACCCCCTTACCATCTGTGGGATGAATTCAAGAAGCAGCTACTGCCACAACTTATTCAGAGGCCCCAGAAGCCTACTCCTTGATTTCTGGGGCTGAGGCTGGGTTGTGCTCCACTCTCACCCTGGTATAAAAGGCTTTTCCTGACAACCTTCTGAGTTGTCTTTGACTGGAAAATTATTTCACACCATTGTTTTGTGAGTTCTGCTGCTCCAGGAATTGTTTTATTGCATTATTGAAGGTATTTGGAGGGGTCTTGGGGAGAGATCAGGCAAGTCATTGCTTTTCTTCTTCCATATTTGCTCTACCTCCCCGAAATTATTCTTCTACACTGCCTTATTCTAATGCAATATTTATGAAAAGTTGTATCATCAATTTTATTTCATCTAATTATTATTTGAGAGACTCTCAGTGCTAATTGAAAAAAATGGATCTGGACTTACCATCATATTTTTGTTGTGGGAGACGAGCTAAATCCATATGCATATATGCTAAATCTTCATCTGATGCAATTTCCAAATAGACTTTGTAGGATTCATAGACCAAATATTACTGTAACTGGTTCTGCTCTGCTAATCACATGGTGAAAAGTAGTCTCCTTGATTAAATGCATAATTGGAATTGAGATGATATCCAATATGCATCAGTTGTTCAAAGCTTGTGTGAACTGGTAATAACAAATTTATTGAGGCCTAGGCTCATACTGCATGTAGGCTAAGGCTTAACAGACACTTATATTTGGCATTGGGATTGGAATTGGGAAGGTCTGAGTTCAAATTTGACCACATTCTAGCTCTTTTCCTCTTCTTCCTCCTCCTCTTCTGCTTCCTTTTACTCCATCTCCTCCCATAAAATTCTTAACACAAATTATACCTGCCATTCAGCTTTAGAAAATTCTGTATGGTGCTAAAGTACAAATGAATATATTAAAACATATTTGCATAAATATACGGTCCTGCAAATAGCATTTATACAACAGTTAATATATATCCTTGGACCCAGAGTAACTACTATTTTCCAGTAGAAATAATATATCAAACCATTAGTTCTATAGTCTAAACAATAAAAAATAAATAATGAGTTCCTGAGCCTTCAAATTTTTCCTGACTCCTTTAGAAACATGATCTGCCCTGGATTTCATAAACATAAGTAGTTCTAAATGATAATAATAGTCAAATATTCTATATTGTCCATATTCACTTGATTACCTTATAGGAGCACATTATATTTTAAATTAAAATATGTATATATGTGTGTATATGTATGTATGCATGCATGCATATAACATGTGTGTTTATTTCAAGTATCATACAAATTTATGCAATTTATCACCAACTTAGCATGCAATTATCTACCCATGAGTCTAAGAGCACTGGCCTAGGTATCTAGGAAGAATGTTTTTCCACTTTTGTCTTTAGCATGCTTCCTCCAAGAGTCAGTTATCCCAGTATATGCTTTATCAGCTCAATTAAGACTAGCCTGGGGGGGCGGAGCCAAGATGGCTGAGAGGAAGCAGCAAGCTGCCTGAGCTCTCCTTCTGTTCCCTCAAAACGAACATTAAATCAAGCCTCTGGACGGATTCTGAAACTACAGAACCTGCAAAGAGACAGAGAGACACAGTCCTCCAACCAGAGATAATTTAGAAGACTTCAGGAAAAGGTCGGTCTGACTCGGGCAAAAGGGAGGCCCAGCGCAGGGCAGCAACCCAGCGCCGAGGGGGTCGGGGCAAGTCAGCAGGAGCTGCGGGCCACAGCCGAACAACTGAGGCTCCCGGAACCTGGTTCAAAAATCTGGTGGCCAAGAAGGACAGTGGAAAAACTTACCTGCACCGGCCGAGAGGGCCACGAACGGCGGGATCAGACGCTGGGGTCTGGCGCCTGGCTGGCCGAGCACAATCATACAGGAAGTGCAGGGCGGGGCATCTCCACACACCATAAAGGCCTCAGAGTAAAAGCCCAGTCACACAGCACCTATACACCTGCACAAGAAGCCCAAAACAGGGACCCTGGTGCCCCCAGAGCAGACCTCAACTTAAAGAATAAATAAATAAGCTGCAATAATGAGTGAGAAGCAAAAAAGAGCCCTCTCCATTGAGAGTTTCTGTATCAATAGGGAAGAAGCCAACACAAACTCAGATGAGGACAATAGCCTCAAATTGTCTACATTTGAAGCCTCACAAGGGAAGGTGAATTGGTCGCAAGAACAAAAAGCCTTCCTGGAAGAGCTCAAAAAGGATTTTAAAAATCAATTGCAAGAGGTAGAAGAAAAAATGGGGAGAGAAATGAAAGCAAAACAAAAAACCTATGAAAAAAGAATCAGCAGCTTGGAAAAGGAAGCTGAAGAAAACAAAGCCTTAAAAAATTCATTTGGCCAAATGGAAAAAAAGCTGCATAATCTCACTGAAGAAAACAATACCTTAAAAAATTCACTTAGCCAAATGGAAAAAAAGGTGCATAATCTCACTGAAGAAAACAGTACCTTAAAAAATTCACTTAGCCAAATGGAAAAAAAGGTGCATAATCTCACTGAAGAAAACAATGCCTTAAAAATTAAAGTGGGACAGTTGGAAGATAAGGAATCCATGAGACACCAAGAATCAGTCAAGCAGAATAAAAAAAATGAAAAAATAGAAGAAAATGTGAAATACCTCATAGGAAAGACAACTGATCTGGAAAACAGATCGAGGAGAGACAATTTGAGAATCATTGGACTGCCTGAAAGCCATGACCAGAAAAAGAATCTAGATACCATATTCCAGGAAAGTATTAAGGAGAACTGCCCTGATATCATAGAATCAGAGGATAAAATCATCATTGAAAGAATCCATCGATCACCTCCTGAAAGAGACCCCAAAAGGAAAACTCCAAGGAATATTGTAGCCAAATTCCAGAATTATCAGGTGAAGGAGAAAATACTCCAAGCAGCCAGAAAGAAGCAATTTAAATATCATGGAGCCACAGTCAGGATTGCTCAGGACCTGGCAGCTTCAACATTAAAGGACCGCAAGGCTTGGAATATGATATTCCGGAAGGCAAAGGAGATTGGATTGCAGCCGAGAATCTATTACCCAGCAAAAATGTGCATTTTCTTTCAGGGGAAAAGATGGACATTTAATGACATTGGGGACTTTCAATCTTTCCTGGTGAAAAGACCAGAACTGAATAGAAAATTTGATCTCAACATACAAGACTCAAGAGAAGTTTAAAAAGGTAAACAGAGGGGGAAAAAAAAAGTTACCCTATTAGGTTAAACTGTTTATATCCCTACACAGGAAGATAATACTCATAACTCTTAAGAACTGCAGATGTATTTGGGCAGAGAGAAGGACTTTATATAGAGGGTATAAATATAAATTGTCTTTGATGTGATGATACAAAAGAATTAAGGGGATAAAAAGGGAGTCTATGGGGAGGAGAGGAAAGGGGAGGTGGAATGGGATGAATTATATCATATGAAGAGGTGGAAAAAACCTATTATAATAGAGGGAAAGAAAGGAGGGGGGAACATGGTTTCAACCCTATTCTCATTAGATTTGACTCAAAGAGGGAATAACATATACATTCATTGGGATAAAGAAACTTAACTCATTCTTTAGGGAAACAAAAGGGGAAGGGAAAGGGGGGACTGATAGAAGAGAGGACAAAAGCAAGGGAGAAAAGGGTAAAGAAAAGAGAGGGGGGTGATAAAAAGGGAGGGCAGATTAGGGGAGGCAGGGGTAAGAAGTAAAATGTCGGTGAGGAGGAATAGGGTGAAAGAAGGGGGGAAAAGTACAAAGGGGGTAAATAGAATGGAGGGGAATAGACAGTCAGTAATAATAACTGTGAATGTGAATGGGATGAACTCTGCTATAAAACAGAAGTGAATTGCAGAGTGGATTAAAAACCAGAACCCTACAATATGCTGTTTACAAGAAACACATTTGAAGCAGAGAGATACACACAGAGTAAAGGTAAAAGGCTGGAGCAGAATATATTATGCCTCAGCTAAAGTCAAAAAGGCAGGGGTAGCAATCCTTATCTCAGACAAAGCGCAGACAAAAATAGATCTCATTAAAAGAGATAAGGAAGGAAATTACATCTTACTTAAAGGTACTATAGATAATGAAGTAATATCAATATTGAATATGTATGCGCCAAGTGGTATAGCATCCAAGTTCTTAGAGGAGAAGTTAAATGAGTTACAAGAGGAATTAGACAGTCATACTATACTAGTGGGGGATCTGAATCTCCCCCTCTCAGAATTAGATAAATCTAGCCAAAAAATAAATAAGAAAGAAGTGAAAGAGGTGAATAGATTACTAGAAAAGTTAGACATGATAGATGTCTGGAGAAAATTGAATGGGGATAGAAAGGAATATACCTTTTTCTCAGCAGTACATGGCACATTTTCAAAAATTGACCATGTATTAGGGCACAAAAACATCATAGTCAAATGTAGAAAGGCAGAAATAGTAAATGCATCCTTCTCAGATCATGATGCAATAAAAATTACATGTAAGAAAGAGCCAGGGAAAAGTAGAATGAAAATCAATTGGAAACTAAATAATTTCATTCTAAAGAATGAATGGGCCAAACAAGAAATCATAGAAACAATCAATAACTTTATCCAAGAGAATGACAATAATGAGACAACATACCAAAATCTATGGGATGCAGCCAAAGCAGTGCTTAGGGGAAAATTTATAGCTCTAAATGCTTACATGAATAAGAAAGAGAAAGAGGAGATTAATGAATTGGGCATGCAACTTAAAAAGCTAGAAAAAGAACAAATTAGAAATCCCCAATTAGACACTAAAATAGAGATCCTGAAAATTAAAGGAGAAATCAATAAGATTGAAAGCAAAAGAACTATAGAATTAATCAATAAAACTAAGAGCTGGTTTTATAAAAAAACCAATAAAATAGATAAAATATTGGTTAATTTGATTTAAAAAAAGAAAGAAGAAAACCAAATTACCAGTATCAAAAATGAAAAGGGTGATGTTACCACCAATGAAGTGGAAATTAAAGCAATAATTAGGAAATATTTTGCCCAACTGTATGCCAATAAATTTGACAATATAAATGAAATGGATGAATATTTACAAAAATACAAACTGCCCAGGTTAACTGAAGAGGAAATAAAATCCTTAAATAAACCCATATTAGAAAAAGAAATTGAACAAGCTATTAATGAACTCCCTAAGAAAAAATCCCCAGGGCCAGATGGGTTTATGGGTGAATTTTACCAAACATTTAAAGAACAATTAATTCCAATATTATACAAATTATTTGGAAAAATAGGTGAAGAAGGAGTTCTACCAAATTCGTTTTATGACACAAATATGGTGGTGATACCAAAACCAGGCAAAGCAAAAACAGAGAAAGAAAATTATAGACCAATTTCCCTAATGAATATTGATGCTAAAATCTTAAATAAGATATTAGCAAGGAGATTACAGCAAGTGATCACCAGCATAATACACTATGACCAGGTGGGATTTATACCAGGAATGCAGGGCTGGTTCAACATTAGGAAAACTATTAACATAATCAACCACATCAATAAGAATACCAACCAAAATCATATGATTATCTCAATAGATGCAGAGAAAGCTTTTGACAAAGTACAGCACCCATTCCTAATAAAAACACTAGAGAGTTTAGGAATAGGGGGAGCTTTCCTTAGAATAATAAACAGTATCTACCTAAAGCCATCAGCAAGTATTATATGCAATGGAGATAAATTAGAGGCCTTCCCAATAAGATCAGGGGTGAAACAGGGATGTCCATTATCACCCCTATTATTTAATATTGTTCTAGAAATGTTAGCTTTAGCAATCAGAGAAGAGAAAGGAATTAAAGGAATTAGAATAGGCAAGGAGGAAACAAAACTATCACTCTTTGCAGATGATATGATGGTATACTTAAGGAATCCTCGAGAATCAAGTCAAAAATTACTTGAAACAATTAACAACTTTAGCAAAGTAGCAGGATATAAAATAAATCCACATAAATCATCAGCATTTCTATACATGACCAACAAAGTCCAGCAGCAAGAGATAGAAAGAGAAATTCCATTTAAAGTAACGGTAGGTAATATAAAATACTTGGGAGTCTACTTGCCAAGACAAACCCAGGAACTCTATGAACACAACTACCAAACACTCTTCACACAAATCAAATCAGATGTAAATAATTGGAAAGATATCAATTGCTCATGGATAGGCAGAGCTAATATAGTAAAAATTACAATACTGCCTAAATTAATTTACTTATTCAGTGCCATACCAATCAGGCTACCTAAAAATTATTTTATACAGCTAGAAAAAATAATAACAAAATTCATCTGGAAAAACAAAAAATCAAGAATATCCAGGGAAATAATGAAAAAAAAATTCACAGGAAGGTGGGTTAGCGGTACCAAACCTGGAGCTTTACTATAAAGCGGCAGTCATCAAAACTATCTGGTACTGGCTAAAAAATAGAGTGGTAGATCAATGGAATAGGCTAGGCTCAGGAAATGCAGTAGTAAATGACACTAGTAATGTAGTGTTTGATAAACCCAAAGACTCCAGCTTCTGGGATAGGAACTCAGTATTTGACAAAAACTGCTGGGAAAACTGGAAGATAGTATGGCAGAAATTAGGCTTAGACCAACATCTTACACCTTATACTAAAATAAGGTCAAAATGGATACATGATTTAGACATAAGAGATGATACCATAGGTAAATTAGGAGAGAAAGGAATAGTGTACCTATCAGATCTTTGGAAAGGAGAACAGTTTTTGACCAAACATGAGATAGAGTATATTATAAAATGCAAAGTGGATGATTTTGATTATATTAAATTAAAAAATTTTTGTACAAACAGAAGCAATGCATCCAAAATTGGAAGGGAGGCAGAAAGCTGGGAAACAATTTTTGAGGCCAGTGCTTCTGATAAAGGCCTCATCTCTAAAATATATAGGGAATTAAATCAAATTTATAAGAATCCAAGTCATTCCCCAATTGAGAAATGGTCAAAGGATATGAACAGGCAGTTTTCTGATGAAGAAACCAAAGCTATCTATTCCCATATGAAAAAATGCTCTAAATCTCTAATGATTAGAGAGATGCAAATTAAAACAACTCTGAGGTACCACCTGACACCTATCAGATTGGCTAAAATGACAAAAAAGGAAGATAATAAATGTTGGAGAGGCTGTGGGAAAATTGGAACACTAAAGCATTGTTGGTGGAGCTGTGAGCTGATCCAACCATTCTGGAGAGCAATTTGGAATTATGCCCAAAGGGCGATAAAGCTGTGCATACCCTTTGACCCAGCAATCCCACTTTTAGGTCTTTTGCCCAAAGAAATCATGGAAGTGGGAAAGGGACCCACATGTACAAAAATATTTATAGCTGCTCTTTACGTGGTAGCAAGGAATTGGAAGTTGAGGGGGGTGCCCATCAATTGGGGAATGGCTGGACAAGTTGTGGTATATGAATACAATGGAATACTATTGTGCTGTAAGAAATGATGAGCAGGAAGAGTTCAGAGAAACCTGGAGGGTCTTACGTGAGCTGATGATGAGTGAGATGAGCAGAACCAGAAGAACATTGTACACAGTATCATCAACATTGAGTGTTGACCTACTGTTATGGACTATATTCTTCTCACCAATGCAATGGTACAGAAGAGTTTCAGGGAACTCATGATAGAAGAGGATCTCCAAATCCAAGAAAAAAAAAAGAAAGAAAGAACTGTGGACTATAGATGCTGATTGAACCATATTATTTCTTTTGTTTTGGGTGCTGTTGGTTTTTTTTTTTTCTATTTTGAGGTTTTGCATCACTGCTCTGATTCTTTCTCTTATAACAGGATTAATGCAGAAATAGGATTAATGTTATTATGTGTATATATATGTGTGTGTATATATATATGTATATGTATAGAGATATATAGATATAACCTATATCAGATTACCTGCTGTCTAGGGGAGGGGGGAGGGAGGGGAGGGAGGGAGAAAAATCTGAAATTGTAAAGCATGTATGGACAAAAGTTGAGAACTATCATTACATGTAATGGAAAAATAAAATATCTCATAAAAAAAAAAGACTAGCCTGAATCACAATTTTCCCCATTACTTTATAAAAAGGATAGTAGACCATGTCAAAATATGTGTTCTTAGGTTCAGGGAGCCTTCCATTTACTGCATCATAAATTTCAAAGTAGCTTTAATAACATTACTATCCACTGAGATATTGAAACCTTGGAACAAATCATGAGTTCCTTTATACTTAGTGATTTTCAGTAGGCATATTCCTGGGCTTTTGATCCTTAATAGGTGTCACACTTTTCAACATTAGCAGCTGCTGGATGGAGTCAAGAAGTTGTCCATACAAACAGAGGGCATGGGTGTGAGTTGATTATGTTCGGATGATCTCAAAAAATGATTGATAAAGGGGATTGCAGTTAGAGAAGGGGGAAGTGAAAGATAGAATGGGTAAAAATTTGTCACACATAAGAGGCATGCAAAGAAGAGGGGGAAAAAGAAAACCAAATAATCAGCATCAAAAATGAAAAGGGTGAACTCACTACCAATGAAGAGGAAATTAAAGTAATACTTAGGAGCTATTTTACTCAACTGTATGCCAATAAATTTGCTAATCTAAATGAACTGGAAGAATATTGACAAAAATACGAACTGACCAGATTAACAGAAGAGGAAATAAAATTCCTAAATAATCACATTTTAGAAAAAGAAATTGAACAAACCATCAATGAATTCCCTAAGAAAATATCACGAGGGACAGATGGGTTTAAAAGTGAATTCTACCAAGTATTTAAAGAACAATGAATTCCAATACTAAAAAAACTTTTTGAAAAAAAAAATAGGTGAAGAAGGAATCCTACCAAATTTCTTTTATGAGACAAATACTGATACCTAAACCAGGAAGAGCAAAAACAGAGGAAGAAAATTACAGACCAATCTCCTTAATGAATATTGATTCAAAATTCAAAATAAAATATTAGCAAAGAGATTACAACAATTTATCACTAGTATAATATACTTTGACTGTGTGGGATTTATACCAGGAATGCAGGACTGGTTCAATGTTAGGAAAACCATCATAGTCAACCACATCAATAACACAACTGACAGAAATCATATGATTATCTCAAAAGATGCTGAGAAAACTTTTCACTAAATACAGCACCGATTCCTATTAAAAACACTAGAGAGGGGCAGCTAGGTGGTGCCCCTGGAATCAGGAGTACCTGAGTTCAAATACGGCCTCAGACACTTAACACTTACTAGCTGTGTGACCTTGGGCAAGTCACTTAACCCCAATTGCCTCACTAAAAAACAAACAAACAAAACCACTAGAGAATATAGGAATAAATGTAACTTTCCTTAAGGTGATAAACAGTATCTATGTTAAACCATCAGCAAGCATTATATCCAAAGGGGACATCAAATTATAGCTAAAGAACTTGAAATTATTAAAATTGATTGAGTACTGGGACTGAGATGAGTGTCATGTCGATGAGCTGCTATGGCTCTATGGCATGTCTACATTGCATTACATATACATTTTTGCTGATCTGCTTATGCTGGTTTGGCAAAGAGATTAGTTAATATTATTCTTTTGGTAAGATTGATTTAATTTAATGATTGACATTCCTGAAGAATTTTCATTACTTTCAGCTATATTATAGTCAAGATCAAATAATAGCACAAAAATTAATCAAATGCAACATAAGAACATTGGAAAATTTAAAGTTTGATACTGGAATGTATTAATCTCAAGTTGAAGATTTGATTAAGTCAAATAAGTTTAAATATATTCCTTTTAATAAAAGAAAAATAAATGTAATGCTCTTCCTAGGAAAATGTTATAGGAAAATATAATCCATCACAAGAATTTGTCATTGATTAAACAAAAACAATGATCAAAGCTTTTAAAAATATTTGCATTTATCAGAAGCACTTGGTCTGAGGAAAAACTGTGACATTTACAGGTGGTAAAAATGAATCATTTAATTGAAATTTTAAAACATGAAATTAACTTGCGCAGTTTTCAAGGTTTTTTAGATAATGTAGAATCAATTTTCTAGTCCCTGAAGTCATTTAAAAAAAAGATAGCTCCATTAATAAACAGTGGTAAAGCTGAAAGAGATTTAAATTTAATGAATATAGTTTGTACCAAGAATAGAAATAGCTCATTAAAATATCACATACCATATATAACAATAGATTTATTGGGGAAAGAGCAGATTGGAATGCAACTTCATTGATAAAATCATGGTTGAATTGAAACTATATATTGGCTATGGATCAAGAGTTCAGCCAAAATATTGAAAGTGTGTGTATACAAATATATACACCATCTATATACACATATGTATATACATACATGTGTATGTGTGTGTTTGTATACACAAGTAGCAGCAATAACAAGCTATGTACCTAGCACACATTGACCAGGGAAGACTAATGTAGATGAAAATAATCTCTCTCAAAAACCATATAATCCTTAAAGCTATGAGACTACCTCAAGGGAGGGGTTAAAACTATAAATGGTATCCAGGAAACTGAACCACAACAAATTAGTGTATCTGAGAGGTCAGGACTTTGAATACACAGAATATCAGCAGTATATTTGACCTTGGTTTCCTTGAGTCAAACTTCTTGTTTAGCATGTAGGAGACTCAGTCTATAGAGTACTGGACCTGGGGTAGTCAATAAAACCTGAATTCAAACCCAGTCAGAGTCAAACATCTGTCATTTGTGCAACCCTGGGGAAATTATTTAATCCCTGTGTTTTTCAGTTTGCTCAACTGCAAAATAGGCATGATAATAATAGCACCTACATCCAAGAGTGAGGAACAAGTGATATATTTGTGCAGCATTTGGTAAAGTGACTATTACATAATACATAGTTAATTCCATTAGTAATTCTTAAAAAAAAATGCTTATTTCCTTTTTTCTGACCTTCTGTCCATCAGTTGACTATGGATGCCTGTTATTGAGAGCAGAAAGGTGAAAAAGCATATGGAGAAGTGTCACAAGCCAACAAATATAAAATATTTATTAAGTGCTTACTATGATCCAGGTACTATATTAAGCCAAGAAACAAAACAATAATGTGAAATGACTCATGTTCCCTTCACAATAAAACTTATATATGTTGAAGTGATGGCAGAATCTGTACAATGGAATAACACATTGGACGGTAATTGATGCCATGTATCCTGTCAAGAAGAATTTGATATTTCTCAATTTGTACCACTCTGCAGCCATAAAAGTACTACATGTTGACTTTGAACATATGGAGTAAGAAAGAAAGATAGAACTAGAAAAAAATGGGTTAAGATGGCATTGAATGTCACCAGGAAATATGACTTGTGTTTGATGTGTGCAAAGAAAAGTGACACCAACTGGTACATATTTGAGGAACAGACACACATACATATATGCAAACCTTTTGTACTTGTCTGGAAAAAAAAATTCAAGAACATGTAATATCTTTAAAAGTGACAATTGTTAAAAAAAGTGACAATGTTGGTCTATTAATTGCATAATATGTTACTATTTATGTAGTTATACATGTAACACCTAAATACTTTCTATTGTCTTAGAGTTCTGCAGACTTTGTGTTGTTAGTTTCCATTTTTCTGATGTTATGCTTATATGCCTCTGTTCTATGGACATGCATGTATTTCTCTGATACATGCATATAATATGTGCTAAATGTAACTTAGATAAGTATTTTCTGAAGCATTTTGGTAAGCGATGATTTGCATGGTATTATGCCTGCTGCATGTACTGTGTATTTGAATGTGACATATAACTGTTTTATATTTCCTTTGAGTGACACCCTAAGACAGTGGAATAATCAGCATTCTTCTTCTAGGTGCTAGTGTTTATTTTTTTTCACATACTATATATTTGCAGATTTCAAGTATAAATGATTTCATAAAAAGCTTTGCTATAATATGGGAGACAGTTTATATAGCCTTCCCAAGATTTTTTAAAACCAGTAAACATGCCATAAAAAAGAAAATTCATTTTGTGTGACCTCTTCTTGATGCAGCCTTCTCTCTCCTCTTAATGATTGCTTCCTTTTCTGAAGGTTCACCAATCATCCCTTTAACATTATGCTCTTGATTTTTTTCTAGTGTACTGACTTACATTTTTCAGATTGTACTCCTTTTTTGAAAAAGTGAAACCATGTTCATCAATATCCAGGTCTTTATTTCTATGTGATTTTCAAAGATCACTGCAAGTGATCAGCAATCTCTGCTTTTCTACCATTTCTTTTAATTTGCTATATGATCATTTGACTATTGCTTCCTCAAGGGCACTGAAATGATCCTTCATTATGGACTTTTTATCCTTTTCATTTATGCATTAACATTTTTTTGTTTTGTAGTTTCTACTTCCAAAATTATTCTTTGTGAAAGATAAAATATAAGTAAATTAAGACTTGTGTAGTATGACCTTCACTCAATTGTCATTATTGTCACCCCATTCATCTCTATGTGGGAGTCAGATCTAAGTTGATCTTCCCACAATATAGATAAAAATAACAGCTACACTAACAATACCCCAATCTTTTTGTTTCACTTAGTGTCTCCCTTTGATTTCATTCTATATTATATACCTTTACCCTAACCTTTGATGTACACTTTTAAAATTTTTAAGTTGGCTATTGAGTTCCCAGTGCACCCAAATTTGTGATTGTTCTCTTGATTCCTCTCCACAAGGTTCACCTCCTTGTGACTTCAGAATTTGATTTAAAGAGTTTCCCCTTCTTCCTAAGTTGACTTCCCTTACAGAATTTTGGTCCAGGGGATCTTATCATTTTCCTTAACCTTTTGACATCTATCTCCCCAAGATTAGATGATGCTTAATTTTATCTCCTTTTCTTTATCATAATTTCCAAGAAGCCATGTATTTGTAAGGTCAAGAATGGTGAATTTGTATGGTGGAGCCCTGTTTTGAAACTGATTCTAGTGTAACTACATCTAATTACCAAACTTCTCATTGCCTTGGTTTCTCCTTTAATAAATAGAATTAATAATATTAGCACTATGGCCATTGGAGATTTGTTTTGAGAAAAGCCTTGAAACCTTCCTAAAATGTTTGCTATTGTTTATGAGGGTCATTCTCCTCAAAATTCACATAATTTACAAATAATCAATTAAATCCTCATTGGGCAGAATCATTTCCCCTCCATGCTTCCAGCACCATTTGTAGGAAGAAATTGTCTCCATCAAGCCAAACATTTAACCACTCTTGCTCTTGGCAGAGACAGAGAGAATGACAGCAGATGTTTGTTTAATTAAAACACCTCATCCCTAGTATTTCATGTTTCTATTCCAAGCTTGTCATCTGCTTCTCAAACTCCTCATGTTTCCTTCTGTGGCTTGCTGACTGTTAGTATATCCCTACTCCAATATCACTTCTCTTTCTTTTTCTATTGGTTTTTACCCAGAATCTTTCTATCATATCTCCTCTCTCTGGCTTCTGAATTTCTTGCATATCTCTCTGTAATATATTGCCCACACAACTCCCTTAATCTCTCCAGTTCTTTTTCTTTTTTAATCAGATTTCTTTTTGCAGAACCAGTTTCAGATATGGTTTCTATCTTAACATGTCCCAGTGATTTAATTTAGGTCAAATTCACCTCCTTTTTTTAGGACCTATAGTTCACTTTGAAAAATCCATATTTGAGCATGTATGAATAAATATTTGAGGCCATAAATTTATTAAATTCTTGCCTTTTCCTGCCTTCTTTCTTTTATGAATTATTGGATGACTTTATTGGTATTGTACTTTCTGTGATTTTGCTGCTATATTCCATGAAAGTTTGTCTTATAGAAAGGTGGACCTAGCTGTCTTTTCTTATTTTCCAACTCTTTTTTTTTTCATTTGAAGGGAATTTGATTTTAATTGCATTTTTTTTTTTAGTGAGGCAATTGGGGTTAAGTGACTTGCCCAGGGTCACACAGCTAGTGAGTGTTAAGTGTCTGAGGCCGGACCCGAACTCAGGTACTCCTGACTCCAGGGCTGGTGTTCTATCCACTGCGCCACCTAGCTGCCCCGATTTTAATTGCAATATTCTAGGCACATAAATGTATACAAGTCCTCAATAGGCATACTCCATCTTTGGCCAAGAAACTATCTTTTTATACATTAAATCCATGGTCAATTCCTTGAAGTCCTCTTCAAAAATCCTACTCTTTTTATTTTTTTTAATTTAATTTTTAACTTATGGAATAAAACGAGGATTTATATAACAACATAATAAAAAGTGATTGCCTATGAAACAGCAAATCTATTCTATATAATTTTCTATTCCTTTTAAATATATAATAAATTTATCATGTATATTTTTCTTCCTTTCCTCCTTCATGCTAGAGATGGTTTCCATTAGACACAAATATGTGAGTATGTGCGTGTATGTATGCATATGTATGTGTGTGTACACACATACACATATACATACACATACATATACACACACATTCTCTTTTTTTCCTTTTTTTTTTTTTTGCAGGGCAATGGGGTTAAGTGACTTGCCCAGGGTCACACAGCTAGTAAGTGTCAAGTGTCTGAGGCTGGATTTGAACTCAGGTAATCCTGAATCCAGGACTGGTGCTTTATCCACTGTGCCACCTAGCCGCCCCCACACATACTCTTAATGAGCTGTAATTCGAACACAGTTCTTCTTGACTCTAGGTCTAGTGCTCTATAACCTGTACCACATAGAGCTGCTTCTAATGGACAGTGGTGTTGAGATGTGACAAATCTCAGAAGGCTTGGGAAGTTCTCTGTCATGTGCCTGAGAGATTCCATGTGTTTCTATTATTAATATCAGGTTTATTAACAGTGATTTTGGTAACCTTCATCAGGAAAGCACTAAACGACAGAGTTTGTCTTTCCTTCCTCTATAGGTAATCTTTCTTTTGATGACACCCATCTCAGTAAAGCACTGAGTTGAAACAGAGGCTGCTATTCTTTCTTCTTTCTTTCCTCTTTTCTTTTCTTTTCTTTTCTTTTCTTTTCTTTTCTTTTCTTTTCTTTCTTTTTTTTTTTTTTTTTTGGTGAGGCAATTGGGGTTAAGTGACTTGCCCAGGGTCACACAGCTAGTAAATGTCAACTGTTTGAAGTTGAATTTGAACTCAGGTCCTCCTGAATCCAGGACTGGTGCTTTTACCCACTGCACCACCTGGCTGCCCCCCTTTCTTTCTTTTTTAAAAGTAAGTTTGCTTTCTATTAATTTGAAAGTAGGAGATGTATCCCCAGAATCCTTGATCTTTGCTTTGAGTGTGAAGAATATCCTGCACTGGAACACAGCAAGCAGAATGAACCAAAAAATCAGGAATAGACATGTTATCTCTAGAACAGAGGGGGAGGAAGGGGAGGAAGAAAAAAAAAAGTAAAAATTTTATATGATAATGCTGGTGTATATTTTAAAGGAATAATAAGTTTTGCACAGTAAATGTGCAATTATGTGTGCAATCATATTTATTGTTATTTATTTATTTATTTTTGCAATTATCTTTTTTATAGTATTATGTTATGGAAATACTTGTTTTATTCCACACATTAAAAATAAATAAAGAAAGAAAGAATAGAAAGAAAATTCCTATTTCTCTGGTCATCATAGTTTGGGTAACTTATGAGATGTGAATTATTGAGTAACGAATCAGATTCTACTACGAAGAAAACATAGAGAACTAGACAAATTTGCTGAAAGGCTCTAAGTCAATATTAGATACATGGGAGAGTAGAGTTACATTGGAATATCAATAATGGATTTTGAGATTGACAAGAACTAGGAAACAGGTGACAATCAGAGAAGAGTGCACCCTCCCCTGGAGGTCCAGAAAAAAAGCTCTCATCACAAAACTCCTTGACAATGTTGATTTTTTTTTTAATTTAAAAATGAATGTGGTCTTAACATTGGAAATGGCATAAGGAAGATGCACTGCTCTCTTCTTTGCTGTCGCTCTCAAAGGACCATTGGGCTTTCATGTGATATAAAGCTGAAACAATCCAAAAGTGTTGTTTATCTCTATTAAAATGGGAGATCCTCAAGAATAGGGATTGTCTTGCTTTGCTATTTGTATCTCTCATACTTAAAAGAATGCTGTTCATATAATAAGCACTTCATCATTCATTCATTCATTCATTCATTCATTCATGTTATCTCTCAACCTACAACCCCAAATGTAAGTTCTTTAAGAGTAAGATGTGAGACATGATTCATTAGGACCCCTACTATATGCCAGTCACCATTATTTAGTTTGAGATTTTATATAAATCATATAGAGATAACTAGATAAGGATAGGTTCTAATAGTAGGCCTTTATTGTAGGCCTCAAACTTTAATGTAATGTTTACTACTTGTTTACAAGTTATGAAGCTCACCTGAATAATCACAAGAATGCTGACAAAGATAATTCCCATCCTATTTTACTCAAATTCCATGTCCAAACCCAGCATGAATGGGATGACTTAATGCTTTGGAAAGTTCCCCAACTTATTTTTGTACTTCCAGACCACCCTCTCTATCCCAACATGAGCAGGTAAGCATCCTATAACCACTTGGTCACCAGAGATGATTATTGCCTTGCTCACTTTAATTTTTGGCCTAATGAGAGTCTGTATTTTACCATTCCCCTTTTGCATATTTGGGTATTAAACCCTATAAAAAACAAGGTCCTGGGACTCAGGTTCATCTCAGATAGTGAGGAAGATCTGAGACCCACTTCATTAGAGGGGGCTGTGGACCCTTTAATTATGGGCTATTGTCTTGGAGCTCTGCCTCTGTGATTTTTCTTATAGATTGGAGGATTTTGAACCCCACAAAGACATGTTTCATTTCATCTAGCATTGTCAAAGCACTCTGCATAGTGCTTGGAACAGAGTAGGTGCATCATAAATAATGGTTTATTCATTTATTGATTAAGGACCAAAAGCACTTTAGATATTTCAAGTGTTTTCTCTACCAGACTCCTGCATTCACTAGACCTTTTAGGGACACAGAATGCTTAGCCTCCACACGGAGGGCATTGATATGCTTATCTAATACATCTTATAATGAATATTGAATACCTTATTCAACCATCATTTTTGTGTCTGCATTTTCTAGAAAATGTTTTATTTTTGTGTACAGTCCATGCCTACCCTATTTTATTAGTAACTTAAGTAGTCTTCAGAGTGACAAATCACGGTGGATATTACTGATATATTTCCACTGCTGGTCTCTTGAATTCACCCAGTCTCACCAATATATGACCAAACATTTTCATTACCACAATAGGTAGGCCAGCGTTGGCTAATTGCTGAGTGACACCTAGCTTTTATATTGGTCCAAAAGGACTTTCCACATGCTATCTTATTTAACCCTCATAACAGTCCTAAGAGGCAGATATTATTATCATCTCCATTTGACAGATAAGAAAACCAAGGCAGAGGTTAAGTGAGATATCCAAGGTCAGAAAATTAGTAAATACCTGAGACTAGATAGGAATGCCGGTCTTCCTAATGTCAGATGCAGTAATCTTTACATTGAAACACACACAGGTGCCTGGTAGAATGTTGCCATTCTTTTTCTCCTTCACTGGTCCTGACAGAATCACCCAAAATACCCTTTAACTATTACTGGCAGAAATGTTGGGGAAAAAATGAACTTCCCTCTCAAGCTTACCAATCAACCATCAAATATTTATTGAAAGCTCATGTGTCAAGCATTTAAAGAAGTAACATGAAGTTTATTAAAGAGGTGAAAGACAAGGACAATAAATTGAATTTTAAAAGTATTTTAAAAATCTATTTGTAAAACCTTGTTTTCTTAGTATTTACAGATATCCTGTGGTTCCTCTGTAAAGATACAAGTTAAGCTTTAAATGATCCAAAAATGTCTTTTTAATTAATTATACTAATGTGTGCATGGTTCTTTAATAGGAAAGTATAGGGAAGAGAACAGGAGTATGGAGTAGGGAAGGGTAGTGTATTTGTTAAAATAAGGTAGACAAAGGCCCAAAGTTAAGAAAACAATCAATTTATGCTAAAGTATGAATTTAACAATAAATAGAATCTCTGTGTCCTCAGCAAAGCTAAGACCCCAAATGAGGGGAATAGCTCTCATTTATACTCTTGGGAAGAAAAGAACAAAGAACAGGGTTCCCTAGATAAGGAACAAGTTATCAATATCATGACTGAAAAAATCAATATGATTGTGTATAGAGCTGAAGTGTGGGGGACAATATTATTGGTTGGAAATTGAGAATGAGAGTTAACAATAACCCCCTCTTTCCTTCCTGTGACTTCAACATATTTTTTAGTCCACCTGCAAGGTCAGAGATAGGAGACCAGACTTTTTTGGATAGCAAACCAGACACCCCTAAAGGATAGCTTGGTGGTCTAAAGATACTAAACCAGACTCCCTGGTGTCCATCTGCCTTCCTCAAGGATAACAGATTTACTCAAGTGAAGGATAAAACAGTGATTAGCAGGAGAACTGGATTTCTAAATTTAACTCATTACAAACTAGCTGAATTTCTGAACTAAGTTCAGAGACAGACAACCCTGACTTAGGCACTTACAGGACAAAATCAACTGCAAATAGGATTGATTAGAAGATGATACAGAATCAATCCTATTATTTCAGGAAGCATGAAGAAAGAAGGGTAGGGAAAGAATATTAGATTTAGTAAATTAAGAGGAAAAGGCAGGGCAGAGCAAAGAGAAGAAAAAAGAGAGAGGAAGAGAGGAAAGAGCTGGACAGAAGAAGACAGAAGTGGAGGGAAAAGAGAGTAAAGAAGAAAAGATGAGGGAAGAGAAAGGAGAAGAGAGGAGTAGAGAGGAGTAGAGAAGAGAAGAGAAGAGAAGAGAAGAGAAGAGAAGAGAAGAGAAGAGAAGAGAAGAGAAGAGAAGAGAAGAGAAGAGAAGAGAAGAGAAGAGAAGAGAAGAGAAGAGAAGAGAAAAATCATTAGCTTCTCTGTCAATTCTCTCAGGTTATAGCAGGCATCTTCTGTCTTGGCAAGCAGCCACCCAAATGCTGCCATGCCACATCCCTATAGTTTCAATTCCAAATCACTAAGCCTGGAATTCTAGACTTTCTAATTTTTTCTCACACTATCTAGTCAATTTCCCATCCAGTAAATATTTATTCAGGGCTTATTATATTCCAGACACTAAGTACTGCGTGTACAGGAAGATAAATGAATGAAATAAAGGCCAAGGTTCAAGTCCTAAGTCTGAAACATCCTGGCAGTGTGACCAAGGATACTTCTCAGTCCTCCAGGTAATTCTTTAGGACTAGATTACATGTAAGTTGCCAGTTTAGAGCAATTAAATCACAGGTCTGAGCCACTTACCCAGAAAGCTCTTTGATGGCAAAGATGATTTTTGTCCTTTTTCTTGGCATCCTTGGAACTTATCAGAGGTCCTGGCACATTAAATAGTTGCTTAAAAAAACTCTTATTGATTGGTTAATTATCTCATTTGAGTACTAGGAGGTAGGAATTCTTTTGTTTTAATACTTAGGAACTGAATCTTCCTTTCCTTAATTTCTGTTCCTGTATAATCAGAACACATATACACACATACATATATACACACATATAGGAATATATCCATATGTTTGTATATGTATTTATATTTGCATATATGTATATATACACATGCATATACAAGTATTTCTATCCAAAGTTGAAGGCACAAATGAGAGAAACAAGAGGTTCCATTATAGAGTATCAATAAGTATCTATGAGGCTTGATGGGAAGAAGTCTGTGATTGTAGTATGACTTAGATTCCTATACCTAATTCAATAACAACGACTACAGAATAAGTAAAATGGATGAGGAGCCTCCAATTATCAAGATAGGTAGGATTCCAGGAACTAAGAACCTATCCAGGAGAGATGGGAGAAGCACAGTAATGAAATTCTGAAGACACAAAGAGAAAAAATTTCAGTGAAGAGGGAAAAATGGGCTTTATCTGAAACTACTGATATAGGTACACAGGGAAGTCACTAATAAACTTAGGTTGATTCTTTAAATAGTATTTTACAATGATAGAAACAAGGAAATTAACATAGGGTCAACATAAAAGCATCTCATAGTCCTGCAAAAATTGTGTCAGATGTGCTAAAATTCAGAATGAGCTAACGCAGGAAAGAAAAGTAAAGGATACCCAAAGAGAAGAGAAGGAAGGTACTGCAAAGCTTCATGTGCTACGTACATGCAAGTTTGTTATTGTTGTTCTTGTTCTTGTTACGATGCCTGCTATATGGAAAATTAATTTCACTTTTCTTGGCCAGGAAAGGAAGAAAAAGATTACCCAAAGTATGTTTGTGGGGCTTTTTTTAAACTTTGTTTTGTTTTTACCTACATTGGGAGAAAAAAAGGAGGATTAAAGAAAGGAGAAGAATTTTTCTAGAGATGGATAAGATAATGATAGCTGACAGCAGAGAAAAACCAGTGCTTCTCAGCATTTTTTTTCTCTTCCAAGAAGGAAGACCTTTTCCTTATCAAAGACAGACAGAAATGATTAACAGGGCCCATAATAAGGAAGGCAATTAAAAGTGAGGACCTTGCTGCCAAATGAATGGATTCAAGGAGCTTCACCCTAATAAACTGATGCTTTTGTGTACTGACAAAAAAGGTAGATACACTTATTAAATTTTAATTAGCAATGTCAGTGATATCTAAAACATCATGGAAAATAGGAGAGGTATCACAAGACTTATGGACAAGTGTTATCCAACTTTTCAAAAATGGGAGTAAAACAGACACTTCAAAACTAAAAACTAGAGAATTTGACTTCAATACTTGGAAAATTCTAGAACAGATCATTAAAGAGGTACTTGGCAAATATGTAGAAAGGGGAGTAGTGATCCTCAAGAGCCAGCATGGTTTCATCAAGAAGCCTTGCCAGTCTAAGGTTATTTGACAGGGCTACTAAACAGAGGGATGCTGAAGATTCTGTTTATATAGATTGTATCAAAGATGCCCATAAAGTATCTCATACTATTACTGTAGAAAAAATGAAGAGATTTATACTTAATGTTGATGGATTCAAATTGGATTGAATTGCTAGACTCAATGGGTTCAAATGACAAGATGTCTACAGTGAAATATGCCAGGGATATGCACTTTACCTTGTACTCCTTAAGATTTTATCAAAAAATTAAAATTATACATGGAATTCTCATTAAAACTGCAACAAGTTGGGAAGAATAGCTAACTCATTGTATAAAAGAGTCAGAATGCTCTCCTCTCTGCCCCCCCCCATCCCCACAAGGAGGAGCAATGGATAAAGCAGTGGGATGAATCTAATGAGATGAAGTTCATAAAGATAGATGTAAAATTTTGTACTTCACTACCAAAAATCTTTTTTTATATAAGACAAGGAAGAGGATACGTGGTTAGATATCAGCTCTTCTGAAAATGACCTGGTGTTTTTAGGGGACTGCAAGATTAATGTGGGGCAGTTAAGTAGCACATTGGATAGAATGTTGGACCCTGTGTCAGAAAGAATCATGTTCCTGAGTTCAAATCCAGCCTCAGACACTTAATACCTGTGTGACTCTGAGCAAGCCACTTAATCCTGTTTGTCTCAGTTTCCTTATCTGTAAAATGAGCTGCAGAAGGAAATTGCAAACTACTCCAGTATCTTTAGCAAGAAAACCCCAAATGGGGTCACAAAGAGTCAGACACAACTGAAAATATGACAATAAAAAAGATTAATTTGATTCAACAGTATGATATGGAAATTTAAAAAGCTAATGTAATCTTGGGTTACCTTAAGAGGGTACAGCTACCCAGAATATAGTGGTGATAGTATCAAGGAACTATGTCCTATTTAAAATTTATCTTGGTTATTTTGCTTCATTTTGGTAAGTACAGTTTGGGAAAGGCATTTGTCAAAATAGAGAGCATACAGTGGAAGGCAACTAGGATGCTAAAGGCCCTTGGGTCCCAGTTATATCTTGGTAGGTCAAAGTAACAGATTTTAGCCTATAGGGAAAAAAAAACTGAGGTAGGACATAATATCTATGCTTAAGTATTGTGAGGATCAATGAGATCAAACAAAAAAGTACTGAAAACTTTAAGTGCTATATACATGCAAATTATTGTTATTTTTATTATTATGCCTTCTATGGGGAAAATAAATTTCACTTTTCATAACCCAAGAGTACAGATCCAGGAGCACTATTGAGAAAAAGAGTAATTTTGGTTTGTTTTTATTCCAGAGGAAGGGTTAAGACTGGTAAACTTGTAAAGTTTACAAGGACTTGTAGTCATGGCATTTTAAAAATCATAGGTTTTGGGACAGCTGGGTGGCTGAGTGGGTAGAGCACTGGCCCTGGAGTCAGGAGTACCTAAGTTCGAATCCAGCCTCAGACACTTAACACTTACTAGCTGTGTGATCCTGGACAAGTCACTTAATCCCAAATGCTTCACTTAAAAAAAAAATCATAGGTTTTGAACTGAAAGGGACTTGAAACATGATTTATTCTTACCTCCTCATTCTATAGGGCCCAAGAGGTTCAACTTGCCTTAGTTCACATTGGATAGAGCAAATACTTGAACTCAGGACCTCTGACTCACAATCCAGTATGCAATATGTTGTCTTTAGTATCATCTAATTACATCACCTTATTTTATTGAGGAGAAAATTGAGTCCTATAGAAATTACTCAGCCAAGATCATACAACTACTTCATCCAGGTACTCTGACTACAAAATCCAGAATACTTTTAACTATAGTGCACTATCTCTAGAAGAATTATGTTTTCTGGCTAGAAGTTGCCAATTTGGTCGCAATGTGAGGAATAACTTCCTGAAATACTACATGTTTGCAAATGGAATAGGTTGACTCATTAAGTAGTGAGTTTCCACATGCTGGAGGTATTCAAGTATGAGTTAAAGGACAACTGCTTGGGGATGATATAAAGGGGTTGGACTATATGGCATAAAAGTACTGGAGTCTATTTCTTTCATGAACATTTAACAATCATTCCAGCATATCCATGCTGTTCTTATTGTGACATTATATTATCACCCTTCCAATATAGTCATTTCAGCACTTGAAGGAACTCTTAATTATTTTGTTTTGAGGTGTGCATACCTCATTTCTTCAATGACACTGACAATCACTTGCATGGCCAGACTATACCTCTCATGTCAGTGAGACAACATGGGATAATACAAAAACTACCAAACTTGAAGTTAAGGGAAACACGAATATGAGACTTCTCTTTCACATTTATTGGCTGGTTTTGTTACCTTGGGTAAATCTCTTGACCTCTTTGAAACACACCAACTTCATCTTTAGATAACTATTCCCTTTAAAAATAATTATTGATTTATTTTTAACATTCATTTAAAAATTGTTTTGAATTATCTCCCTCCCTCTGGCCTCTCCCCCACTCATTGAGAAGGCAAGAAAAATGTTATCAATTGTACACATAAAACCATGCAAACCATATTTCCCCATTAGCCATGTTGGGGAAAAAATGGAAAAATGAAGAAAGTGAAAAACATATGGGTCAATTTACATTCAGACTATATCAGTTCTCTCTCTGATGGTAGATAGCATATCCTTAAAAATTATTCCCCAGAATTGTTGGACAAGTTCAATACTTCATCAATAGTGCATTAGTGTCAATTTTTTCACATCCCTTCTAACATTTGTCATTTTCCAATTCTGTCATATTTGCCTAATAGGTGTGAAAGGGCATGTAGTAAACACTTAATTTGCATTTCTCTAATATTGATTTAGAGCATTTTTTTCCATATTACTACAAATAACTTTGATTTCTTCACCTGAAACCCTGATGTTAATAACCTTTAACCATTTATCAGTTGAGGAATGACTTATTTCATTATAAATTTGACTCAGTTTTCTAAACATTTGAGAAATGAGGCATTTATCAGAAACTTCCTGTAATTCCCCTTCCCACCCAGTTTCTTGCTTTCCTTCTAATCTTGACTGAATTGGTTATACTTGTGTAAAAAATTTAATTTAATGTAAACAAAACTATCCATTTTTCTTTTCATAAATAAACTAGGTATAGACAGACATCTCACACCATATACCAAAATAAGGTCAAAATGGGTCCATGATTTAGACATGGAGGTTGATATCAGCAAATTAAGGAAGCATGGAAAATTTTACCTGGAAGATGTATAGATAAGGTAAGAATTTATGATAACAATGCCTTGATTGAGTGCTTTACAGAATTGTTATAAAGCTTAAATAAGGTAATAATATGTAAAATTAATTGAAAACCTCAACTTACTAAATATGTTTTATACCACTCCCCATAGTTGCTAGTGTAGAATTATCGGACCTCATTTTTATCAGATGCATTTTTTCATCTTTGAATAGAATTTTATTTTCCAAAATATATGTAAAAACAAAATTTTAACATCAATTTTTAAAAAAACATTGTGTTCCAACTTTTCTTCCCCCTTCTATTCACACCCCCACCCACCCACAAGAACTCAAGCAATTCAAAATAAGTTACACATGAGTAGTCATGGAAAAATTGCCATATTAGCTAGTTGTGAGAGAAAACAGTCATAAACCACAAAACTTCAAATTAAGGAATTGTCGAAGAGGAAAAGAAAAAAATGAAATGTGTTTCTGTTTTCAGATACTATCAGTTCTTTCTCTGCAGATGGGCTGCAATCTTCATAAGTCTTTCAGGGTTATATTGGATCATTGCCTTGCTGAAAATAACCATATGCTTCCTAGCCGATCATCTTACACTATTCCTGTTATTTTGTATACAGTACATTTCACTCTGCTTCAGTTCATGTAGGTCTTTCCAGGTTTTTCTGATAGTATCCTGTTCATCACACCTGTATATAGTACCTTAAGCTTGACAGAGAATTTTCTTCATAAAAGCCCAGAAAAGTAGGTACCATACATTTTGCCATGATAATCAATCATCATAACTATTTCCCTCCATCCCACTCCCTTCCCATGACATTTACTCTATCTTCTTTTTACCTATCCTCCTCAGAAGTGTTTTATTTCTGACTATGCTCTCCATCACTCTGCACTCCCTTTTTTTCACCCTTCCTTCCTTCCTTCCTTATCCTCTTCCCCTCCTATTTTCCTGCAGGGTTAAATAGATTGCTCCTCCCAATTGGGTATGAATCCTATTCCATCCATGAGCCCACTCCAATGAGATCAGGGTCCCTGAGCCAATTATGTGTTCTAAATTTTTCTTCCTCCCTCCCTCCTCAACCCTCCCTATGAGATCAAGCAATTCAATATGTCATGATTGTGCAGTAATGCAGAACATCTTCATCTTCGTTGAAAGTGTTTTGCTTTTTACTGCTTTCTCCTCCAATCTGCCCTTTCCTCTTTCCCTTCTTCCCCACTCCACTTTTCTCCCTCCCCCCCCCAGGGCAAAAATATATTACTATACCTACTTGAGTATATATGTTAGTCCTTCTTTGAGCCAATTCTGATTATATTAAGGTTCACTCACTCCCCAACTCCTTCCCCCTCTTCTACTCTCCTCCGTAAGCTTTTTTCCTGTTTCCTTCATGTGAACTACCTCTCCCAAGACCATCTCTCCCCTTCTTCCTCCCCCAGTTTATTCCTCCTACAACTTAACCCTATTTTAATGATGTCATCATGGATTAGTTAGGTGGCACAGTGGACAAAGCACCAGCCCTGGACCCAGGAGGCCCCAAGTCCAAATCCAGCCCCAAACATGACACTCCACCCTGTCTGCCCTACAAAGAACAAAATATAAGTGCTTTACAGATATCATTCCTTCATATTCAGTTGTGCCCTGTCTTCTGTGAATTTCTTACTGAGATAATTCTTAAGATTTCAAAGTATTATCTTCCCATGTAGGAATGTAAACAGTTTGATCTTTTAATAACCCTCATGAAGTCTTTAGCCTGTTTACCTTTTCATGTTTCTCCAGGGTCTTGTATTTGAAAGTCAAATTTTCTATTCAGTTTAGGTGTTTTCATCACAAATGCTTCAAAGACCTCTTTCTCATTGAAATCCCATTTTTGCCTCTGAAAGATTATACTCAGTTTTGCTGGGTATGTGATTTTGGGCTGAAGTCCCAATTCCTTTACCCTCTGGAATATCATATTTCATGTCCTTCGGTCCTTTAATGTAGAAGCTGCTAGATCTTGCTTTATCCTTATTGGAGCTCCACAGTATTTGAATTCCTTTTTTCTAGATGCTTGCAGAATTTTCTCCTTCACCTGGGAGTTCTAGAATTTGGCTATAATATTCCTGGAGGTTTTCCATTTGGGATCTCTTTCAGGAGGTGATCGGTGGATTCTTTACATTTCTATTTTAGCTTCTGCTTCTAGAATATCGGGACAATTTTCCTCACAATCTCTTGGAGGATGGTGTCCAAGCTTTTGTTTTGGTTATGGTTTTCAGGTTGTCCAATGATTTTGAAATTATCTCTCCTATATTTATTTTCTAGGTCAGCTGTTTTTCCAATGAGACATTTCACATTGCCCTCTATTTTTTCATTCAGTTGGATTTGCTTTATTGTGTCTTGGTTTCTCATAAGGTCACTACCTTCCATTTGTTCAATCCTAATTCTTAGGCACTTATTTTCATCAGACAGTTTTTTAATCTCCTTTTTCCATCTGGCTTTTCAAACTGTTGACTTTTTTCTCATGACTCTCCAGCATTGCTCTCATTTCCCTTTCCATTCTTTCCTCCTTTTCTCTACATCTTCTTTCTATTTCTCCTACTTTCTCTTCCAAGTCCCTTTTGAGAGCTTCCATGGCCTGAGACCAGTTCATATTTTTCTTGGAGGTTTTGGATGTTGGAGCTTTGACCCTATTATTATCTTCTTCTTCTGAGATTGTATTGTGGTCTACCTTACCCCCAAAGTAGTTTTTGATGGTCTTCTGCTTTCTCTACCTACTCATCCTGGCTTACTATTTCTTGGCTTTGAACTCCTTCTTAAAGTGTGGAGCTGCTTCCAGGACACACTGTTCAAGCTACAGCATTGCCTGGGGGATGGTTGGGCTTCTTCTTAGCTTCCCTGGCCTCGCTTTCATTTGATTTTAAATTCTTCACTGGGGCATGGGGGTTGGGGGGGTGGGGCTGCTTCTCAGTTCCGCTCCTGTTCTCAGCTTCAGAGGTTCCCAGGTGTTTTGGGTTGGGGGGGGCAGGTTTTAATCTCACCTGGCCTGTTCTCAGTTCCAGAGATAACCTCAGGCCTGCTTGCTATTTAACCAACCAGCAAAGCTTTCTATGGTATAGTTCTTAGCTTCCGACGAGACTGCTCCCCTGCTCCCCTCCCCCACCTGGGTCTCCTGCTGCTCAGGATTTCTTCCTGGTGGGTGTCTGGTGTGTCAGCCCAATTGCGGGGTTAGGCTTTATTCGTGGCCCAGCACAACCCCCTGAAATCTATCTATAGCTGGACAAAACTCTCAGCCCATATTTTTGTGTGTTGTTCTGCCCCAAGGGTTCTTTTATTGATATTTTTGGGGTGATTGTATCAGGAGCCCTGTGAGTTTAATGTCTTTCCTCTGCCATCTTGGCTCTGTCCCCTATCAGAAGCATTTTTACAAAGCATCTAGTCCAACTTCTCACCCAAAGCTCCAATCTTTTTATGGATCTTTGTCTTCTCACAAAACATTCTACATTTTGACATTTTCTTGAATTTTTCATTTTTCATTTTCTTTTTCTTTTTTTTTTGCAAGGCAATGAGGATTAAGTGACTTGCCCAGTGTCACACAACCAGTAAGTGTCAAGTGTCTGAGACCAGATTCGAACGCAGGTCCTCCTGAATCCAGGGCTGGTGCTTTATTCACTGCATCACCTAACTGCCCTTCATTTTGCATTTTCACTGGTGGCCTGCCCTGCTCTCCCTCCTCATCTCAATCTCCTGGTTTCCCTGGCTTCTTTGAAGTTCCAACTAAAATCCCATCTTCTACAGGAAGCCTTTCTTAATCTTCCTTGCTACCGGTACCTTTTTTCTCTTGATTATACCAACTTTATTCTTTGCATATCTTATTTATACAGAGTTTTTTGAGTGTTGGCTCCCCCATAAGACTCAGCAATCCAGAACATTGACTCCCCCTTTTCTTTGTATTCTCATGCTTAGCACAGTGCTTGGCATACAGTAAACACTTAATAGATGCTTTATGACTGATGCTTGTTGAGTAACTGACTATGGCATCATTGATGGTCATACAGACTTTGTGGAATCTTTCTCAGCAGCCTATTCCACTGCTGGAAAATCCTCTAATCACAAAATTACCACTACCACACAGCCATTGTTGAGTAGAAACTCATTGGAGTGAAATCTATATGAAGCTGTGTCCTTCACAGTACATAGGACAGTAGCCTTGGAGTACAAAAGACTCTGCTTTGAATCCTTCTTCAGACACTTACTAGTTATTTGACTCTTGGCAACATACTTGGTCATATACTCCTAACAAACTGGATTTGTGGTGATTATAGATGGAATCATGTATCTTTGAGACTTAAGAATCTGATTACCAAAGTCTGTTCATTTGTTTTTGATTTGGACTACTATGATAGAGAATTCCTAGTGGGCCAAGTCCCTTTACCAACTAAAGGTTCTGTAATGTGTTCTCTTACAGAAGTCTGGGGTGAGAGATTCAGTGACTTGCCCAAGGACACACAGTAAATATATGTAAGACTTGAAGCCAAGTCTTTTTGATTCCAGGGCAGACAGAAGGTTCAGTGGATAGAGCAACAGGGCTGGAGTAAGGAAGACCTGAGTTCAAATCCAGCCTCAGACACTTACCATTTTTGTGACCCTGGGCAAATCACTTAACTCTGCTTCAGTTTCCCCATCTGCAAAATGAGCTGGAAAAGGAAATGGCAGACCAATCTAGTATCTTTACCAAGAAAGCCCCAAATACGGTCATGAAGAGTCAGATATGACTGAAAACAGTACCAACAACATGGATTCCCAAATGGTTGCCAGTCAATATTCTTATTTCCTTCTTGGGTTCAAATATTTTCTCCTATGACTCAGAGGTATAATCTAGGCACTTAAGAAATTAAAAGCAATATTGACACTAGAAAATCTTATCATTTATCCAGTTTAGCTCACTTTACAGAGGCCTTAAATGAAAAGAGTCATTGTGTTTCCAGCTATTTCCAGTCTTTTGTTGTGAGACTCCCAAATACTTACTAATGATCTAAAGTGCTATGACAATGGTAGCCACTAAGACCATGGGAGAGAAAATGTATTGTGGATACAAGGCTGATCTTGGAGTCATGCTCAAATGTGATCTAATTAAATCCTCCTCTGACATATACTGTCTGGGTGACCCTGGGAAAATCACTGCCTCCCAGGGTTCTGGGCAATAATAATAAAAGCTAGCATTTATGTAGCTATTTAAAGTTGGTAATATGCTTCAAACATATTTTATTTCCTTTGATTCTCACAACAACCCTCTGAATCAGGTGTTATTACTAGCCCCGTCTGACAGATGAGGAAACAAAAAGAGGTTAAGTGAACCCACTACCCCCTTAACCCTTAATAGGTGACTAAAGCTGAATTTGATTTCAGGTCTCTCTGACTTCCAGTCCAGCATCATCCACTGCCTCACATAGCTACTGGCTGAGATCATCCCTGTAGGACAGTAAATTGCAGAATAGGTACTCTTCTGCACTAATAGACCCATAGATTCTATGTATCCTTTGGAATTTCCAAAGACAGAAAGAATAACTCAGTTTACTGCAGGGAAATCTTGGTTGGTGATAAGAAAACATCAATGGGATTTGATGCAGTTCTACCAGAGTAATTAGATACATATAAGTTGGAAAGGTAAAAGTATCAAGAAAAGTATAAGGCACATAGCTATCTTTTTTTCTTTCAAAGTTTTAAATGTCTCTTTCCCACAGAAAACAGCTAGAGAGGTCGCCTATCAAAAATAGTATGGGCCATAGTGAAGTAAAACAGCAAATGGAAAACCCTAAAATCAGAAGGCAAAGATCAATCACGCAGTGAATCATGAAGCATTCATTAAGCACCTGCTACTTTTTAAGCACTGAATGGAACAATTCCCACCTTCAAGGATATTATCTTCTCAGCACAATGCTTGGCACAGATTAAGCACTGTGTAAGTGTCAGGTATCATCACCATTATCCTTATTCTAATGGAAGAAAAAGGCAACAAAATATTCCTATACAAACATTTACTGAATAAATACCTTAATGGGAGAGCACCAGCAGTTAGGAGAATAAGGAAAGGTTCCTTGTGGCAGATGGTGTAGTAGGCATTTAGATGGTGATAAAGTGCACAGAGTCAAGAGACTGGTGTCAAGAAGAACTCAAATCCTGCCTCAGACAGTTATTCACTGTGTGACCCTCAGCAAGTCACCTCACCTCTGTTTTCTTCAGTTTCCTCAATTTTTATTTGGGGATAATAATCACACCACCTTCCAAAATTGTTACAAGAATTCATCTAGTCAATTTCATTAGTGCTTGGCTCCATTCTTGGTATATGATAGGTATTATAGAAATGTTAGCTATTATTATCATTATTATGACTGTCGTTTGAGCGGTGTCTTGACATAGATACATGTATTATATATGTGTATTTTTATGTCTTTATCATATCTATGCATGTGTGTATAAATATATGTATAAATGTGTTTATGTGTTTATACATGCATATACATATACACATACACACATGTATGTGTATATATGTCTATGCGTGTTTATAAATACAGAGATATAAAATTTAAAAAGATATGGGGAAGGCTAGAGGGTTTGGGAGACAATTCTGACTTCACAGCATCAAATTCTTTTCAACATTCATTGAGCAAATTGCTTAGTTCAGATGGGAAGATATCCCTAGATAACGAAATCTTTAAAAGGATTTACAGAGTAGTGAAGTGAAGAGAGTCAAAGGTTTGGACCAGGAGGGCCTAGTTTCAAATAGCTGCTCTGCTCTTTTCTGTGACTTTGGGGCAGATCACTTCATTTATCTGAATCTCTTCATCTAGAAATTAAGTAGTTTGGACTAGGTGGCCACTCTTTGCACTAAATTGAAAAACACTTACTACTTGAACTAGAGCTTCAATTCTATTTATGCCTTAGGATTGATTAATTAGTTAAATTATTTCCAAGCTATTGACTCTGACCAGTGACAATGGCTACCTCCATACATGAACTGCTCTGCGTATCTTTGAACGTGGGCATCCCTAGACTTCTTCGAATTCCATTTGAAATCCTATGTTCTATGGGAGCCCTTTCCTAATTAATTATAGTACTTCCCTTTGTTGATTATTTCTATTTTATCTTGTATGTAGCTTGATTGTACATTATAATTTGCACTTGTATTAACCATCAAAGTTCCTTGAGAGCAAGTACATTTTTTAGCTTTTCTGTATCCATAGTGTTCAACACAGTGCCTGGCATATTTGTTGTGGCTGTTTAGTTGTTTTCAGTCCTATCCAACTCTTTGGGACCCTATTTGGGGTTTTCTTGGCAAAGATATTGAAGTTGTTTGTCATTTTCTTCTCCATCTCATTTTATAGACAAAGAAACTGAGGCAAACAGAGCTAAAGTGACTTGCCCAGGGTCACACAACTGGTAAGTATCTGAGGCTGGATTTGAACTCAGACCTTCTTGACTCCAAGTCCATCACTCTATCCAGTTCATCACTTAGCTGTTCTAACCTGGCACATAGTAGCTGCTTAATAAATATTTGATTTCTTCACTCATTGATTATATGAATCAATGGCTCTAACATGAAGTAAAATTTCTTAACTCTGTGAGATTAGATTACATAAACCTGTTCCCTCACCCCTTAATATTTTTACATAATTGTGTTTTTAAAATAAAATTTTACATTTTATTTTATGTATTTAACACCACCACAATGAGAAAGGTCACATTGGCTTCATTGATAAATGGGTCCATGACATAAAGAAGATACAGTATCCTTCAATTAAGGAATATATCAAAAGGATCTTTGATTCTACTGAGGGTAGCACTACACTCTCCCAAGTCTGTCTCTGTCTTACTAGACAACCAAGAGTGAGTTCTGTAAGGCAAAGATAATCTAAGTGCCTTGTCCAAAGTCATAGAGCTAGTACATTTCTGAAGCAGGATTGAACCACAGTCTTTCTCACCCCAATCTGAGTCTTCTATCCATCAATTTAAGCTTCCTCTCAATGTGAAACATGCACACAAGAGAATTCTCAAGCCTTGTCACTGGCAAATTCTTACTCTCAAAATATATCTCCTTCCCCCTACATTAGGTCCCAATTTTCCATAGGATATTAAAGTCCTTCAAAATAGCGCCATCTAGTGGTTCATATTCCCCAAGGAAGGGAAATGAGCTTGAGGATGCTAATCAGATAATACTGTGCTATCCCAGGAAACCCCTCCAATCTCAGTTAGCTATCCAGACATTTGGCCTCATGGTACTACTCAAAGTGCTTGGGATAGAACTATTCAAACTTTTGGAAAGTTGAAAAATGAATAAAGGCAAATGCTTGAAACTCCCTGGGAGATAAGTCTATGGAGGATGGACAAACCTAGTGTTTCCCAAACCCCATATTCATAGTGATCAAAGAAAGTTCCCACTTAACACTCTCAAATGAGGTAACGGTATCAAAAGTAGTAGAAGGAAGATGAACACACATAGAAATATAATTTAACCTAACAGAGCACTTTCAATATGCAAACAAAATGTGAGGCACCCTTCAAAATTCACTCTCTGTAAAGTCTTGGATGCAAAAAGAATTGGTTTAGATGGCTCCCTCCAGAACTCATTCTTAATCTGTGCTGTGTGTGCTACTGGAAGCCTTTTGCCTGGAAGAGGAGAAGCATTTTTCAGACATGAATGATTTCCTGTTAAATGGTGGATCATGGTCCACTTCAGTTTCTTGATGACAGTTCTGCCAAAGTTGCCTGCAGTCCTCTTTTCATTTTCCATTCATTTCAAGACTTTTCTCAGGGGTTCGTCAGCTTGCCATAATGAGCACATCTCCCCATCACATCACTCCTTGCTATTCCCTCCCACGCCCCTGCATTTTGTAACGTCCATATGTGCTCCCCTGACCAAGATGGAAGAAAGGAAACTCACACATACATATACTGGAACGGAGTCTGCTGAGGTCTGCACTGCAGTAACCACACTCTTTGTCTGACTGGTAATTTACTCAGAATTTTTCTTGGCCGCAGAATAAAACAACAACAAACAACAGCAACAACAACCACAAGGTTCTGGCCAGTGATGTGTTGGACAATGGGCATATGAAGGATGAGGTGGTTCATAAGTCTTCTCTGGAAGACAGGAACATTGCCCCAATCAGCGTCTGCACCACCCGGCCGTATGGCTTCAATTTGAAATCAGGAACTCAGTGACACTGCCAAAGAACTTAATACATTGTCAAATATTTTATTTGGGCTTAGAATGGTACACAGATTAAGATCCCAATCATCTGCCAGAATGGAGCTATGTCTGCTCTCTATCCTTTGTTTTCTGTTATGGGATTGGGAATTCCGACAAATTGAATTTTAGAATAATGGGGCTGGGAAAGGAACCCCCAGAGATCATCTGGTCTTGTCCTCTCCCTTTGAGCAATGAATGTATAAATCATCCTGGAAACACGGCTGGCCTTCACAAACATCTTCAGACATGGAGGTTCTACCAGTTTCTTTGGTAACCTGTCCAGTGAGTTTCTGGTGTGTTTAGCATTAAAGCATGATACTTGAGAAATGCTATAAACCAATTATGTATTTCATATACACCATGTGCAAGATACCATGTCAGATACAAAGATAAAAAAAGATATGATCTCTGCCCTCAAGAAATTGACAGTCGAGTAGGGGAAATATCACACATACATGAATAACTATTATGTAAGATGTTATGTGATCAGTGGCATAAGAAACCTTGAATAGACTGTAATATAAGATCATGTTTAGAATATAGAAGGGAGAAATCCCTTTTGGATCAGAAGGTTTTTAATAGGAAGGTCCATATTTCTTAGAATTAGAAAGACCTTAGAAGTCATCTAGTTCAAAATCCCTATTCTACAGATGGGGAACCTAAAGTGCAGAAAAGAGAAAATGTGTTGACCCAAATTAGACAGAAAGCTGTATTCTTGGATTCCAATCTAGTTTGGTTTGTTTGTTTGTTTCTAAATTGCCCTTTCTACTCCAAATTCCTGGTGGCTGAATTCATCTTAGAAAATGAATAGATTTACATATGTAGAAATGGTGGAGAGAAGGGTTTCCAGGAAGATAGACTAGCATGAGACAAGGCACCTAGGGGAAGATTCAATTCATCAATAAACATGCATTTATTAAGCACTTATTATGTAAGGCATTTGGAAGATGGGTGGGGAAGCAGTTCAGATTTGCAATGGTGTTTTTGAGATGCTTATAAAACATCCCACTTGCATTGTCCAAGGGAAAGTTGATGATATGAGACCAGAGCTCAAAAGGAACACTATGGCTGGATATTGATGTGGGAATCATTAGCAGAGGGATAGAAATTGAACCCAATGGAGATTGTTGGAATTACCAAATGATATAGTATATTGAGAATAAAGAGCTCAGGTTAGAGAGTTGGGGTACACTCACAGTTGGTGTAGATGACATTGATGGAAATCTTTTAAAGGAGACCAAAAAGAAATAGTCACAGAAGTAGGATAATGAAGAGAAAAGAGCATCATGAAAATTCAAAGAGGAGAAAATATCTAGGAGGAGAAGGTCATCAACAGGAATGAAGGCTGCAAAGAGATCAAGAATGATGAAAATTAAGAAAAATGTTTGCCAATTAATTTTTCTCGTGTAACTTTTAGCCTGGAAGCCAGATTTCAAGAGGTTTAGAAGAGAGTGAAAGGAGAAGAATTGGATGCACCAAATGCAGACAGCTTTTTCAGTGGAATTTAGCTGAGAAAAGGGAGGAGAGGGACAGTTGGATGGGGGTATTCGATCCATGATTTTTAAAAATAAACAGGGGAAAGACATGAGCATGTTTGACAGCAACAAGTTAGGAGTCAGTAAATAAAGGAGAGATTGAAAAAAAGAGAGACAGTGGGAATCATGTTGGGAGCAACCTGATGTAGAAAATAAAAGAAATGGGGAGGGTGAAGAATTATCCTTTGTGAGGAGAAGAAAATGCTAGAGAATGCTGAGTAGTGAAATTTGGGTACATCATAGGATTTTTTTTAGTGAGGCAATTGGGGTTAAGTGACTTGCCCAGGGTCACACAGCTAGTAAGTGTTAACTGTCTGAGGCCGGATTTGAAGTCAGGTACTCCTGACTCCAGGGCCGGTGCTCTTTCCACTGCACCACCTAGCTGCCCCTAGATATTTTTAAACAAGTAGTATGAGTTAGCTAGTTATTTCATGTCATATCTCCCTTAAATGAAAAAAGTACCTAAGCCAAAGAAATTTATAATCTATTGGATAGATGGTTGGGTGGGACAACATGTAAGTCAGTACAAAATGTAGGGATACTTACTGGAAGTGCAATTGCATTGTTATAAGGAACTTCAAAATGAAGAAATTCCCTCTACCAATGCAGTTGAACACCTGCTCTGTGACAAACAGCTTTAGAAATGTATCCAGAACATTGAAATATTAAGTGTCTTACCTTGGGTCAAATAGACAGGATCTCTCACAGACATAAATAGAATTGAACTTTTCCTGATTTCAGGGTTGTCTCTCATATAAATATATATACAGAGTCAATATAGTTTTTTTTGTTTTTTTTGTTTGTTTTTTTTTGTTTTTTTTAGTGAGGCAATTGGGGTTAAGTGACTTGCCCAGGGTCACACAGCTAGTAAGTGTTATGTGTCTGAGGCCAGATTTGAACTCAGGTACTCCTGACTCCAGAGCCAGTGCTCTATCCACTGCGCCACCTAGCTGCCCCTGTCAATATAGTTTAATTGCAAGATTTGGGGGTGTGGGCATATTAATAACACAGAGGATCAGGAAAGGTCTCCTATAAGGGGCAGGAGTACACTCAGAATATTCCTAGGTATAGTTGAGGAGGGAGAGCAGTAGATGGAATGTGTGTGTGTGTGTGTGTGTGTGTGTGTGTGTGTGTGTGTGTGTGTGTGTGTGTGTGTGTGTATGGAATAGTATATAGTCCAGTTTGGCTGGGACATAGAGTTTATGAGGAGGGATAATGTGGAAGAGTCTGTAATAATAGTTTGGAACTACACTATAAAAGTCTTTAAACATTAGACTGAGGAGTTTGTATTCTACACACGTAAGCCACCCCAACACACCTGAAAAATTGACTTGAGAAATATCACATTTTATTATTGTCGATAATATTTCCATTTGGGTTTTCATCATAGGCAGCTAGGTGGTACAATGGATAGAGTCTTGTATCTGGACTCAAGAAAACTCATCTTCCTGAGTTAAAATAAATCCAGCCTCAGGCCCTTACTAGCTCTGTGACATTGGCAGGTCAATTAACCCTGTTTGCCTCAGTTTTCTTGTCTCTAAGATGAGCTGGAGAAGGACATGGCAAACCACTCCAATATGTTTCGCAAGAAAAACTCAAATGGTATCACAAAGAGTCAGACATGACGGAACAGCACCAAACAACAATTATAGGTCTGAGTTGGAATGAACCTTAGAGTCATCAAGTTCAACCCCATCATTTTATGGATGAAAAATTTAGTTTCTGAGGCAAAAAAGGGAAAAATGCCTAGGCATCATATTTAGAGAATTTTTTTTTAAAAAAGAAACTTGCCCAGGTCTCTTAAAATCTGAGGGAAAAGTGGAAATAAAAGAATCTGCCAGTTACCTCCTGAAAGAAAATGCAAAATGCAAACTCCTAGGAACATCAGCCAAAAATCTAGGGCTTCCAGCCCTAAAACAAACAAACAAAAACTACTGCAAGCAGCCAGAAAGAATTCAAGTACTGAGGAACCACAGTCAGGATGATACACCACGTAGCAGCTCCCCCTCTGAAGGAATGGAGAACTTCAAATGCAATATTCTGAAAGCTAAAGGATATAGCCAAGAATAATTTACCCATCAAAACTGAATAGGATCTTAAAGGGGAAAATAGGCCTTTAAGGAAACAGAATATTCCTAGGCCTTCTTAATTTGTGGTTTGTCCATGTCACACAGGTAATATATAGAAGAAATCGGTTTGAAACTAGTTCTTAGATCCCAATTCAGCATCTGTTGTAATCACTGCACTATACAACTATCTTCAATATTACATTCTTCCTTGAAGTCCCTCTCCAATGATTCATTGTAAGTTGGAGGTGACTCTGGATGTTCAAAAAGTTTAATGGCAAAGTATAAGGCTCTGCAATATGGAAAAAGAGTCATCTCCCTTCCATGTGATAGTTCTTCCTCCTCCTTATTATCAATTATCATCATCTTAACAACCCTCAAGCAAACATCTCATTTCTTCTCAGATCCTCCTCTTTTTTTTTTTTTTCAGTTCAATGAGCATTAAGTGACTTGCCCAGGGTTACAGAGCTAGTATCAAGTGTCTGAAGCCAGATTTGAACTCAGGTCTCCCTGAATTCAGAGCCGGTGCTTTATCCACTGTGCCACCTAGATCCTCCGCTTTCTCCCCAAATTGCCAAAACAAAGCAAAATGCTCTTCTTTTCATTCTTGTTGTCTACTTCTCTCAATTTCCAATCATCACCCCTTAGTTGTTCCTTCTGGAGCCAAACAGAATGATTTTAATTGGTTTTCCCAGTGAATGCCTTTCAAATAATTGAAAAATCATCCTGTAATTTGCCCATGTCATGCCCCACCAACCCTAAGTCTCTTCTTCTCCTGAATAGACATCCTGGTTCCTTCAGTCATTCTTTATATAGCATAATTTTGTGACCATTCACAGTTGTTCTAGTTTTCTAACTCTGCCCATTCCTTTAACCACTATGTAGCATCCAGAACTGGATTACATATTCCAGATGTGGTCTGACAAGTACAATGAGGTTATGCCCTCCTTGTTGATGGTATAGTACACCATTCTTCACTGGAATGGCTTGCCATTCCACAAATTCAGAAAGAAAGTGACTGAGGGCAAGGGAGAGTTTATTGAATTAATTACAACCTGAAAGAAATGGCAAGTCTGGACTAAAGAATATCTTCTTTTTCTTTAGTCTCCCTTTTGCCCAAGGAATCAAAATAATTTGCTTCAGCTGATTGTTATCTTCACCTGTAATGGACAGGTGAAAGACCTTTGAAATTTTGGATCAGTATGGCATCTGAACTTCACTATAGCACCGGAGGCAAAATCACCAGGAGCAAAACATCACGTATTATTTATTCTTTTTTGAATAATTGAAGATGCTCCCCTTCTACATATCGCCTGCACTCTCATAATACTTATAATTATAAGTAATGGTTAAATAACTACTTGATGATCATTTTTCTATTACATTGTGGTGAGAGGGAAAGAAAGCTTGTTTAGAGTATGAGAATCTGGCCAAAAATCTTGTTTCTGCCCCTTACTTCCTCATTGACCTCTCACAGTCAATTAATCCATCTGTGCCTCAGTTTCCTCATTTGTCAAATGAGATAGTTGGACTCAGTGTTCTCTTCATGAATTTGCGTGTCATCCATTCTTGCACAGAGGCCATGCTAATCTCCTCTGTATCATTCCAATTTTAATATATGCGCTGCTGAATGGATTCAATGTTGTCAAAGATCCCTTCAGCTATAAGTCTATGCATGTATGATGGTACTAGTCAATGCAAGTAGCCAGCCACTGGCAAAACTAGCCCCCCAAATTAAATATGTATATGGATCTTTTCTGTCAGTAGAGTTTTATATGCATATTATAATTATTTTAATTATTACTTTTTTATAACACTATTAATTATATTATTTAATAGGTATATATCTTTTTCTATTATATATTTTATAGGTTTGCTATAGTAGGTAGCCAGATCAATGAGATCACCTACTTATTGATAGTAATGGGAAGCAGGAATAAATGTAGTGAAAAACAATTGTACGATTAGGCAGTCTTAGGATTTATACAGCATTGAAATCATATGCTAGAGGAAGAAAACTCCTATTCATCCTCCTAATATTCTGCTTATTTAAGACAACTACAATCTATCAGAATAAATTGTTAGGTATCATTCCAATGAGTTTCATAAATCACCCCGAAGCCATGGCCAATATATCCTTTGGAAATGAAATAAACACAGGGGGATTGTGGGATAATGCAAAGGGCACTGGATTTGGAGTCTGAATGTCTAGATTGAAGGCACAGCTCTGCCCTTTCACACGTGCACAACCAAGAGTAAGTTATTTCCCCTCTATGAGTCAGGTAACTCACCTGTAAGACACTGGGTTTGAATTGGATGATCTCCAAGGTCCCTTCTCATCCTATGCCCCATGCTCTTCATAGATTACTTCAGGTGACCCGATGTTTGTATTGCAGTACATACATAAGTGGAATAGCAGAAAATCAGACTATAAGGTCATCCAATGTAACAAATCTGCTTGTTCTTGTTGTATTGAGGCTCTAATGGGGTGGATCTAACAAGTTATTTCAGAATATTGCCAGTGAATTCTCCCATCCATTGAGATGAATGAGTGTTTCTCCCCATGAGATAATTTTTGAAAAGTGCTGACCAGAGTGCCTGGCTCATAGCAGGTGTCTAATTAATGTGTATTCCATCCACTTTAGACATAAATAGTCCCAGGGATTTCCAGTCCATTCTATAATAATGCAAGGGCTCAGTTAGAAGTCTGAAGCAATTTGCATGTGAGAGGAAGGATAGCACAAGTATCTATAGCATTGTTTGGGTGGAGGTGACAAAACCTTGGATTCCATCAGTTTAGGAAATTCACAGGATCATTGATTTACAGCTAATAGGGGTCTTAGAAGTCATTGAGTCCAACCCACTGATTTTTAAACTGAGAAAACTGAGGCACAGAGAAATTTAAGTGATTTAATTTACCTTGATAGGGTCAGATTGCTAAGAAGTGTCTGAGGCAGGATTTGAATCCATGTCTTCATAATTCCAAATATTGCCCTTGATTCACCTTGCCACACTATGTGGCTATAATTTCGGGGTGTGAAAACTCTACCAATACAGATCTATGACTTCCTGAAACCTAAGTCTTATAGGGTATCACAGAAAATTGAGGATTGAGTGAATGACTTGTCCAGGGTCAAAAGTCTCGTAAGTGTGTGAGGTGGGATTTGGACAGTAAGATCTTTCTGTCTTAAAGTCTCAGCTTTTTGCCACGTTGTTGATTTCTAGGTATCCGATTTGACCTCTATCTATAGCCCCATTTTAAGACTTACAAAGGTTTTTTTTGCTCTCAATGAATCTGGGTGGTTGTTGGAACATAGTTGGTGTCACGAGTTTATCTTCTCTGGTCCTTTATTTCCTCATTTATGAAATGAGGACTTTGGAATAGATGATCTTGGATTTTCCTTCCATCTCTAAATTCATAATCTTATGGTTTGACAAGGATTGCACAGCTAATCAATGCTTGAGACTGGATTGTAATTAGCCAGCAGAGTACTGGTACATGTTTAATAATGAATGATCTTTCTGGGATGGGTGGAGAGAACTATGAGGAGTGATACTTTTATCACTTTTCATTAATTAAATTTAAGTTTCATTTTCATGAACATTTTCTCCATTACTTTCTTAAATGTACAGGGTAGGCCACAAGTCATGATGTTTTAAAATTTTCTTTTAAACTTTTCTTTCTTTATTTTTCACCATTTACAAGATTTGACTCTTCACACATAACAAATTCATTTGCTATATAGACTGTGTATGATGCTATGGTATTGCAAATTAAAAGCAAAAGAATAAAGGAGTGATTAAACATTGAAAGCTCTTCGTGACTTTTGGCCTACCCTGCAGAAATCAACAAAATATTAAATCCAGTCCTGATTTGTAGCACTGCATGATTAAGGTGCAAATATTTGTACTGAAGATTTAATAATTAGCTCCCCCAAACCAATATAAGCTGGCTCTGGGACATTCCTGGATTTTGAGCCAGCTTCCATGCAAATAATATTTTCTATTGTACCACGTGGTATCAGAGGGTGGTACAGCTGATCATTTCTTCCAGAGTTTTTACCAATCTGTAAAGACTTGGCATCTCTCCCAGATGCTACCCTTTATTCATATGGCTCCATTCATTTAAAAATGCCCTCAAACACACATGTTTTTTGAACTAGGTTTGGTCACTCTAATTGTTTGACTGAGTTCCATTCTCCTGTGTCCATCCAGGTCTTCACATGACATGTTTTTTATTTGTTCTCTGTGCCTCCGACATGGCTGATGACAAATGGTTTTCTTATTTCGAGGAGGGAATTTCTAAGCTGGTCTGGTGGTGGACTAATAAAAAAACAACAACACTCGGTCTTCTTCCTAAAACCTGCCTAATTAACCAAGGGAATTGTGACTCTTGAGCCCCAAGAAGGAGCCTCTAGGGATATAAAGATCACATTTTGGCAGCAGGTACCTCCTCCTAAGTCTTGGACACAATCTGGTTTATCATTTTGCTTTTAGGTCTGTTCTCAATCATGGATATAAAATCCTCTAGAATCCTGAGATGCTACAGAGCTACTTGGGAAGAATGTTTTTCCCCCTTTCTTTCTGGTTTGAGTTATACAAAGCCATCAACTTTATTCCCATATTTGGAGCATAAGTGCATGATGCTCAAACTCATAGGGAAATATTGAAACATGTTGGCTCATTATAGGCGATGAAAAAAAGAGAAAATTAAGTTAGTGCCTTACAAATGTTCAGACTCAAAGCCACATGAAAGGAATACTGTTGACTTAGAATAAACCCAAACTATATATCATTTGAGAGGAGAGAAGGGGGAACAAAATAAACCGATAATCTCAGAATTTTTAATTGACAAAATACAACTCCAATGTGTTTTGTGTTATTTTCAAAAGATTTTTTTCACTAAACATTTTGCATATTATGAAAAATTATTCTTGGCTGTGGTAAAATCAGCATTTGAGGATAATATTCCACTTAAACTTGCAGGTCCTTAGCAGATGTTTAATTGCATCAAGTTCTGAAGATAATTGGTATATGTCCTAGGATTACAGAGGCAATACCTTCAATATGGTTGGGTAATATTCTGGGCCATTAATTTCTGCTAACTCATTCCATTTTTATGACAACTTTGAAAAATAAACTTCTCATAGGCAAAAGAGTATGTGAATTTCCTCTGAGTATTAGAGGAGGGTCAGAGGAGATTAATAACTAATAACCAGAAGTTATAGACAATTTTAAAGATTGCAACATGTTTTATAAATATTATCTCAGTTGATCCATACAACAGTCTTGGGAAATGGGTTTTACTATCATCCCTATTTTAAGAGTGAGGAAACTGAGATAGACTGAGGTTCAGTAAATTGTGCAGCACCATACAGCTAGTAAACATGTGAGACTGGATTTGAACTCAGGTCTTCGTAATTCCAAGGTCAGTGTACTCTTCATTATGGCAACTAGATGACGTCAGATTGGCCAATAACTTAAAAGTAATGAGAGTATAAGAGGGTTTTCTGTGGAGTTCCTTCTATTCATAAGATTTAGCCATTGAAGGTACTATGGAGATCATCCTGCCTCAGGTCATGGATGAGGAAGCTGAGGGTCAAGGAGATCAAGGAATCCAATAAAGAACACGGCATCAGATTTAGATTTAGAGTTAGAGAGAAAACTTAGGAGTGATCTACTCTAAATACCTCATTTTACAGGTAAATAAAATGAAGTATAGAGAGATGAACATCATGACTTGCCTAAGGTTCACACAGTTGGTAAGTGACAGAGACAGCATTTGAACCCAAGCCCAACCCTCTTTTTATCACACCATGCTGTGAAGTCTAATGGAACGTGGGAATGATAATGAGACCAAGAATTTAACCATGGAACTTTAACTCATAAATTAATATGGGATTCACTATATCATATTTGCTCTCCATCATCCCAATTACATTTCAGGCTAATTCCTTGGCAATGACCCCAAAAGGACTTTTCTTTATATAACTCAATCTTGAATCATCACCCCAATGTCTACATTTCTTGTATGGTTCCAATTCCAGAACTCCACAAAAACACTGTAGAAGGAATACCCCAAACGATTGCCATGTTGTTTTCTGATATATTATGTCCCTCCATGGACATTGTGCTTTCAAGTAAGTGGGCTGTCTGGGCTTCCAATGGGCAAGTCATGTCTGTTCTTGTAATAGTCTTGATTGGTATTTTCTAAAAGCTTTTCATCGCTTCCCATTTAGGCTCATAGGATTTAGAACTGAGAGGGACTGAGCGATCATATCATTCAACCCCATAATTTCGTGTATAAGGGAACTGAGGTGAAGAGGGGAAAAGGGACTTTCCCAAGCTCTCTTGGATGCAAACCCAGGTCCTCCAAATTCAAATCTCTTTCTCTTAAACTAAATGACATTTTCAGGCTTTCACTCCCCTGTTGACATTCAGACAACTTCTGCTAAAGAATAAGAAATGGATACTCGAATACCCATAATGGACCTAAGATCTCAGCAGAATGGCCATTCCCACCAGGAGAATGGCAATCCATCCGCATGCGGGAATTCTGTACACACACATCACCCATGCACACACATATATGATGTCCTAAATATAATAACAAAATAAAAATACCTTTAAGAAAGTATTTTAAATAAATATTTAATTCTATTATTGGCATTTACAAGTAGAAAGCATACAGTATGTTACAATTATCAAATGTGAAAAATATGAATGTTACATAAGTAACAAATGTGAAAAAGTCCTTTTCTTACTTTCCTGAAAGTAAGAAAACTATTCAGCATAGGAAAATATCAATATCAAAAACACGGCTTATGTGTAAAAAAAAGGTTTTTTACACAGTACAAAGGATTTCCAAATGGACAGGGAAAAACAGCTTTTTTTGTCGGATTTCTACTTTAATAAAATCTACAAACACAGGGTATTTGAAAATGCGAGTCCACAAGGAGGCTCCCCTTATATCAATTCTTAAAAAAGTCAAGAATGCAGCACTTTTTTTTTTTACAATAAATAATCTTTGAAAAATGATCATCTGAAAATGCTGTACTGTTGAGAACAGTGCTCCCCAATCATGGAGATAGATGGCAGTACTCAGGGGTGACTTCTACCCAAGCTCTTCTGGGTAGAAGACGACTCAGGGAAAGGAGGGATGGAATAAGTACCCACAACAGTTATCAACAGAACTTGGAAGTCTTGACACAATTTCCTCACCAAATCCTAAAGTGCTGACCAGAAAGAAGCAGTTGCTTCTAGCACCACTTCCATGGAAAAGATCCATGACCCTACTGCATGCAAACCATCCAACATATTGCTCTTTAACTATGCAAACATGAGTTACAGAAACTGGACTTTTAGAGGGTGGTTAACACTACTTATTCCTTCATTCAGGCATCAAAGAACTCTTTTCCAGAGTACAGAGGAAATCAAATCCCCAATGTTCAGGTGATGCAAAAGAAATGAAGTTATTAAAATGGAAACAACACAAACACTCCACTGTTGAAACACAAATTCATTACTAGAACAGGATTAATTTCAAAATCACTAACCAAACAATGGTCAATAGAAATGAAACCCTCTTCAAATTCTGCATGCTGAATGTCTAGTTCTAAAATGCAATGCATGCAGGAGAAACCAATTCATCATTCAATTTTAAAAAATTAAACTTGTTTCAGCAGCATAATGGTTATTTATTTATTTTTCAAGGTCTCCCTTAACCAAAAGTTGACTACAGCCTGTTGTCGAAACATGGGCCATCTTGTATCTGTAAGCAAAGAATGGTTTGATTGCATCTGGTGTTGTATTTTTGTCTTGCCAGCACATAAAGTCTACACATACTGCTCTGCTTCCCCATCTTTGGAGGCAGGCTTACTGGTCCGACCATTGCCTTCTTCACTGGCTGTTGTTTTTTCTGGGAGAGATGCCAAGTCTTTAAAAACATCTACATAATGCCCAAAACCAGGGCCCCAGTTTAAAAGGTTGTCCCAGTTGAAATTTCCCGCTTGCTGCCCAAGCTTCAGGGGCAATGTGTTCTCAGCAACACTGGCTGCTGCTGCCGTCTGTGTGCCCATAGACCCTCCCTCAGCCCGGCGGCCAGGGTACCTCCTAGTCTTCAATCTAGCCCCATAATTATCTTCATCATCTGCATCCGATTCATTGACTTGAGATAATTTCGGCATCCGGGAGGTGTAGACCGTGGGTTTTTCCCTGTCGTATTCCATCTCGGAGCAAGTGAAGGACTCGTGAGAGTCACTATCAGATGAGGAATCTGGAGCCGGAATGCCATCGGCTGGGTTCCTTGTTCTGGACAGGGGTCTCCTACAGTCTTCCTCTGAGGAAGACCGGCCATGGTCTGCACTGCAGATGCTTGGATTTCTAGGGCGAGGTGTGTTTAATCTTTCAACCTCCTCAATGGAGAGGCCCACTGGAGGAGTAGATTCCAGAGGCATTTGTCCAATCGGCTGCTTTAGGCGGCTCCCTGGCCTTGAGCCATGGGTGGCCATGGTCTGTGGACTCTTGCTTCTCCTCCCTAGCCTGGTGGCATAGTTAAAAATACCAGGCTGGCACACATCACCATGCATCTCCAAGGGACCCCCTTCCCTTATGGAAAGGTGTAGTTCCCTGGCAGGACTGTTTCTGTAAAACGTTGAGGACTTAGAGAAAGGAGCTGGACTGTGACGAGACAGAGGGTTGGGAGTAGGACAAGCAGAGTGGCTCAAGGAACTGGTTCTTAGACCCTGGCTATAGGAAGGCTGGTAAGTCAAACTGCTGGCGCCCAAGGGCATGGGGGACTGCCTGGCAAAGCCCAGTGGGCTGTGTCTCTGGATGGAGAACTTGGGGGTGTGGCTGCGGAACTGTTTGTAATGCTGAATGATGTCAGCATCTGAAGGGGCAATGCTGCTGGCATTGTCAATGTCGTAATGTTCGATCTCCTGCTCAGGAGAAGCCAATGGAGCGCTGGGGATGGTTTCAGTGTTGGGAGGCAGGTCTGTCTCATCATAGATCAGATAGGGGTTTTCCCTTTCAATGATGTCAGGCTTAGGGTTTCCTTCTGGTTGCTTCCTAACTGTCATATCATCTCCATAAGGTGGAATGTTGTCAGGGTCATCGAAAGCCACGTTCTCGCTTCCTTTTTTCTTCTTCTCCTTGGTTTTCTTCTCTTCCTTAGGTGCTTTGGCTTTCTTGCCTCTGCACTGATTGCAAAGAATCAGGCTTAGCACCAGCAGAGCAAGAAGTGTGGCACAGCTACCCACAATGGCAGGGACAGCCCACAGTGGCAGGGAGATCTCTTCTGGGACCTTGGTCAAGATACAGACATGGCCTCCAGCACTGCCAGCCTTGCATATGCTTCCCTGGGGACACTGGACACCGAGGCAGGCCACTACTGTCTCACAAGTCCGGCCAGTGTGTGACTCTGGGCAGCTACACGTAAATCCAGAGTATAAGACTGGTTCACAACTGCCACCATTTTGGCAGGGTTGGGAGGCACAGTCTCCAGGAGGAACACACTTGTAGGCAAACCACTGGTTGATGCAGAGTAGATCCCCCCAGCAGGGATTGCTGGCACAGATGTTGGGGCCCCGGCAGCCCAGCTTCACCGATGGATCTGTCTTGGATATAGTTGCCAAGCTGTGCTTTCCAGTGAATGGAAGGCTCTCACTGCCATAAAGCACAGAGGCTATGCAGCCATCGAAACCTGCTGAGAAGGACAAAAGAAGTTTGTCAGTCCATGATAGCCTCAGGTTAGAAGCACCAGGCGGCCTGGAGTCTCAAGGCTAGAGGCACCTTCTGTTTCACTGGGATGGAAAAAGAGAAAATGGAGAGCTGCTGTAGTGTCAGAAAAGTCACAATATTCAGAGGGGCGTGGGAAATCCCAGCTCCTTTTTATCATGGCAGTAGAGTATGTGCTAATGACCCATAGGAGTGTTGGTAGAACAAGGAGCATGGAATCATGATTCCTGGATGGGCCACAGCAGCAAAGCAGGAACCAATACAAAGTGAGTACTTTATTTCTTAGGGGTGGGGAGAGAAATACATGAAAAATGGTAAAACACTGGTTATCAAGTTATGTCCTAGTGCTTTCACACACTAAAGGAGCAGGACTAATACCACAATATCACATCGATCAAGGTTCCTGAATGGAGGATCCAATGATAACAACAAGATGAACTTGTGACCTCTCTTATAGACAGAAGAATATAGATAAAAATTGGGAGTCCTCTGCAGAAAAGCAATGCTAATGCCCTGGAAGGGAATGGGATTGCAAAGGGAGGAAGACAGTGTCGAAAGACTCTTGAAAACATCAACATATACCAAATGGCTTCGTAAGAGAGCCTAGTGCTGATAAATATAGAAGCTAAATAAGTCCTAGTCAGACAGTAGATTTTGAGTAAATTATGTGAGATTTCTCTTTGGTTTTATGTGTGTGTGTGTGTGTGTGTGTGTGTATATATATATATGTGTGTGTGTGTGTATATGCATATATACACATACATATATAATACATGTGTATATAATATGTATGTATATATGTGATTTGTATGTGTATCTATGTATATTTATGTATAGGTAGATATAAACATAGATAGAAATATGGATATAGATATTTGTGGGGCAATGAGGGTTAAATTACTTGCCCAGGGTCACACAGCTAGTAAGTGTCAAGTGTCTGAGCCGATTTGAACTCAGGTCCTCCTGAATCAAGGGCTGGTGCTTTATCCACTGTGCCACCTAGCTGCCCCTATATTTATTTTAATGCTGGGACTGCCTTGTTCCCTTTCTCATGCCCCTCCCAATTCCCTATAACTTCTCAAACCAATGACAAGGCAAAGAAATATATTCACTGATGGTCAAATACAAGTGTGATGGGTGAAGGGAGAGAAGACTGTGCCTCATTTAGCATTTAATTATGAACTCTATTTGGACCCTAGGAATAAAACTTGCATAACTCTCCATTTCTATAATTCTATATACAACATCTTTAAATGAGAAATCTCCAAGTTCCTAAAAACATCTCATTTTTCATCATTTAAGGTAGTCGACAGGCTTGGTGTGTTGAGTTTAAAATTACAAGGACATGATATGATGGTTAAGTAACAAAAGGGAAATGCAAAGAAACTGCTGGCTGAAAGGCCCTTCTACATATTGTAAAACAAAATAAAACATTAAAAAAATAAAATCCTCTTGAACTGAAGCAACTAAATGCAATTTCAACCATGTGGGTAAATTGTCACCTATCCAACCCAAGTCTGTCTGAAGTTAGTCAAGGGGAAAGTTTAAGTTTCCAAATTATGTAAGGGAACGTTGGTTAATGGGTATATAAAACATTGATGTCCTTGTCATCTGTATTGTTAGAAGTTCTTTAAATAAAGAAACAGAAAACGGTAAGGTCCCCTCTCTGCCACGCTGAGCTCCAGAATTCACTTTGGGTCAGGACTCCTTGACCTAGGGGTATATGAACTTAAAAAGAAAAAGACTTTGGTAACTGTATTTCAACATAATTGGTTTCCTTTATATCACTATGTATTTTATTTTATGCCCTTTAAAACATAATCCTAGAAATGGTTTCATGAGTTTCACCAAATTTCTGCCAAATGGGTCCATGAAGGGAAAAAATAGTTAAAACATACTGCTTCATATGCTCTCTCTCTCTTTTGACTTTTATATTAATAAAGAAAATTTCAGATGGGTACACTTTGTCATATAGTACCTGAATTGCTTATAAGGTCATAGGCAAGCCAGTTGGATATCTTGATTACAAATCACATCTTTTTGTGTGTATGTGTGTGTGTGTGTGTGGGGGGGGGGAAATGAGGGTTAAATGACTTGCCCAGGGTCACACAGCTAATAAATGTCAAGGGTCTGAGGCTGGATTTGAACTCAGGCCTTCCTGAATCCAGGGCCAGTGCTTTATCCACTGTGCCACCTAGCTGCCCCTACAAATCACATCTCTTAAAAAAGTTTGATGGCCTACCAAAAGATTTTTTTCTGCATGAACACTTGATTGTCCATCTCTATCATGAAGCATCCTCTAATACAGGCTGAATGGAAGAAAGACTCTATTGACCATTTACTATATTGGGGCTTTCCATAAACAGGTTTCATTTCACGAATCAGTGACTGGTTTAAATATTTTCTGGCCAAGTTCTAGCAGCACGGGGATCCTGCCATTAGAGTTTTCTCTAGCAAAGAGCTCAGAGCCAAGCAAAAGGGCCTCCAAAGATGTCTAAATATTTAGACAGGGTTGCCATTGATAAATGGAAAACATCTTTCTTTGTTATATGGTAAATATTAAAACATCACTTCAGGAAAATTTATATGTGTAATATTTTTAGACTGTTACAGAATGTTGGAGTTGGAAGGTCTTTTTGAGATCATGTAGTCCAGGGGTTCCCAGACTTTCTGAGAATGGAAGCCTTTTTGTGATGTCAAAAACTTTCTTGGAACCCATCATGTGATTTTTTTGTGTGTGCACTGTGTCTGCTGACTGAGAAGATACATAATTACAAAAAGCTCCATTCAATAAGAATTTTCACTGATTTTTTTTCTCATATAACTACTAACCCTATTATTGGCTAGAATTAATATAGCACCTTCTATGGGTCATGCATTGTGCTCATTGTTTTACATATCTTATCTCAACTGATCCTCACAACAACCTGAGGAGGTAGATACTGTCTTCAGTTGAGGAAACTGAGGCAAACAGAGATTAAGTTACTTTAGCCAAAGTTTGAAGCTGGATTTGAACTCACATTTTTCTAACTCCAGGTCAAGTAGTCTCTCTATTGTTCTACCTATGTGCCTTAATCATCATAATAATGCCTCTCTCTCTCTCTCTTTATATATATATATATATATATATATATATATATATATATATATATGTGTGTGTGTGTGTGTGTGTGTGTGTGTGTGTGTGTATAATAAGAAGGGAATAAATGTAATCTAGGTAATAGAGTGTGATATAGAAGATTTCTAAGTGAGGAAACTCTACTAATCCATGTGAGTAGCTTATATGCAATTAATAGTTTTTGAGCAGGTTTTATTTTGGGGGAGTGGGATAGGACAGGGTGAGGAGCTACTTGGGAATCCAATGAGAAATTTTCAGGGGTCTAGGAATTTGGATGGGGAAATATACAACTTCATTTTTACTGACCATTGGTTTCCCTTGTAGTTTTATATATTTTATTTTATACACATAAAAAATGTTCTGAGAATGGAGGGGTGCAGAGCCTTCAGTAGACTGTCAAAAGGGTATATGACACCTAAAAGTCAAGAATTCCTCTTAGAGACATGGCCAGAGGGCTAAGAGGTTAAATGACCTGCCTAGGGTCACATGCCCCATCTGCATCAGAAATAGGACTTAAACCCAGGTCTTCCTAGTTGCAGGGGCAGCTATCTACTATGGTATATTTAATATTATCTTTCCCCTGAAACCCACCCCTCATCCTAACCTCCCTATTTTTGTTAAGAGGACCAACATCCTTCCATTCAGGCAATTATTCAATATCATAAACATTGTAACTCTTCATTCTCGCTAATCCTCCAATAGACAATCAGTGGCCAAGTCCTATTAACTCCACTCTCTTAATACCTCTCATGTTTATTATCCCCTTTTCTTCACTCACCAGATCACCAACCTACTTCATGATCTCATCAGCTTTCTTTCAATATTGCAATAGCTTCCTATAGAGGGAAGACACTGATTTGGACATTAGATCTGAGTTCAAATCCTCACTGTGCCTTTATGTATGTGCGTATGTGTGTCCCTAATCTTTCTTTCCAGCCTTAATGAACACAACTTTCCTAATCAAATTAGCCTTCTCTCTATATCGCATACATGATATCTTTTCTCCTATATTCATTCTTTTGTGCTGGCCACATATTCCTCATTTCTCCTTCACACACTCCCTCTTTTCCTCTAAGACTTTAGTCAAGCATTATCCTCCATATGGAACCTTTGCAGATACCTTACACCCTACTCACATTGCTAGAACCCTCCCTCCCAAGCTATAACTCATTTTTAAGTAATTTGTTTTATTTGCATGTATTCACAAAAGGGAGGAAGAGGGAGAAACAGAGCACAGAGAGAGAAACAGAGAGAGACAGAGAGAAAGATAGAGAGATAAAGAGACAGAGGGAGAGAGACAGAGACAGAAATAGAGACAGAGACAGACTGAAAGACAGAGACAGCAAGAGACAGACAGACAGACAGAGACAGAGAGAGACAGAGGCGGACATAGACAGACAGAGAGAAAGACCGAGAAAGAGAAAGAGAGAAAGACAGAGATAGACAGGCAGACAGCTGGAGTGTTGGATCTTGATTCAGGAATAACTGAATTTAAATCTAGCCTCAGATATTTACTAGCTATGTGACTCTGGGCTAGTTACTTAATCTCTGTCTACTTCAGTTTCCTCAAATGTCAAAGTGATGAAAACTCTGCCTTCCAGGGTTGTTGTAAGGATCAAATGAGATAATATTTGTAAAGTTCTTTGCAAACCATAAAGCTATATAAACTCTAGCTTTTATTATTGAAATGAGTAATAAATTTAATCTTTAAAAGGTCTGTAGGCTTATTTACAAATTCCCAGACCATTTACAATAACTCTGCCAGTTGGTTCTCCCTTTAGATTGTGAACTCCTTGAGGGCAGGATATGTATTCTGCCTCTCTGTGTATCCTCCATGATTAACACTGTGCCTGACACATAGCAGGCACTTAATGAATATTCATTGACTGATTGCAGCCATAATGGTTGGGAACCAAAGCCCAATCTCTTAATTTTATGAATGAGAAACTAAGACTTCCAGTGAAATGACTTATTTGCCTAGCAAGTGAAAATCGGGGGTAGAATCTAGCTCTCACTTTCAATCCATACTCTTTTCACTTTGCAACTCTCCCCCAGGATTAGAAACATTTTTCCCCTTATGATTCTCCAATCTGGACATTCAAAATGGTGTATAATTGGTTTAAGATCTCCTTTGCTGTAAATGCTAGACTGAATAATGCAAGACAATTCTCAAAATTTTGAAAAAAATCATTTAGAATTATGTATTTTGATTGTGGTCCATACTCATATGTCTTTTTCATAGAAAATAGAGTGCAAATTTTATTGGAAGTAATTTTCTCTTTTCTGTCTCTCTGCCTGTTCCTATATATTGTAAATGTGTCTCTTAAAAAACTGCATGTTGCTTTTGTACATAATTGAGTCAGTATGTGGTATAATTTTGAAACACATTTTTGAGTGTATTTATTTTGTGAGTATTTAAATATTAAGATAAGTATTTTAATGTTTAATTTGACATTATAGTGAAGACAAAAACATATTTATGGCATTGATCCTCTCCCCCAAGTTGGTTGTGGAGGTGAGAGGCAATGGGGTGTAGTAGAAACAATGCTGGCTTTGAAATCAGAAAACTTGAGTTTGAATCCAGGTGTTTGCACTGGTTACTTTGGTGATCTTGGTTGGGGGGGGGGCACAATCTTTCTGGGACTCAATTTTCTCATCTGTAAAATGAATGGGAAGAGCTAGAGGGTATCCATGGAGTCTTACAGCCCTAAGATCCTCTTGGACAGAACCATAAAGAAACAGGTAATAGAAGATGATTTTCTCAAGGACTTCGTGCTGTCCATGGGTCTAATGAGGACTTGTTTCCAGTCCCTAATGAGCCACAATTTAGAGAACTATGAGTGATTTGGGGGTGGGGGGGTGAATAGCACCTGAGGGAGGGGAGGGGCAGAGATGAGGGTTTGAAGGTCAGTTACCACTGTTATATTGTATCAGGTGATTTGCTTTACAGATGAGAAAACTAAGGCTGAGGAAGATTTTGTTACATTTTTAGTCACACAACTAGTAAGTATCTGAGTCAGAATTTGAATCCAAGACTTCTGAAGTCTAGCACGTTAGCCACTACACACTGCTGATTCTAATTAGACATTTTGGTGTTCAGGGAAAGCAGCTTTAATAACACCTTCAAATTATCCAAGGGTGGGTTGGCATTAGGGTGAGCTGGAAAGATCACAAGGGGGTAAAACCATCAGGTGTAGGAAACTGCCTATTTTGCTTAATGATTCTTTCTAATTATGTGATAACTTATTTGTCTCTATGATCTTGAAGGTATGCACCCACTCGATTATGGTCCTGTGTGTTAAACCCCTGTCCTTTTACCTAGTTATTTCTCAGAATATTATCTTGAGAAAAGGACATTCATTTGTCTACCTTACTTAAAAACACATGTATTTATAATTTTTTCTAAGGGGATGGATGGTTTATTTGTCAGGGTTTAAGATGCCAGATCACTTTTCTTATTATTCTTACTTAATTTATTTTTCATTATGTTTCTGTCATAGAAAGAATCAGTTCAGCTACAAAGGTATGAATACTCTGTTGTCAAATCTTTCAGTTTCACCTAGATAATGTAATACTTTCTAATAGTTCTATGGCATTCTATGATACAGATTATTTACAGGCATTCTGAATGAAATATGAGATAGGATCATAGATTCTCAAAAGCCTTCACATGCGGAATTAATATTAAATCCTCAAGGATATAATATTACAAATTCATACTGGTTGGTTTTGATCATTTAAAGTTGGTTCATAATAAAATGTTGGGATATTGAAAAAAAAATAATAGATTAATCGCCTCATCCATTACCTCTCAGTGGAACAAGCTAAGAAGAGGAAGCCATGCTACCTGTGGACCATCACTGAATAGACCTTAAATGTCAGCTTGCCCACTCCTATCATTTACAAATAAGCGTACTAAAGCCACAGTCAAATGGCTTGCACAAAGTCACATGTGGAGTAAACCAAGTAAAGACCCAACAGACCCAACTTAAGACCCAGAGACCCAAGTCAAGATCTATGACTCCCAAGTTCTGAATTCAGTCCTCTACTCATAGTAACTCCATCTTTGTGGCCTGTGGTGTAGTGGATAGAGCACTGGACTTAGACTCAGAAATACCTGGGTTCAAATCCCTCCTCAGACACTTAGTAGCTGTGTAAGCCTGGGCAAGTCACTTGACTTCCTCTCTCAACCTAAGTTTCCTCCTCTGTAAAAAGGAAAAGACAATAACTTTTGTCTCACATTTTGTTTTAAGGATTGAATGCATTAATATTTGTATAGTAATGTGTAAAATTGTGTATATATAATGATATTATGTAAATAAATACATATGCACGGGGTTCTATGAGCTTTAGCGTATTTTTAAATTATTAAAGATAACACTTTGGGGACATTGTGTATACAAATGTATATGACATGATCTAGGTGTTGCATAATTATATATAATTATAATATTTCTAATATGTAATCATATTCATATATATTAATTACTTGATTAAATGAGGTACTATTTACACAGCAATTTACAAACAATAAAATTAATATTACATCTGTACACATAAAGGGTATATGTATATTCATCTATGCACATATATAGACACACATGCATATATATACATATGCATACACAGTTTTGCAAACCTATATGTACATATGTATCTACTATATATATAGTATATATGTGTATATATATATATAAAATCTCAGGATGTTGAGTTTTCTTTTGTGGGTGTTTTATATATGTATGTGTGTGTGTATATATATATATATATATATATATATATATCACCCATGTAAGAAAACTCAACATCCTGCTATATTTTAAATGAAGTTAAATATTTAAGAAAGGAATGTCAAGCCATGGCTAGCCAAGACCCTTGTGTCTTGATTCCTTCATCTCTAAGCAGAAGAGGTTGTCAGAAGCTTGAAAAAAAATCTCCAAGAAATAGTCAGGAACTATAAGAAATGATTCTAAATGGATTCCTCTAATATGTCTGAAGGATTATTCTTTTTCATACATTGGTAAAGTTGGGGCTCACTACGGCCAGGATGCCTGATTTTAATCAAGGTGGACATTCATTCCGTTGATGCAGATCCCAGCCCCTCCTTTCTTCAGCAGGTTGGCTTTAGGAATTATTTTGTCCAAAGGCCAAACTTCTGGTGAAAAGGACATGTATGTCATGAGAGAGGTCCTCAGATGATGGGAGTACATCATTTGTCACCAGATCCCCACAAGCTCTTTTTAGTTGATAAAACTTACATGAGTTTAACTGATATGAAAAGAATTAATCAAGAGTTATGATGGTTCATGTTGTGAGTTTTTTCTGATTTTTTAAATTAAAAAATGGCATATTTATTCATTTTATAAAAGTCAATGTTATGCCCTGATGAAATACTTGGTTCAGAGCTGATATTCTCAAAGAAGATAAAATTATGATTGTGTGGAAGCGCTGCTACTTTTTGTGAAAAGACACATTTTGCTATGTTTTTCTTTCCATTCTAATTTAACTAGTTGTATATATATATATATTTTTCCATTGTAATTTATTTAGTTATGAAATAAAGTGTTTCTTCTTTTTGGGGGTGGAAGTGGCAAGAGGAATCATAGATTTAGACTTGAAGAGGACCTTAGCTTAATCAACCCGAACACCATATAACAAATTAGAAACCTGAGGGAGATGAAGGGACTTATCAAAAGTCATACTGTTAGGGAGAGTGTCTTTTGGGTCTGAATCCAGCACCATATTGACTATATCCCTTGCACCATCAATTTTGTTGAATAGATGTTTTTACCTGTATCAGTGTTCCGAGGGGCTTGATTGGGTGGGATTCCACCAAGAGAAATTGTAAGTACATCAATTCCACCAAAATCCTGAGTGGGGTGCAAGATATCCCGACTAAACATTCTATCTATAGACAAAATGGTGGAAGATCCATTTTTTCCCATCAGGAGAGAGTGCCAGTGGCCATCAGCAACATAAACATCAGGGATATGCCTTTCAACTTTTCCAGAAACTCCAGCATCAGATGTAAAATGGATTTTGCCACTCTTTATCTGTAAAATACATTGAGCACTGGGTAAGCTATGTATTAAAAACAGCAGCTCTATTTAACAAACACAAAGAAACAAATAAAGAGAGAAATCAGTCATATAAACCATTCAAATAGTTCAGTTTGGGCAGTTTTGGCAGACTTTGTGTTTCCAGACCACGCACCTTTTATGTTCACATACTACCCATCTCCTTAGTGAATAGCTGCATATTCAGTGGATCTCAGTGGTGCCTCTTTGGAAGATGAGACACTGGTTACCTGTGTCATCTTAGAGAAGTCACCTAACATCGTTAGACCACATTTTCCTCATCCAGAACCAGAGAGTGGCTTCTGAGGACGATTATATAGCTATAGATCTATGATTCTATGATTAGTCCCAGAATGTAAGGATAGAGAGTTGACCTGTGGTTTCACTGTTATATGGAACTCCTGTTATAGGAAACTCCTTCTACTAAGATGCCAGAAGCAATGACAGATTAAGACACTCAATAGACATCAAAGGTAGAACTTGAATCCATATCTTTTCAGCTTTGAAGTGAGCTCTCTATTCATTGCTGTTTCTCATCTCCTGGGTATTTTTATATATTCATACATACATACACACACATATATACATACATTTACATATATATTAATTCTTATTATTCAGTCATTTTTTCCATCATGTCTGATTTTTTGTGAGCACATTTAGTGTTTCCTTGGCAAAGATACTAAAGTGCTTTGCCATTTACTTCTCCAGGTTATTTTACAGATGAGGAAACTGAGGGAAACAGAGTTAAGTGACTGACTTTTCCAGGGCCACAGAGCGAATAAGTGTTAGAGGTAAACTCAAGAAGTTCAGTCTACCAGACTCCAGGCCCAACATTCTACCCACTATGCCACCTTGCTGCCCTGTATTGGTACTGACATCAATATCTGTCTCAATCTCCAGCTTAATCTCTTTCTATCTCTGGCTATTTAAGTATATTCAGATATATAAGTACATATAAAACATATGAAAACATATGTGTATATAGTTCATATACATATAGCAATATATTATATGTGAGATATGTGTAGAATTCTATACACGTGCACACACACCAGAGGGATGTTCTCATTAGGGTGCATGTGTACATACACATACATATGTATGGTTAAATGTTCCCCATGAAAAATGATCTGGGAGTCTTAGTGAAATACTGGTCCAATATCAGTCAACAATATGACATGGCAGCCAAAAAAGTGAATTCAATTTGGGGTTGTATTAAGAGCAAGTGATGGCCCCATGTCCCTCTACCCTTATCAAAGCTGAAGTGGTATATGATGTTTAGCTCTGGATATTTTGGTTTGAGATGATCACTGATAAGTGGGTGTCTCTAAAATGACAGCTAAGATGGTGAAGAGCCTTCAGTCCATAGCATCTGAACACACACACATACACACACACACACAAGACTGTCAATCTTTAGCTTAGTGAGAAGACTGAGGGGTGTGTGTGTGTGTGTGTGTGTGTGTGTGTGTGTGTTTTATTCTCATGATCAATACTGAGAACCAGTCCTCTCTCCCCCTCTCTGGTTGTCCTGGGAGAGTCACAACCCCCCACCCCCAGCTCCTGTAGGCAAATCTCAAAAACTACAAAATGCAGAGGAGGTGGTGACCTACATTGATAAAGCTTTCTTACTCAGCAGTTCCCTATCACAAAAATCACTGGGTGAATTTATCTCCTTACTCTAAATCTAATAGTTCAGTTAAGCAATTGAAGCCCAGTAAGTGGCAGAGTTGACTTTTGAACCCAGGTCCCAAGAATCAAGGCACAGGATCTTCCTACTACATAACTGCACATTGATCTGGTAGTGTCTGATTTTTAATCCCTCTGTGCCTCAGTTTTCTCATCTATAAAATGGGCAAAATCATACCAGTAGAACCTATCTCCTAGTGGGTATCATGAGGATCGAACAAGATAATGCATGTAGAATAGTTTTCCATATTGACAAGATGCATTAACACTTTCTCAACAATGGTAAGATGACTGAATGAGGTAACCCTGGAGCAGAATATTCATAGGGAAAAAAATCACCTTCCCACCCCTAACTTAATAACTCACATTTGTATAACTCTCCTTCCCTCAACTTTTTTAAAGAAGGTAATACAAATCACATTTTGATGAAGACAATACAAATACCACTGTGGATGAAGGAATCACATCATCACAGAATGAGGAAGTTGGGAGTGATTTCAGTGGCCATCCTATCTAATCAATTAAGTATTTGTTAAGTACCTGCTGTATGCCAAGCGGTATGCTAGGTCCTGAAACTACAAATACAGTACATAAAACAACCCCTCTTCTCAAGAAAATTACCATCTAGCACAGCAGACAGTAAGATATAAATACACATGTGGGGCACCTAGGTGGTGCAGTGATAAAGCACTAGCCCTGGATTCAGGAGGACCTGAGTTCAAATCTGATCTCAGACACTTGACACTCACTAGCTGTGTGACCCTGGACAAGTCACTTTACCCTCATTGCCCCGTAAAAAAAAGATATAAATACAAACACACATACACACATGTATATATACACATACATATGTATAGGTGTTGACATATGTGTATGTACATTTGTATACACCGACATATATGTGCATATGTACCATGTAATTTGTGTATCTGTGTATGTATATATGTATGTATGTATAGAGAGAGAAGGAAATAGCAGCTGGGTGGGCCATTAAGACATTCATATAGAAGATGGTACTTGAGCTGCCATCTTGAAGGAAAGGAGGGACTCTCTGATGTTAATTAACTCTCCGATATTAATTGGCATAGGGGACAGCCAACAAAAAGGCATGGAACCTGTCATGTGTGAAGACAGAGAAGAGGACAGATCGTCTAGACTGATGAATGTGGGAGGGAGATCTGCATGGGTTCAGGTCGTAAGGCACTTTAAAAGCTAAATAGAAGAGTATAGATTGGATGATAGAGGTAATAGGGAGACATAGTCACCCTGCAGTCAGAGAAAATTGTTTTGGTAGCAATAGGGAAGATCACCTAAGCATACACAGAAAGACCCTCAAGATGAAACACTCAACAAGTGGCTGTAAAGCCTCTAATTGAAAACTGAGTCTCCAAAAGGTTGGTATCTAATGACATGCACAGCTGGTAATGGGTGACCCCAAGAATCAAACTCCAGTATTTTGACCCCGGATCCTAAGCTTCTTCCACTATATCATGTTGTTTCTCTACTTGGGAATTTTAGGCAGACAAAAGTATGAGGTTTATTTATATACTTTGCTGAAATGTGGAAAATTTGATATGTAAATGGTGAAATGTTAATAAGCAGTCTGGAAAAGCATTAAGCTGCCAGAGTTTTCCAAGTTCTTGTAGCCCTCTATGGATCTGGTCACACTTTGCCTTTTGGAGCGCTGGGTTGCAGGATGGTCTTGCTCCAGTTTCTGGGGCCAGCTCCAGGCTCTGGGCAGGATACAGGAGAAAGGGCAGGGTTCCAAGAACGTAATTCCATCGCCACTGCCAGACAGTGTTGATGTCTTGGCATGAAGGTAGGACTCAGGGAATGGCTACTCAAATGACAGGAATGGAAAGATATTGCCATATATTTTGCCACTCAGACCTGTCATTTTTTTCATGCAACTGAATCATGTGTTAGAATTAAAACGTAATTAATATCTGCATCTAGGGAATACTGCCCAACAAATCTGTGGACTCATTAAAGAAAAACAAAAATAATCATTTTTTATTTCTACACTGCAGAAAACAGATTTATGTAATATGCTTAAAAATGCCAATAGCATCCAGTGCACATGATATCATAACAAAGACAATGGTTAAGATTATGTGGTCTGTCCTACTCCATTGCTAAATGAGAAGTCAGTGGAATAGCTATAGCAGTGGGCTTGGAGACAGCATGATCAGGGTTCAAATCCTACCTCAGATACTTTCTAGCTATGTGACCTTGGGCAATAGCTATGTCCCTGCACCTCAGTTTCTTCATCTGTAACATGAAGGAAGGGGTCAGATTCAAAGGACTTTAAAGTTGTTTGCAGTTCAAGATTTATGATCCGGGCAGCTAGGTGGCACAGTGGATAGAGCACCAGCCCTGGATTCAGGAGGACTTGAATTCAAATCCAGCCTTAGACACTTAACACTTACTAGCTGTGTGACCCTGGGCGAGTCACTTAACCCCAATTGCCTCACCCCCCCCCCTAAAAAACAAGAATTAAAGGAAGATTTATGATCAAGATATAGAAGGGACCTCAGATCATCAAGTCCAATGCCCTCGTTTTACAGAGAAGGAAATCGAGCTTCTGAGAGGTTAAGTATATGGAAGAGATGGAATTGGAACCCAGCTTCTCTCACCTCTCTCCCTCTCTCCACCATAGAAAATTGATTTGGAACCAGAGGACCTCTGTTCAAGTCCTGCCCCTGACACTTCTACTTGTCTGGTTGTGGACAAGTTATTTCTATTTCTGAGTCTCAGTTTCTTCATCTGTAAAATGGGAGGGTTGAATAAGAAGACCTCTGAGGTTCCTTCCTACACTCAATCTTTGATTTTTTAATAGAAACAAGTTCCTTGATGTCAGGGCCTGTTTCCCTTTTTTATTACTAATCCCAACTTTTGACACATAGTTTTTTGTTGTTTAGTCATTTCAGTTATGTCTGACTCTTTGTAATCCCTTTTGGGTTTTTCTTGGTTTACCATCTCCTTCTTCAGCTCACTTTACAGATGAGGAAACTGTAGTAAACAGGGTTAAGAGACTTGCCCAGGGGGCAGCTAGGTGGTGCAGTGGATAGAGCACTGGCCCTGAAGTCAGGAGTACCTGAGTTCAAATCCAGCTTCAAACACTTAACACTTACTAGCTGTGTGACCCTGGGCAAGTCACTTAACCTCAATTGCCTCACTAAAAGAGAGAGAGAGAGAGAGAGAGAGAGAGAGAGAGAGAGAGAGAGAGAGAGAGAGAGAGAGAGAGAGAGAGAGACTGACTTGCCCAGGGACACACAGATAGTAAGTGTCTGAGTCCACATTTGAACTCATATCTTCCTGACTACAGGCCTAGCACTCTATCCACTATGCCACCTCAAGTGCTTGTTGATCAAGTCATTCTCCTATTTATCCTTCATCCCTAATAACTTCCTTTATGTCCTTCCTCTTAAGGGATCTCAGCTGTCTGGAGATTTGTGATGCCTGATATCTGATAATATATCAGGAAAGATTAGGAAACCGGGCCATTGACCATACGTACATCTTCTGAGTGTTTCTCTGCTATTGTTTCCCTTCAACTATCCCTCAAAATCTTCAACCAAGTTCCCTCTTTTTCTTTTTAAATTTAATTTTTTTCTTACTCAAACACTTTGGAATGGGTCACATCTATAAGATAATGAAGTTAAGTCCAGTATATTTCTAAAGTTCCTTCTCAATTTATTCATATTATCTCATTCAGAATGTAATAAGCCTACCAACCATCATTCCTGCTCTCCATGGACTTGCTAAGCTTTCCTTACCACTCACTGGCAGCTAAGTGATACAACTGATAGATCACTGGGCTTGAAATGCAGAAGATTCACCTTAGGGAGTTCAAATCCAGCCTCAGATACTTACTAGCTGTATGACCCTGGGCAAGTCACTTAACCCTATTTGCCTCAGTTTCCTCATTTTTAAAATGAGCTGGAGAAGGAAATGTCAAACTACTCCAAGATCTTTGCAAAGAAAACCACAAAATGGGATCATGAAGAGTTGAACACAACTGAAACAACCACAAGTCCTTGCTGCTCATCCTATCTAACTATTTCTCCACCTGTCAGGTCTCCTCTTCCCACAGTGTCAAAATTTCAGACCTAAACAATTGTGCCCTTGTATTCCATTATTTGGGGTTCATTTTTTATTAATATACTCATTTATTATTTATAATTTCATGTGTGAGGGGACCTTCTGATTCACAGATTTCCTCTACTAATGAAGACAGATAACTGGGGCATAAGGATAACTTAAGCCATTTGTCTAGGGTCACAGAATCGGCATATGTCAGAGGCGCAGATTTGGCCTTCCCAGGACTTTCTGTCTCCGTTAATATTAGTAAATTGATAACAAAACAGCCCTGGAATAGATATGAAGTGATATTTTTTTTCTGGTGACAAAGATGAATCCAGGCATTGCAGTTCTTGTATGAGGAAGGGAGATGCCACCTCATGTTTCTTTAACCACACTGAATTACACTTTGAAATATTTGATTTATACAGATTATAAACTGAAATACTGGATATGTCAGTGAACGGGTATGGGGGCTTGGAAAAAATGAACAGAAGTTGCACAAATTGCAAAACAAAAACAAATATTCAACCAATAAAAATAAGAGGCATAGAAGCAATGGTACTAAACAAAGTAAAGCTGGCATGGAAAGTGTCTTTCCAAATTCTGCATATTTGAGATGAGAAAACTGAGGCTTATAGATATAAATTAAAGTGTGTATGATTATACATCTAGCTAAGGACAGAGGGAGGAACCAAACTCAGGCCTCCTGACTCCCAACTTAGCCTGTTCCCCCTTCTTCCAAGAATGGGAGTTGTCACTAGTATATATACTTTTTCATAGAATCAGGTGAATGGCATCTTGGGGATTACCAAATTGTTATTGTTGTTTTTGTGTTTTTTTTAATCAACTTTAAGTTGTCCATTTTTTGTTCTACCTCATAAAGAGATTTTTAACCTTTGCCATTTTATGTATAACTTTTCTAAATCATTATAAAAAACTTGAGACTATAGTCTCTCATTTAACTTTTAGTGTTTCCCAGAGCTCATTCAGGAGGGAGAAATGTAGGGGGTTGTGGATGTTAAGATTTTGTAGAATTTGGATGGAATTTTTGCAATTTTATTGAGGTCTGCTCCTATCATATATACCAAATCATATCTGCAATATCAAACACACATACACACACACACACACACACACACACACACACACACCTTTTTGATCACGAATCGCTCAGTGACCTTGGAATCATTTTACTCAAAGGAGAAATAGAACCCAATCGATCTGGGCTCTTCCTCAGAACTTACCAGGTTTCATTTCCTATCAAATACCCTGGGAATATTTTCTATATAAAATTACATGTGTGAAAACCAGGCTGGAGTAGCTGAGGAAAAACAATTAATGGTCTTATAAAAGAAAAGTATGCAATGTGAGTGACTTTAAAAAATTCTGGAAATTAAGGAATCTGACAGTGTATCTGTCCCAAACAATGACTTGTGGGGCAGCTAGGTGGCACAGTGGATAAAGCACCAGCCCTGGATTCAGGAGGACTTGAGTTCAAATCCATCACTTACTAGCACCTGAGAAAGTCACTTAACCCTCATTACTCCACAAAAACAGAAACAAACAAGCAAAAAAACCCAAATGCTTTGCAAAATTAGTTACTACCTTCAGTGATATGGGGAAGACAAAAGAAATCACTGCAACCACTGGATTCTTTTGTGAAATGTAATTTCTATTGAGTATTCTCTTTAGAGATCACTTGATCAACTTTTCAGAAAACTTGATTTAATTATATTTTTTAAATCAAATGCCATCTGTATCCCTTAACTCAATGAAACCATTAACTTTTGTTCTATAAAACAAAACACATGGACAAATAAATGATAAATTAATCTATGTCCCATTTGCTGAATAATAAGAATATGGATGGGTGTGAAAGAAGTAAGGAGTGATGCCCCCATTAATCTTCTTACCCGACCCCCCCCCCAATTCATAGGTATTCATTCTGTGAAGAAAATAATATAGCACAGAAAAAAGGAATATAAACTTATTTTATAAAATAGACAAAGGGAAAAAAGCAGTAGTCATTTTTCTTAATTTCAAATAACATAATTAGAAACTCAGTCTTTTAGACCTTTGTTACTCTTTGTTATTGAAATACATGCCTGGGGAATAGAGAAGACAGATGAAATTGGACAAGGGCCTAACGTTCATCTAAGCTTTGATGGTTTGTAAAGAAAAGGGGCAGAAATTATGGGTGAAGTGATTTAAACCATGGCATGACAGGCAGTTCCATCAAATAAAGTTGACATTAGCTATTTATTCTTACCTTCACCGTAGTGTAATTGCTACTCTCCTGGATGTGAATTAAAATCCCATTTTCACTTCTTGTTCTAAATTTCACTTCGAGGCTGCTAACCCCAAAAGGCTCTGTAACGTCCCCTCGGATGCTCTGTCTTAACAAATATTCCCACTTTCGACTCTGGCTCATATGGTAGTCCAGCCGTCCTTTTCCCTCTAGTGACAATGCTGTGTCAGGCGTCATTGCTGAAGGCCAAAGAGAGGAATATTAGTTGAATTTTTCTTACAGATGAAAGATCATAAGACAGGTCAACAAGTCCAAACCCTTCATCTTCCAGATGAGGAGTCTGCTAAAGTGACAGATTTTGAAACAAGAACAAAAGGATAAGGAGTTTACATTGAATGCCAATGGAATAAAAATCTCTTTAAAAAAACAAACAACTTTTTTTTTCCACCTGTAGATTTGTGTTGATTCAAATTCCTGAATTTGTTTCTGTGCCTTGCAATGAAAAGCGCTTAACAAGAGTCATAATTCATTGGTGAGATAGTCATTAAAACAAGTCCAGAGATAAATCACTGGCATTTGAAGAGGTAGCCACCTGTTGGGAATCAGTAGTGATTAAACTAGCCTACCCCATGATTTATTAACATTTTTGAGTGTCCCAGCTTGACATGTGGTTTCATACTTAATATACTTTGGGAGTGCTTGATAGATTTCCATCTGTTTAAAGTATTCACAGAGAGGTGTCTGAGCAAATAACTTTCATTCTACCCACCACCTTTATCAGCAGGGATCCTCCAGGTATGAACGTTATGTAGTCTCAGAACATCTACATACTTGTGAAATAAGGGAATCAAGGAAATAACAGACCATGTTCCTAGCATTGCTTAGGAAATAAATTGGAAGGTGAAAATCAAGCTCTGTAGGTCTTGCATAAGGATTGCACTCAAAAAGTGCTTAGGGAATGGATGAATGAATGTTGTTGTTGTTTTCACTAGCTCATCTCCTCTTCCAAGAGAATTGTTTGGTTGTGTCTGATTCTTCATGACCACATTTCGAATTTTCTTGGCAAAGATACTAGAATGGTTTGCCATTTCCTTCTCCAGCTCATTGGGAAACTGAGGCAAACAAGGTTAATTGACTTGCCCAGGGTCACACAGCTAGTGCCTAAGGCCAAATTTGAACTTAAGGAGATGAGTCTTCCTGACTCTAGATTCTGTATCACCTAAGCCCAAATAGAACAACATGGGAAAAAACTGTGTTCATAAGTGCTCATTAACTTTTCACAAAGTACAAGTCAATGTATACTCTCTATTGAGATGTTCTATCATAAATAATTAAGCCTAATCATACCTGTCATAACTCAAGACTCTTAACACCTGAATCTTGATTTTTTTCAAGGGATTTCTCTTTGTTTTTTGCATGAGTTGCCCACTCCCCCTCCTCCCAAATCCTGGCATATTAACTTCACTATTTTAATCACTAGAGATTAGCCATGTAGCTGTATCATTATTCATGTGTAATAGTCCCACCCTCTCACCCAATGCCAATAAGTAGTGATGAATGAGGACTGGGGTTTGAGAATGCAAAGAAATTATCTTAAATATAATGATATAGCTTTGAAAGAATAGTCATCATACTATGTTGGACCTGAAAAATAAGTACACTGCCAAATTATGAAAGGGCAATTTTAAAACCATTCTCCCAGTATTTACAAATTAGTAAACCATGCCCTTCTGGAGACATTATGAATTAAATGCTCAGTACTCTCATTTATAGAATTTCCCACCAGACCCGAAATGCGGGCTAAGTCCTTAAGTTCCATTTGGAACTCTAATTTTGAGAAATCATTCCAGCAAAGTATAGGACAAACCACCTAGGACGTATGAGATTCATCCTGAAGGGTACCTGAGGCTCTGGGAAGGTAAATGATTGGCTCAGGGTGAGATTTATGGAAGGCATTAGAAGCAGGATTTCCACCTAGGCTTTCCTGACTCCAAGACCAGCACCCAGTAGCCATTGTACTGTTTCTCATCAGTTTATCCATTATTCATAGTAGCATTGTCATACTAGTTGCCAATATGATATCTAACTTTTCAAAAGCTAATTATTATCTTATGTAGGAAAAATGTTATTTATTGAAATTGACTCCATAATTAAGTGCTTAACCAAAAGGAGAGTCATAATTCTCAGTCTGATTTAATGAAACTAATCAAAAGTCTAGGATTATATACAAAGACATTGTCATCCATACATTTCTCACAGTATTTTCCAGTCAATCCTTCTTTGCATTGGCATTGTTGCCATGACCAGTGGTCTGTGCATGTACCGCCGTGTTGGCATGGGCTGTTGGTACAAGCTCCTTCCAGTCGAGGGCACCTAAAATAAAGTGAAAACAAATTCTCAGGACCAAGAAATCAGCCTTATTTCACCTATGTGACAAAGACGTAGGCATGCAGGCCAACTTTCTCCTCAGATTTTACTAACTTGATTGTAAAGTCCCATAGGGAAAGGGCTATGTTTTATTCTTCCGTAGAAAAAAATTCCTATCATTGTGCCACTGGTCAATTGGCAATATTTATTACTCCAGAAGGTATTTTAAAATGACATAAACCCCCAAAACATTGGGACTGATTTCAAATGCATTCTAATAATAAGAAATTTTGTTAATGCTGTTTTTAGTCATGTCAGCCGTGTCTAACTCTTTGTGACCCCAGTTGGGGTTTTCTTGGCAGAGATCTAGGAGTGGTTTGCTATTTTCTTCTCTGTTTCATCTTACATTTGAGGAAACTGGGGCAAAAGGGATTCAGTGGTTTGTTCAGCATCACACAGCTAATCAGTATCTGAGGCTGGATTTGAATTCATGAGGATGAGACTTCCTGACTTCAGGACTGGCTCTCTAACTACTGCATAAAGTAGCTGCCCTGATAATAAGAAATTTTTGCTCCAAAATTTTCTGATTACTGTGGTCCTGTGTTCATTGATACAGGTATGACCAAAAAGATGGGGAAAAGCACCAAGGTCAAGGTGATAATCATTACCAACCTTGTAGCATAGCCATCACTACCCAGGCCTATGGTGCTCTTTATGCCTAAGACCTCAGGCAACTTTTCTAATGTATAAGACATACCAGGTCATGACCTAGGTAATCAGCCCAAGGTCTCCTCTGACTTAGTATTCTTGCTACCTCTCTGTCAAGCACACTCAATTCTACAATGACAGAGTAAAGGCTGGCTAATGATTGCCAAAAGGGAATCTCGGATTTTCTTTGAGTTAATTGATTGGCAACAGGAAGCCAGGAGTGGGAAAACCATTGATAGTCTTGTTAGGGCTCCGATTAGCAGGGGCTACTTTCCTACTCTGTTGACTGACAGCCCTCTGCCTCTTTGTGTGAACAGCAGAAGAAAAGGCAATAATCCATGAAAAAAGAATCTTGTCTAGCAGAGTAAATAAAAAATAGCCACCAGACTCCAGGACTTAATATGCTATTTATATTTCTTATATGAATGAATGAGTGCATGCGTGAATTAAACAACTTATTAAGCACTTATTTTCTGTCAGGCCTTGTGCTAAGTATTGGAAATATGGTTTAACAAAAATCAACTCATCAATTTCAAAAGCAGAATATAAGCTCCTTGAGGGTAGAGATTCTATTATTTTTTCAAAATTGTATCCCCAGGGGCAGCTAGGTGGCACAGTGGATAGAGCACTGGCCCTGGAGTCAGGAATACCTGAGTTCAAATCCGGACTCAGACACTTAACACTTACTAGCTGTGTGACCCTGGGTAAGCCACTTAACCCCAATTGCCTCACTAAAAAAAAAAAAAAACAAACAACAAAAAAAACTGTATCCCCAGTACCTAGAATAGCACTTAATAAATGCTAATTGAATTAACTTCCTATTATATTCCCTTATTTTTTAATCTTCCCTCAAAATAGCAATAAAAATAAAATAATATCTATCATGAATATAGCACTTTCAAGTTTGCAAAGTGTTTTACAAATATCATATCATTTGATTCCTACAACAAGTCTTGGAAGTAGGTCTTATTATTATTCCCATTTTACAAATGAGGAAACTCAAGCTAGAAGAAATTTAGTGAACTGCCCACAGTCACACTGCGGGTAAGTATCTGAGGAAATAGTAGAAGTCAGGTTTTCTATGTCCCATGTCCAGCACTCTATCCCTTCCTTTTGTCTTGCCATTATCCCTATTCTGCCCATTCTTCAAGAAATAGCTCTTTTCACTTTCTCCAAAGATCTTTTCTTTACTACTTTAGCCCTCCTTTGTTTCTCATGTTCTTCTTCAAAATAACTGTTTTCAGGGCCCTCCAATTTAGCACCATGGTTAAAGGCAAAATTGACCCTATGTGAATGCTTTACTGTGTATTCTATCTGTCTTCTCATCTCCCATAGAACCGCAAAAAAATTAGAGAATATACTTTCCCCATAGCACCTCACATAATTCTAAGAACAGATTTTTATATTCAAGGGATCTTAGAAGTCATTGAATCGAAGTCCTTCATTTTGGAGAAGAAACTGAGGCACAGAGAGGTTAAATGACTTGCCCAGGCCAACACAAGCCAATATGTGTCTGAGGCTGGCTTCAAACTCCAGTCTTCCTGACTCCAAGTTCAGCACTCTAACAATCAGGCCCCCTAGATGCCTGTACATAAACACAGGGTATTCCCAAAGTCTTACTCTAGTTTTACACTGAATTTGAATGAATGAATGAATCAATTAATCAATGATTGAATTCAGTTTTAAACTGTACTAAAACTTTGGGGAGTTTTGTATAAAAGTACATAATTCCAAGGTTCTGAATAGACTAATGGAAACAGTGCTTAAAGGAATGTCAGAATCATGCAATTGAACCACTTCATTTTATGGGTACAGACACTGAAGCTCAGAGTCACAGAGTTGGTTAGGGTAGAGATGGGACTCAAAATTTTTTCTAACCCTTTGCCCTTCAAATCTTCTTATTGGAATTCATGGAAACATAAACATTCTGAGTATTTCAATATGGTATCATAACATGTTTAAGTAAGAGGGATTACTAAACCCCTTATTTTTCTTTTTCTTTTCTTTTCTTTCTTTCTCTTTTTTTTTTTTACTAAGTAGAACATTCTCAAATAACAGATTAAAATCTTAACTGACTAAAACAATGTTTCAGCACCTTATGGAATCTGGGTTACGGAGATGTCTCCGGGCAAGAAAATCCAGGAACCAATGAATGGGAATTGTGGTTTCATGCTTAAAAATCCTAGGTATTATATAAGAGGGCAATACTAAGTTGTATAATTTCCAAAAGTCCCTTGATTGGTGAGATCTTGAACTCTGTCATTATAGGGCTAATCAATCAAATCAACTGAGAGTTGGTCCCACCCACCCAAGTGTTTCTATTCTGCTGCTGTGGCAGCATTTTCTGTTGCAGAGCTTTTACTACCTGAATGGCAAACTATACCAGAAAGTCAAGTGGTAATTTTTGTTGATTCCACCTGGGGATGAGTGAAAGTTCTGATTTGAACTAGGAAAGCCCCATACACACCATATAAACTTTTTTTTTGAGGGGAGGTGGGACAATGAGGGTTAAGTGATTTGCCCAGGGTCACACAGCTAGTAAGTGTCAAGTGTCTGAGGCTGGATTTGAACTCAGGTCCTCTTGAATCCAAGGCCAGCATATACACTCTTTAGATCAAATCATTTCAGGGAAATCTTGCTCAAGATTTATGAAGTGAGAGGGTAAAGCTAAAAAAATAATAAATTCCTTTGTGAATTTTTCCAAGTCATTAGCAAAGTCAAAGTCAACAAGGAGAAATTCAAGAGGTCAATGGAAATGCCTCAAAATTTCAGGTTTAGAGATTTAGAGCTGGGAGTTCAGAAGAATCATGAACTCATTGATTTGATGCTTGAAGAAGACAGAAAGTCTGCCTAGACTATTCCTTTACATATGAAGTAATGTCACTTGCTTAAGCTCATAAGTTCAAAATCTGTACTTCAAATATATTATTCTGGCACTCTGAAATTCTGCATGTTGGTTCTAGAAACAGTTGTTAATAGAAAATGTACCATGAATACACACATGTATAGCTTGTATGGACATGTAGATAGATAGATGATAGATAGATAGATAAATGGATATAGCTGATACATGAGAAATAGATAGATGATAGATAGACATACACACATATATTGAAATGTATATCCATAAATATGGATATATAGTTATATGTTTATATATACATATGTATGCATATATGTTTATGCTCATTGTATTTCTTCTACCTCCTCTCCCTTACGTCTCTCTCTCTCTTTCTCTCTCTTTTAAACAGGGCAATGAGGGTTAAGTGACTTGCCCAGGGTCACACAGCTAGTATCAAGGGTCTGAGGCTAGATTTGAACTCAGGTACACCGGAATCCAAGGCCAGTAAAGTGGATAGAGATCCACTGCGCCACCTAGCTGCCCCCTACATGTTTATACATACACACACAACTTACCGTATTAAAACAAGTTATAGAATAGCTCCACATGCATGAGGAGTGGGAATGTGCTGAGAAGATAAAATATACATTTCTAGTACAAAAATTGACAGTTTCAGAATTATTTTTTTCAGCTTTAGAATCTGTGATTGTAATGGATGAATAGTCCAAGATTGGTTAATAAAAGATAATTTCAAACTCGTCTGAAACTTTTACTCTAAGCAAACCACATATTGGTAACTTAGGCAAAAATCTAAAATGAAATGAAAACCTTAATGAGAGAATAAAAAAAAAAACAACAGATATAATGAGTCTAATCTTCCTGGGGAGAATCAAGCCAATCAATTACTCCATCATTGTAAGATATTTATTCTTCCCTAACTTCTAAGAAATGTTAGTTAATCCCCCACACTCCCCAGCCCAGAGTAAATGCTACTCTAGATGCCATATTTGTGTTTTCAAGAGTATACCATGTACTTACAATAGGTCAGAAATATCATGTATAACTATAACAAGCCCCTAAACATACAAATATTGTACTCCTTTTTGCTGTGTATAACTGGGCACAATTATAATTTATCCAATTTGTTTCTCTTTCTTAGGAACTGGAAACACAGCCAGCATACCGATCAAGGATCCCATGAGCTGCCAATGCTTGACTCGGTTCCAGGGGGCGTCCATTAATAGCAAACTCCATTATGCACCCAACAAAATCATAGCTTTCCACTTGTCCTCTCCTTTGAAGCACCGGCTCCAGAGACTTGATGCCACCAACTGTGACTCTGTTTGGCTGCACATCAAGGGTCCTAAATATGGGAAAGAAAAGGCAATGAATTCTAAGTGCTCACTCAGTCATTGAAGGCAGAAGCAGCTTATGAAAGAGCATGTCCATATTTTTCTGTATTGTTTCATTATATTTTATAGTCACTTTGGGTCTAAGTATGCAATACCCTGAAAAAAAGGATTCATTAAAGAGTGCTACCATTTGCCAATATTTTCTAATTGTGGTTGATGTTTAAATACTAACACAATTTTATGATGATTATAATAGCTACCATCTAAATAGCACTTTAGGGTTTGCATTTGGTCAGTTGGTCAGTGAGTCAATAAATATTTATTAAACAACTTCTATGTGATAGGCAACATATTGTGTACTGGGGATACAAAAAGAGACAAGAGATGGTCACCACTTTCAAGGAGTTCACAATCTAATGGAGCATATAGTAAGCAAACAAATATGTACAGAGAAGTTATTCACATACTAGCTTTGTGACCCTGGACAGGTTACTTAACCACCAAATCCACTTAAGCAACTCTATGTTGGCAGGAAATTGTCCAGGTGAAGGGATTTCATCCTGGGAGTCTTTCACAGATGAAATCACACCCTACATGCCTCCCAAAAAGCTAAAAGTCCAATATTAAATTAGACCTTTATTAAAGATACCTCAAATTCTTAAAACGGTCTTTTAAAAAAAATGGAAAAATGTTGCTTAAATGAGATAATAGTATGTAGTAGAGTACACAGTCTATAGTAAGTGGTGTATAAATGTTAATCATTATCATTATTAATAATAATAATAATTCATAAAATTCAACAGCACCGACTCCTCCTGCCACATAAGGACCTGTATTTTCCCTTGATTTCACAAATGCTCTAGAAGAGCCTAATATCATCGAACACATTTATGTTGACCCAATTTTAGTTCTGGTGATGGTGCTACTGCTTTTAATAAAAGATACATTCTAGTATCTTTGTAGTTAGGGACAAGACATGAGAATTCATTGAACAGATGAAGAAATGCCCTCTGTTACTGTGGATCATTCTCTGTACTTTCTGTGGAACTTGTAGTCAGACAGTTGCCTGGAACACTGAAAGGTTAAATGATTTGCCCAGGGTCATGGAGTGAGTATGTGTCATAGGCAGAACCTGAACTCAGGTCTTCCAGACTTTATCCACTATCCTATAGCTGCCTTCAACAAACACAGAATCCTAGGCTTTGGGCTGGAAGGGAGTGTCAGAGATCACCTATTGCAAGCCCTCATTTTTTTAGATATGGAACTGAAGCCCATAGAGGTCAGGTAGTATCAGAACCAGGATTTGAACCCAGTTCCTGTGACACCAAAGTCAGTTAGTTAACATGCATTACTTAAGCTTTGACAATGTTCCAGACTCTAGGAACACAAACAAAGGCAAAAAGACAAACTTGCAAAGAGCTCACATTCTAATGGGGAAGACAACATGCAAATAACTCTATTTTAAAAATATATATCTTTTTGTTTTTGGGGGGTTTTTTTGGTGAGGCAATTGGGGTTAAGTGACTTGCCCAGGGTCACACAGCTAGTAAGTGTAAAGTGTCTGAGGTTGGATTTGAATTCAGGTCCTCCTGAATCCAGGGCCGGTGCTCTATCCATTGTGCCACCTAGTTGCCCGCAAAATATATCTTTTGATTGCACCCCACTGTTTACTATTATGATTTAAACATTAAAAGCTAACTTGTTTTATAGACAGACATTATGGAAATCTTAGCCATTCTTTGAGACAGCTCAAGTTCCAAATCTTTCATGGATCTTTTCCCAATCACCATGGTTCCTTGGTCTCACTCTTCTTTAACTCCCTTTGCTTTGGTTTTCGGTCTTTGTTGCCTAATTTATTCATTCTGTCTTTTTTCACTAATTATGTGAAATATGTCCCAAGGTTCCTGCTCTCAAGAGTCACACCTTGCACCCCTTTCATTTGCCACAATGCCTCACTCTAATCTAAGCATGGAGTAGGACCATCGAAATATTTGTTGAGTAACTTTTGATGCTATTTGAGGCAATAGTTTGTAGAAAAATGTACATTTCCCTTTTTAAAAGGTCAAAGAGGGGGCAGACAGGGGACACAGTGGATAGAGCACTAGCCCTGGATTCAGGAGGACCTGAGTTCAAATCCAGCCTCAGACATTTAACACTTACTAGCTGTGTGAGCCTGGGCAAGTCACTTAACCCCAGTTGCCCCACAAAAAAATAAAAAAATTAAATAAAAAAGGTCAAAGAATAAGACAAAGACAATTTTAAAATCCCCTCACCAGTCATCAGAGACAGCCATGTTACTGATGGTGCAGTATCCAGGTTCTTGGTCTTCAGAGCAGGAATCCACAGTTAAGGATGCTGCCTACAAATCAGGGGGAGGAAAGAATTAAGTCTTTGATGGCTCCTATGACAAAGGGATAATTAAATAGCCCAGGGATATTTGTCCATGTAGATATAACTGATGTAGATATAACTATTTCTACATGATGTAGATTTAACAGATGTAGAAAAATAGGCGCACTGATTTTTTTTTGGGGGGGGCAGAGCAATGAGGGTTAAGTGACTTGCCCAGGGTCACACAGCTAATAAGTATCAAGTATCTGAGGCCAGATATGAACTCAGGTCCTCTTGAATCCAGGGCCAGTACTTTATCCACTGTGCCACTTAGCTGCTCCCCCACCCCCCCACTGATTCTTAATGACATAACTTCAGACCTAGAAGCATACAATGCCATGGCTCCTTGAGAGTTGTCTATAGACATGGAGAGTCAGTAGATTTTTCATTTGATCTTCCATAACAGTGGAGCTGTCCTCACTTTAAAAATTATTTGAGGAGCAGCTAGGTGGTGCAGTGGATAAAGCACTGGCCCTGGATTCAAGAGGACCTGAGTTTAAATTTGGCCTTAAACACTTGACACTTTCTAGCTGTGTGACCCTGAACAAATCATTTAACTCTCATTGCTCCTCAAAACCAAACCAAACCATATATATATATATATATATGCGTGTGTGCATATGTATGTATGTATATGTATACATATACATATTTGAAAGACCATGTGATTGCAATGCTTTACAAAACTTATGAAATTTTCACTATATTTAGACAGAATAGATAAAAGCCTTCCACCTGACTACTTTGAATCTGTTATTCATTTTTTCCCTAACACAAAGAAGGTAATTTTATATATAAAGTTATATTGTAATATGATCTGCATGTATAAGGTGGGCCAAAAGTCATGAAGGGGTTTCATTATTTAATTAGTCCTTTTTTGTTTTTTAAGTTACAATAACATGACATCATATACAGAATATATATGAAATGACTTTACATTACATGTGAAAAATCAAATCTCATAAATGGAGAAAAATAAAGAAAAAATATTTTCAAAAAGGTACTATAACATTGTGACTTTTGGCCCACCCTGTAGTTGAATTTATTTTTGTAAGTCACACTGATATTTGATTTAATTCAATTTGATAAACAAAAGTATTTTGTATGTGCAATGAACAGTTGGCTACTGAGAATAGAAAGACCATGTGAAAAATGGTCTCTGTTTTCAAGTTTTTGTTCCATTGGGGTGAGATGTATTTGTATGCCTACCACTTAGCATAGTAGGTCTTTTATTTTTCATACATAATTATTGGATTTAAGATTTTAACTAGATACTTGTTAAATTGAATTGACTTGGTAGAAAATTAAGGGTTTAGAGATTGTCAACCTCAGGTTCCAAATAAGTGTACCATGAGACTAAGGCATGCTATTCTGCCATATGGGTTATTTAGTGCTTCTGACTTTTCAAACTGTTTTTCTATCTATTACCATCTTTTATTCTCTCAGATCTTTGAAACAGGTATGTTTCTTCTGAAACAACATGCCTACCCAAAGTCATGGAGCAAGTTAGTGGTGAAACTAGAATCCAGGTCTTCTGGTTCTTACAGAATAATAGGTGAAGCACTGATATTGGAGGGAAAGCATCTGTTTTCAAATCCTACCCCTACTTTTGCATGATCTGGGGCAAGTCATAATCCTCATTTCTTATGGCTGTAAAACAAGCATGTTTGACCCAACTCTAAAGCCTGTGATTAATGTGTATTAGTGTGTCTCTTGGGAACAATCCCTTTCTTTTTCTATCTTGTTTAGGTGTTTTCCATCTACTTTAGATGTGAACAACTTCAGGGCAGGAGTTGTGTTTTGCCAATTTGTTTTTTATCCCCCATGCTTAGCACAGTGCCAAGTATATAGCAGGTACTTAATAAATATGTATTGACAATATTTAGAAATGGGAAAATTGCAAAAGTATTCTCTAATGGGAAATACACAATTCCTCATATTTCATAAATACCAGATCAATTTATGGTAGACATCCCATTTTACTAGCTGAAATAGACCTTTATATTCCTGGTCTATGATTTTTTTTTTTTTTGCAGGATATAAAAAAAAATAACTCTCATTAAGCCCATATAATGAATCAGATATTTTTTCTGACATAACATACTGTATACATGGTAACGTTTGGAGTAAATATTCATACATTTATTTCCATGACAAATCAGCAGGATCTTGTCTACAAGTTCTTTTGATATACTGTACCCTCGTGACTTTCTAAATGGTGCCTTAGTGTTCTGAAAGACTTAATGTACTTCCCAAACATGAGTGGCATTTTGTTCTCAATGGCAGGAAGAGGATAGGATGATTCATTCCCAACAATTCTTAAACTGACTATATGCCTTTATTGATGAAGTACTTCTTTTGAATCTATTTTCAAAATGTAAACTTTAAATCACATATTTCCATATGCAACAAAGGTAATACCTCTTCTGGGAAAGATCACCAAGTTTCCTAACAACATCACCCTCTGGAGCCTATGGTAGTTAATTTCTTTGGATGCATTAAACCATATTTGTCAGGAAAACTAAAAGATAAAAATAACAAAGGAAATGAAATGATGTTTTTAGGTAAGGAGGGGAAGAAAGAAAGAGGGAGGGAGGAAGGATAGAATGGAAGTGAATACATAAAACATTTTAGAATTAACAAAAGTAAATTTAGAAGAAAAAAAATAAGGACAACTTTGGAATCAATGGGCTACATTTACTATAAACTTAAAAAACAAACCATATATAATATAGTTACAGAGTTTCATAAATAATCTCTTTTTTGGATATTTTTTATATATTAAAGTGTTCATATTTGATAGTGTTTGCTTAAGTCAGGATAAAAATGTATTTTCACAAGGATGAAAACATGCATACACAGAAAACCTGGAAAATTACCATTTTGATCTTCTCTTCCAGTAATTATATTTTTCCCAAATTTAAGCTTGATTTTTGACATTCTAAAAGCACAGTGACTCTACTTACATCCAATGCAATGGATATTTGAGATTATGTTCTATTTGGATTAGAGTTCCTATAATTTAATTTTTACAGTCAAATATTCCTTCTTAGGCTAACATTTCTCTACAATTACTTCTTTGAGTTGAGATGTTTCTATTCTGTTGCTGCAATATTTCAAAGTTGAAAAGTTAATGACTTTACCATTTTCCAACCAAATCCCTCTACACAGTGAGACATGACAGATGCAAAATCCAGTAGGGGCTTTATTTTCTATGCCTTTTGATGAAAAGGTAAAAAAAAACATCCATATTCCAGAAGTTTGGAAGATTAGGATGAATCTTTGCACGTTTTGCACTGCCAAACTGCATTTGGCACAAGATGACAAAGAAAAGGGAAGGGCGGGTCCTTCTGAGGAGATATTTTGATTTTTCTCTTCTCCTACTTCTCTTCCTCCGTACACACAAAATTTGTAGAATCTTGGAAGCTGAGAGGTTAAAGAGGCCATAGAATCACGCAGTCCACTCTTTTACCTAATGAATTTACTTTTTCGACAGATGGCTTCTTCTTGAACACTTCCAGTGTCATGGACCTCTCAACTCAGAGGCAGCCTGATCTATTTGTCTAACTTTTAGAAAGTAAAAGGACCAAAGAATCATAGATTTAGAGCTTGAAGACCATTGGGTACGACAGTCACATTTTGCAAATAAGGAAACTGAGTCATGAAGAGGTCAAATGGCTTTCCTAAGGTCACACTTAAGTATCGAAGGTGTGATTGGAACCCAGGTCTTCCTATTTCTAGGTCTTTTTCCCTAGCTCCTATGCCATACTTCTTTTCCAGCCATTATTTTTAGAGGGACCTAAATTCAACTAGCATATAATATCACATCAATGATTTTAATACTGATTTCTGAAGCAATATTTAATAAATTGATTTCATCTACTAGATGAGAGCTTCTACAAAATTTGATGATAGCTATCATGTCCCATCCAGTGGGCAGTTTAATCTCCAGGCTAAACATTCTGCATTTCTTCAGCAATTCTTCATATGATGTAATGCTCATCTTATTCTGGTTATCTTCTTCTTTACATGGTTTATTTTATCTATTCCCTACTGAAAATATGGTCTCCTGAGCTATGTCCAGTATTCTGGATGCAGTTTGACTATTGAGCCTACAGAAAAACTCTTTATCCCATTGATCTAGGCATTTGAATTCTAGTTCTGCTTCCTCAATTGTTATTAGCTTTTATTTTAGCTGCATCCCATTTCTGGCTCATGTTGAACTTGGGACCAACTAAAATTCCAAGTCTTATTAACTCCAACTACAAGACAAATGAGATCCTCCATCCTGGATTCTCAGTTCATGCCATCAGCCTTACTTTTCTTTAGAGGGGTTTGCAAAGTACTTTCCACACAATTAATCTGTGAGGTATTTCTGGCAAAGAAGTCAATGAGAGGAGTTATATATGAGTCCACCTCCTTTAAGAAATTCCCCAGAGAATATTTAAAAGGATGAATCAATGATCAATAAAACAAAAAAGAAATACTATTAATCATCTAGATAAAGTCTCGGACAAGGCAAAGTAAGGTAGATCAAGAAGCATTTCTTAAGCATTTACTGAATGAAGGTACCTGGCTAAAGTGCCTGGTTTTGAATTCCAGAAGAAGTCAAGAATAAAGCTGGGAAGAGAATGAGGGCAGGTCAGCCTTGGCCCCTCCAATCCATCAATTAATCAAGTAATAGACATTTGTTAAGAACCTACTATGTGCCAGGAACTATGCTAAGGACTATAAAATGGAGGGTCTAGGAGGAACTCACCAAATGGAGAAAGGGAGGAATAGTTTTGTAGAGGGATATTCCATGGTGACCTAGTGTGAAGAGGTCACAGGCACTGAAGTCAGTTCCAGGATGATCCAGCAGTATAGTGAGCAGGGTTTTAAAGTACAGAAGTCAGGAATAGAACCTACTATCCAAGAAGACAACCAGATGCCTGTGGCCTCACTGGTCAAGGGATTGCAGATATACCTGAAGACGGCACTATTTGGCATAAGATGACCTTAAAGCTAGCAAGATAATGACTCTGGCACAATGAAAGTACAGCAGAGAATAAAGGCTGCTCAGCAATTGGTCACTGCACAAGAAGATAGGAATGGGGAAGAGGTTCATGGATGGTATGTGTATATCTTATGTTATATTGTACATAAGGTATATATCATATAACATAGATAACATTCTGTAACATATATAGTATACGACATGTGTGTTATATTATATAGAACAAGCTCTGATATTCTGGTCAAATTATAGAAAAGAATAAAGCCTGTGCCAATACATGCCTGCCCAAAGAGACAGGGCCAAAACACCTTGGCAGCTGGCCTTGGGGGCTCTTCTGAAATGCCTGAAACCAAAACTATTTCCAAAATACAGGGGACACCAAGGAGGACCAAGGAGGCAATGACAAAGTTAGGGTCATCAGGGCCTGAAGCTGGTGTGATCTCTGTTCAAGGTTAGTCAAGATTTGGACTCAGGTCTTCTTGACTCTAGGCCCAGTGCTCAAATGATAGAAAAGGCATGACTCAATGAAATTTCATGTAAAAAAATACAGAGGGGCAGCTAGGTGGCGCAGTGGATAAAGCACCGGCCCTGGATTCAGGGGGACCTGAGTTCAAATCCACCCTCAGACACTTGACACTTCCTAGCTGTGTGACCCTGGGCAAGTCATTTAACCCCCATTGCCTCACCAAAAACACACACACACACACACACACACACACAAAATACAGAGATATTAGGGCATAGCAAGCTTATTATGAGTTAATAATAATACCAGATTTCTTTTTTTTTTAAAGGAAATATAGGGGGCAGCTAGGTGGAGCAGTGGATAAAGCACCAGCCCTGAATTCAGGAGGACCTGAATTCGAACCCAGCCTCAGCCACTTGACACTTATTAGCTATGTGACCTTGGGCAAGTCATTTAACCCTCACTACCCCGCAAACCCCCCCCAAAACCATATAAACTTAGGGTGAATTAAGGAAGGCATAGTGCCAGGAGCTGGAGAGATGGGCATGCTGCTGTTTTTCTCCAGTCAGACAACATATTGTACTGTAGTTTAAGAAGGGTGTTGGAAAAATGGGGTCCATCTAGAGGACTGTGGCCAAGACATTGGCAGAGAGTACTGGAGACCATACCATGCTAGGATGGTTGAGAGCATCTAGGATATTTATATTTTTAGGACATAGAGCTCTTTGTATGGATTTCAATGGCCAGTCTTTGGAAATGGGATTTGACCTTTCTGCTTGACACTAGAGGGCATAATGAAAAGCAATGGGTGAAGGGTTCAGAGAGGCAGATTTGGGGAAGACATAAGGAAAAACATCCTAAAAGATCAACCTGCCTTAATGTGGAATTGACTGCCTTTGGAGATAGTGGATCCTCTAAACCTGCACTGAATGTCTTAAAGGAAAAAGTAGACGACCATTTCTCAGGAATAGTATTAAAGAGCTATCTGTTCAGGTATCATTTAAAGTACATGGCCTCTGAGATTCCATTTACATCTAAGATTCTGTTATTCTTGGTAACTTTAAGGGAAGTGTTCCCTTTAAAGTCACATGCTATAATTTCCCCAAATTGGTAGAAAATGCACCAAATTTTATTTAATTTAGGTCTAATTCCCACTAATCTTTCAGGCCACACAGATCTAGGAGGCAGCACCACTTCATTTACTGATTCATAAACCAGTGTCTTCACTGGAAAAGATGTTGATGTTGGAAAAGATTGAAAAGGAAAAAAAAACTGGGGCTGGCAGAGGATGAGATAGATACAGTGTCATGGAAGTAGTAAACATGAGCTTGGACAGAGATAGGGAGATGGTGGAGGACAGAAGGGCTGGCATACTGTGCTCCATGGTATGAGGAAGAATCTGAATGACTGATTGACTAAACAACCCCGATGCCTTACCATTCCAGCTCTTCGGGCAATCACAGTATGGAAATGTCCATCAGACACCTTCTTCATCGTGGTCAGTTTATATGTGCCACTGCCAATGTTATAGGAGAACCTCAGTCGCTCTTCTGCTATTTCCAAGGCCAAGAACTCAGCTCGTTCTCCCGTCTGGTTGTCATAGTTATACAGAAGCAAAGCATGGCTTTTGATGGTTGCGAACTTGACATATATATAGTTGTTGTTGGGGTCCAAGCTAGGAAATTCCATGTAGGACAATTCCTCAAATCCATAGCTGTTCAATTCACAGTGTTTTCCAAAGACTCCTAAAGTTGATAAAATACATATATAATCAAAAAGACAGTTTGAACAAACAAATATGAGTCTAGGGAAGTTTTTTTTTTAAAATGAGGTTAGATTCAAAGATACTCTTAAGCAGAATTATGATGGAACCAGATAATATGGACTCACAAGAGCCGGCTGTTAAATTTTTGGTGTAAAGCTTTACACCTCAGCTAATTATGCAAATCAGGACTTGCGTTATTATTTTGTTGATTGCATAGACTTAAAGTAATAGGGAAAATGTTAATAATGAAAATTAAACTTAAAAGTGTGTCTTGGGTACATTTATTTTTGATACATATTTTCCCCCTAGAGAGCCAGTTGTTAAAAATCTACCAGTATATCTCTGCATTCACATAGCTAAGTGAAAGACCTGTGATTGATGAAGTGAGTCAATTGATGAACAGTAAGGAAAGGCTGCTACTGTGTCTTGGGAGAATACTTATTTTTAAGCAGTCTCTGTCCTCAATAAGCTTTCATTGTAATGAGGAAGACTATGTGGACCCCAATAAAGAACTTGGGTAGAATGTTAAAGTACTGAAGAATTTTTATTTAATGTTCTCATTTTGTGTTGTACCAAACACAGAAAGCATTTGAGAAAAATTCAATTTTTACACTTCACCACTTAGGCTGCTGGGTGACACAGTATGTAGAACACTGTGCACAGAGTCAAAAAGATCTGAATTTAGATAGTGACCCTGGGCAAGTCACTTAATTTCTATAGGGCTCAGTTTCCTTATCTATAAAAATAGGAATAATAACAGCACCTATCTCCCAGGGTTGTAATGAGGATAAAATGAGATGTTTCTAAAGAACTTTACAAAAAAAGACACACAAGCATACATGCATGTATGCATGCATGCATGTGTATATACACACGGACACATGCATGCATACACATATGCATATATGTGTATAGGATAGAAATATAACATTTATATTTTATATGTAAAGTTAATTATATAAAATTGTATGTTATATATTTGTACACAATATATAATTGTATGATTAATGTTGCATATTATATAATATAAACATATATAATATTGATAATTATTAATATTTATTCTTCTTGTTATATCCATGCTTATGTTTTGCTTTGTGTGGTTTCCCTCCCCCATCCCCTAGATTGCAATTCCTCTACTCCTATAGAAATTAAATGCAGGAGCTACTGTATTTGAAGCCTTTGTTCCCATGGGGTCAGTATGGCCCTTAGCATCTTTGAACTAAGTTATCCTTGGATTTAGCAGATTGACAGACACCCCAAGATAGGAGACCTTTGGAACTTACTAGTATTTAGAAAAAAAAGTTCTTTTTTGATAGATTTTTCTGGAACTCAGAATCACCTCAAAGACAAGATGAGGCACTGGATGACCACAATTAATGGATGTGCCATATGAATTTCACAATCTTCAATTCACCCAGTGATGTCATTTTACTCAAGCTGCTATCATTGCATGCATTTTATATTCTTTCAACAACTCAAAACCCATCTCTAAAATGAATACTATCTTCTGTAGCAGCCAGGACCATCTTGAAAACAACTAAAAAGACACTCTATACTCACCAAATGGACAATGACAATAGTAGGATTCAACTCCACTCTGACAGGACCCGCCATTAAAGCAAGGATTACATTCACAGTAATTGACAGAAGATTCACACATTTTCCCTGAAAAGTGGCAAAGAAATGAAAAATATCTTTAAAAGGGAAGTATGGAAATCTTCTTCAAGTAATTATGTAATGATCACTTAGAACACATTTTTTCCCCTCAAACTAGATAAAACTTATCTTATACAAGGTGTCCAAAAAATCTTAATGCAGTTTTAAACTATGTTGAAAATTGAACTAAGGACAATCCTTATAACAAAAGTCAAGAGAATTTATTTTGTGAGATACATTTTATTTACTATTGTAAATGAAATTAATTTTTCATTACACTATGCATTTGTTTTTATTTGAATGAGAAATGTTTAGTATATTTTTGGGAGAGATAGTTGACTAAAACTCATTACACTTTCAGAGCAACTGTGCAGTACAAGATGTGGAATTTGTTAGATGTGGGTCCAATCCATTTTCTATCATGAGTTGTTGAGCTCTGAACAAGTCCCTAAATGTCTTTCGGCCTCATTGTATCCCTAAGAGAGGGGCTTTAAACAATTTTATGTGTCATGGGCCTGCTTTGACAGTCTGGGGAAGTCTATGAAACCTATGTCAAAATAATATTGTAAATAATTGAAATAAATTCTCAATACGGCAACTAGATGACACCGTGGTTAGAGCAATCGGCCCAGGAGTTAGGAGGACCTGAATTCAAATCCAGTCTCAGGCACTTAGTAACTGTATGATCCTGGGCAAGTCACTTAACCCTGATTGAGAGGAAGAAAGGAAGAAAGGAAGGAAGAAGAGAGAGAGAAGAAGAGAGAAAAAGAAAGAAAAAGAAAGAAAGAAGTCTAAATTTCAGTCAGATGTTAGTGAAAATAGATACAATGTTTCTCCCATCCAAGTTAATAGACCCCCTGAAATTCATTCATAGACCCTAGACTGAACATTAGAGCTTTTGCTGTTAAGATATCTACTAAGCTATGATTAGGAGACTATCCCTTTTAATCCATAATAGAAATCACAGATCCTCGATAAATGAGACAAATGAAAACTTACAAAAACCATGGGCATTTGAATAGTTCAAATGTATCTAAATTTTGCTGTGATCTCATTTCCTGCTACATTTTACATCTAGTCTGGAAAACGTGCTGTGTTCTTTGCCCTGCATTTGTTTTCCAGACGATGAAATTTTTACATTATCCATAACACATTCGTAGACCAGATTCACCTCTTTCTGCCAAACATTTCCCCCCTTAGATTCCAACAACCTTTCCAGACTCACATAAACTCAGTGTTAAATTCCAAGCAATTAGTATACATCCTTTGCTATCAAATATGCCTGATGTCACTTCTCCCCTTACTTTCAATTTGTCATTTTGTCAAAGGTGAAGGTTGATGAGACTTCAAACACCAGAAAATATCTATGGTTGCCTTTGGTCAATTTCTTTTTGACTTGAATTTAGTAGTCCCTAGAGCAGCCAATGAAAAATATATTGGACCATTCTAAAGGCAAAGCAATCATAGGGGTCCGTTCTAAGATGATGGAGACTTTTCTTTCTTTTTTTATTCTTGGCATTGTGTGGTAGACTATCCTCATCAGTTATCTTTTGCTTTCCTTCTGTGATTAATGCATTATTCATTTCACACATTTAGGATGTTTGGAATAGACTGCTTTCTAGTTTTATAATTCTAACAGTAGCTCCATGAGGTTGTACAATGATAGACTCATGGAATTTCAGAAGTGACCTTTAAGCCAGACTAACATACATTTTCCTTGAAGGCTACAACTGTGTCTTATTTGTGCTTTTACTTCTCCCTTTCCTAGAACATGGCATTGTGCATTGTAGTAACTTAAGAAATGCTTGTTAGGTTAATTAAGTGATTAATTAATTAAGCTACTGGTTAATTAGTCATTACAAGGTTTGATTAACAATAGATGTTGTCTGTCTCAAAGACATGCATGCCAATATAAGACCACATCTATTGAAAATATGTGTTTTTAAGAATTGCTAAAAGATTATACTCTCTATTTCGCAAATGGCTTGTTTTTTTTCTTTTTCTTTTTTGAACCTTCTCTCTGAACATACAAGCAAACTCTGTGAATCTCTCACTCTGTTTCTATTGCTAGATCCTGCTAGCATGAGGGATTTATTTTTAAATGAGGATAAGTCACAACTTACCACACTTCCTTAAACATGGTTCAAATTGGCCCTCTTTGCCTTCCTTTGCCTTCCCTCCCTTCCCCTCCCCTCCCCTCCCCTTCCCTTTCCTTCTGGTATTGAAACCTAAATTTTGAGCTGACCCTATCAAATATCCTTTAGAATGGGGGTGGGGATGGACTGCGTGGGGGAGGGGAAGACTATTTCCAATAACAATGATGACCTGTATTTTTTTTTACTCAAGCAAAATAACAGGGTGTTTATATTTATATAAAACATAGATAAGAATTTTTACACAATAATATTTATCAAGAGAGGTTGCAATATGTAGAATATAAGCTCAAACCATGGCGAAATCCAACTCATCACTTTTTTTTAATGAACTGTGAGTTTAAAATATTCTTTTGTTTTACATTTTTAAATGACTCAGAGAAATCAAAAGAATAATACTTCATAACACATGAAAAAATATACGAAATTCAAGCTTCAGTTTCCATAAGTTAAGTTTTGTTGGAATTTAACTCTCTTGTTTGTTTCTGTATTTTCCATGGCTTCTTTGGTGCTACAGTGGCCTAGTTGAGTAGCTGCACCAGAGACTGAATGCAGGGCTCTCACCACTTTCCATTCAATGCTCTGCACACTAAAAATCGCAAGGATGTAGTTACAACTCACCAGTGTTTAAAGTGCCATGTGTATTGCGCTACCCTACCTCACGTTAAAAAAAAAAAAAAAGCGGTGCGTACTCATTACATTAAAACAAGAAAAGAAAAAGTAAAGCAAAAGTTTCATTATTACTTTTTGAGCTCAGAGTCAAGAATATTTTTTTTTTTCTGAACAAAAGGAACCACCCTCAACAGCTATTATTGAACACTGACTGAATGGGTTTGGAAATTAGCTTTTAATATGATTTGTTTATGTTTCTTAATGAATTCAACTTAAAATAACAAGGCAAAACAGCACTTACATATGAAACTTAGGCTGTGATAAAGTTAATTCAATGATGACTAACATTATATGAATCATAAGGCATGTCAAGTTTCTTTATATACTTCCCACGTTGTCAGAAGTTAAAACAAGAAGATCACTTTTCCAAAACAAATGTTTAGTGGATGTATTTTCCAAGCTCAAACCACAATTCAAGCATCATTTTTGGTACAGTGTATGTGCAAAAAACAACCCATATTTCAGCGTCCTTTCCCATTGCAATTCAGTAACTTCCATCTAATTTGAAGTGATTAAGCTTCAATGTAATAGCATGATAAAAGGTAAATATTTTAAAAGAAATGAATATAACAGAATTATATAAATGCCTTCCAAGCAATGAATATGCTCAATTAAAATCATATGCTCATGGATTATAGAAATATGTCACAAAGATCATATACTATGACCAGGTAGGATTCATAGCAGGATTTCAGGTTTGGTTCAATATTAGGAAGACTATAAACATAATTGACCGTATAAAAAACAAAAAAAAGCAAAAATCACATGAATATGATGAACTCTTAGTAAAGAATGGAATGTATTTTTTCACCTTATTGTGTGTATGTTTGTGTGTTTTCTTGCAACATTTCTAATATACGAATATATTTTGCATGACTTCGCATGTATAATTGATATCATATTGCTTAACTTCTCAAGGGCAGGTGGAAAGGTGGGAGGGGAGGGGAGAGAATTTCAAATTCAAAATTTTAAAGCATTAAATTAACTGTTTGAAATGAAATTTAGAAATATTTAATGAAATGAAAATACATTTAAAAAATCATATGCTAATGGACTGGTATCAGTACTTGCCAGTACCTGTCTAGATGAAAAGACATTTTTTTTTTTGGTAGGGCAATGGGGGGTTAAGTGACTTGCCCAGGGTCACACAGCTAGTAAATGTCAAGTGTCTGAGGCCAGATTGGAACTCAGGTCCTCCTGATTTCAAGGCCGGTGCTTTATCCACTGCACCACCTAGCTGCCCCGAAAAGAAATTTTTAAAGAGAAAATATGTAAAATCTCATGACAGATCAAAATTAACAGATGAATATTTGTAATAGATTTTATTGATAAAGAACACTAAATCTGAACCCCAATTGGGTGAATTGTTTTCCCCAAAATGTTCTATTCTCATTATCAGGTTCATATTTTAAGTTATACACAATTGTTAGTGCTATTGTATTAATTTTATCAAACATTTGAGGTCAGGGACTGACTTTCTGATTTTGTTTTTGTTTTTCGCAGCACTCAGGGCAATGCCTGACAAATAGTAAACAATTGATAAATATATATATATATATATATATATATATATATATATATATATATATATATTTTCCTCCACTGATTCCATTCATTCTTTCATTTGGGGACTACATGCACTGGTTATCTGAGGGATTTTCAAAATACCCTCCTAACCAAAAGAATTCCCAAATGCGCATGTGTCTTTTAAGACATTCTTTAACTGGACTAAGACATGCCACCTGGAAAGGGTAACTTGGCAGAGAATCATGGAGATGATTAATCCATTATGACTACCCATGTTAACTAGCAAAGACCAGAATACTGGGGCATTAATGAGAAACAGACCTGAGAAATGGTCACTGAAAGAAGCAAACATCTGTCGGTCTTTGTAGGAGGTCAGGAGGCTCATTTGGGTAAGGGGAATGGCAAAAAGGCATGGGAAAACACTAAAGACAACACAGGTCTCCTTCATGTTGTTTCTCCCCATAGGCCAGGAATATTCAGGACTCTAGAAATTGGAATGTATGAATTTTGTCTTTAATTGAACCCCCTTCCCCAATAACACCTCCAATTTTCCACAAAGCAGGCAAAATATGCAGTTGTTTCATCCAATGCGGTGTCTTCTCTCCCATACTAAAGTGTAAAATAATAACATCAGCATTGTAACCTTGCATATCGACATAGAACTTTCCAGTTTTCAGAGACCTTTTTAATGTTACCTCATTTGATCTTCATGGTAAGCCTCACATAATTAAAAACATGAGAAAATAAAATGGAAAAAAACCCTCCATCTTTTACCATCTCAACTCCTGCAAAGCAGAAACCTGCAAGGGTACTTTTTGCCTGTTCTCCAACCCAACCATTTTTGAGGGGCAATGTGGTATAGTGAATAGAGAACTGGACCTAGAGCCAGGTAAATCTGATATCTAAAATCCACTGCCTATGTGACCTTAGACAAGTTTCTCAACCTTCTCAGTATTTTAGTTGACTCTCTAAGCCAGGAGTTCTTAACCTGGGATCTAGGAGCTATGGAAAGGTTTCAGGTGATTTGTGAATATGTATGGAAAAAGTACATCTTTATCTTCACTAACTTCTAACTGAAATTATCATTCCCTTCAGTTATTTAAAAAACAACAACATTATTCTTTTTTTTTTTTTTTTGGCAGGACAATGAGGATTAAGTGATGTGCCCAGGGTCACACAGCTAGTAAGTGTCAAGTGTCTGAGGTCAAATTTGAACTCAGGTCCTCCTGAATCCAGGGCTGATGCTTTATCCACTGCGCCATGTACCTGCCTAACAACATTATTCTAAGGAAGATTCCAATAGGCATTGCCAGCCTACCTTTACAAAAGAAGGTTAACCCCGATCTGAGACTAGAAGTTAGCAAGAAAACACCAGTCTCCTTTGTAAAGTAACCTCATTGGAAATTTCCTATACCAATGAAATCACCTATCCTCATGCTTAACATCTATCAATGCATAAGAAGAAGGGCTGGGCCAACCCCAGCTGATGACAACTGTAGTAGAAAACAGCTGAGGACTACAATTAAAGTGATCCTGGGCTCTGTTCAGAGAGATGGCCTCCAGGAACAAGGGGTGAATACTCTCTTTTTCTCTGCCCTGGCCAGGCCACATTGGAAGCATTATGTTCAGTTGAAGGTACCACCACAGTTTAAGAAGGACATTGGTAAACTAGAGGGTGTGCAGAGGAATAAAATTAACATGGTGAAAGGTCTACAAATCTTGTAATATTAGGATATGTTGGGAAAAAATAGGACGTTTAGATTAAAGAAGGGAAAAAACAAACTTGGAGCTATGATAACTGTCTTTAGCACATTACTCCTGGACTAGAGATATCATTGCGGAACCTGAGGAAGAGCATTGGCTAGCTAGCATGTTATGCTAGTGTGTTATGCATGAGGAATACTCAAGTGTTCCTGATTTTCGATGACCTCAAAAGGAACTTCCATAGAGAATCAGTGAGATACAGAAGGAAGAAGACATCTTCCTTGAGTCTCTGCTGGCTGACTCCAGGTGACTTTGTTTGACAGGATGGGAAAGTGGGAAGCAGAATAGTGGTTAATAACCTCCATCAAAGCTGATGATTGTGAGCAAAGGAAAACAGAGGCAAGGGGATCCTGAGATCACAAACAGAAAGCTGAAAGAGACTTTAGAAGACATTGAGTCCAACTCCCCTTTTACAAAAAATAATCAAACAAACAAAACCAAACCAAAAAAAAAAAAAAAAACCCACAACTGAATCTTATTAAGGAGAATGTGATTTGCAGCAGAATTGGAGATGAGGTTCTGATTTAAGACCAGTAAGTTGTGGGTAGACCTGAACCTGTCAGAAGACTAGACAGTAGACTCAGCCAAGATACATACAAATGGTTGCCAGCAATTGTGTCCATAGCCATTTTATTTTCTATTCCCCTTTCTTGGAGCACTACCCCAGGGACACCATACTGTCCTTTATCTATCTGATCATTTGACTTCCTGTGATAAAGGATAATAAAGGGCAAGCCTAGCTGCCCACCCCCACCCCCCCAACCCTGCTGGGATCCTCACTGTTTGGAACTAAAATTTGTGTTCCTTTTTAGGGTTTATCTATGTGCTTATGCTATTAAAATATTTGAATCTTTACAATGAATCCTATCAGTGTGTGATTTGATATTGAAGGAGGGGCATCTAATCCAAAGGGAAATGAGATTTTACCCAACTCAGACTGGTTTGGGGGAGAGCCAATAAAAGTAATTTTCCACATTTTGGATAAACTTGAATATATCCATAACTTAGACTGCATCTATGAACCTGGGAGTAACTTAACAAGGAAAAGAGCCCGTGAGCAGGGTGGAAAGTAGATTGTCAAGATGTATGCTGGCATACTTTTGACACATTGCTCCATACTTAGCACAGAACCATAACATAGTAAGAGCCTAATCAATGCTCTGTCAATTATTCATCTACCTCTCTATCTTTCCATGTGTCCATCTACTGTCCATCTGTCTATTCATCTATCTCTCTCTAGATAGGTGCAGCTGTCTTTCTGTCTGTCTGACCATCTGTTTTGGACTCCTAGACTTGCCTGGTATAGGAAGACTCCTAAAACCCCATACCTTAAACATACCTACATTCCTCCTTAGGGGAACTCCCTTCACTCCTTTCCACAGGAATAACCTTGTTTCTTTTTGATATGGAGGCCCACATTCGGAGCCAAGTTTGTATGTTACAAATAAGCAAATTAGAGAGGGAATGAAAACAAAAAACAATCAGAAATACTTCCTGTCAATTAGCTGGAGGTAGTAGGTCAAGCAAAGGTTGCATGACTGTTGAGTGTGATGAGAAAGGGCAGTAGGACTAGATGACCTCCCAAGGTGACTTTCAATGTTCAAATCTTGAGGTCTCATGAACCAAAGCCTAATTACCTTGGAGAGCCACATTATGGGAACAAATTTTCACTGGGAAAAGGTGTTTGCAAGAAACTTAAAAGTCTGACATAGCTCAATTGGGATGGTTTGTTTAAAAAAAAAAAAGTGCAAATTTACTGCTATTTGTACATTATACTTGTTGTGAAAAGGAGCCCTAAATGCTGATTTTGGAGATCCGGTGATTTTTATCTGGCCTAAGGAAAGACAAGTCCATTTGCTCTGTACCCATAGACAAAAATCATTAAAGACTCAGTTCAACTGCTTTCTTCAAAATGTCTCCATTTAATTTAATTGCATTGGTGAGTTTGGAGAAGTTTGAAAAAACAACACTCCTCAGGCAGTCTTTTTTTTTTCTTTCCCTCTACAAGATCTCGCAGCTTGTAGATTAAGAACACATGTATCCTGCTGCAGACTTAGATGAGCGAGAATGCTGATTGGCCTGAAGAACCCATGTTTGTTTACATTTGGACCTGAAATTAAACATGGTGCCAAGTGACTCATTTTACAAACTTTCTCCCCCTTCAGAGTAATTCACCTTGTTTGAATTACCTCTCCTAGCCAGGGGGTGGATTACTTTTCATTTGAATACACAATATAAAGAGAGGTTAATGTCAACTTTACATGCTTGGGAGCCCCAAGATACCAAACATAATGTACACCTAATGTAGTTCTTTTTTTAAATGTAGAAATATAGTTTGAGGGGAAAAAAAAAAGAAAAGAAGACTTAGAAAACCAGAATTCAAGTTCCAGTTTTATCTTAAAAGCTGTCACTTGATCTTGCAAAGCCTAAATTTTATCTATAAAATGTGAATGAGAGTTTTAAAAAATGCACTCCTTACCGTACAAATACTTAAGCTACAATTATTATAAGATGTAGAGACCAGAAAGTGTTTCTTTAAATCAAAATAGCTCAAATAGATCATATCATAGAATGCTGGATTTGGAAAGATTACTTTTTTGAATTTGTGGTGTAACGATTGGAATGATGCCACCTGCTGGAGACTTACATGGTTAACAAAGCTACACCATGAGGAGAAGGCATCTGAGGGCAAGATATCCGGCTCTTTGTCCTCAGGAAGTGATATTTGCTTGTGGGAGGAAGAGGGGGCGAGGCAGGCACTCTCGCGGAGAGCGGAGCAGGAGAACTGTAGCTCCCTGAGGTAGATAGATGAATCTCTCTCTCTTCACCAAATTCTTATTCTCCTTAATAAATGAAAGGGGCTAAAATTCTAGCTATACTATTTAAAATCTAATGAGTGATTGCCAATAAATTATAAGCTTTAGCAAGAATTTAGACTTTTAAGCATTTATTAAGGAGAATAAGAATTTGGTGAAGAGAGAGAGAAAGGCCTAGATTCATCTATCTATCTTGGGGAGCTACAGTTCTCCTGCTCCGCTCTCTGCAAGAATCCTGAGGAAAGAAAGCGAGAGTGCCTGCCTCACCCCCTCTTCCTCCCACAAGCAAACATCATTTCCTGACGACAAAGAGCTGGATGTCTTGCCCTCAGATGCCTTCTCCTCATGGCAGAGCTTTGCTACAGTAAGTCTCCAGCAGGTGGAATCATTCCAATCATTATAGTGCTGTTATTATTACTTTGGTTAATCAGCTAGGTTCATAGAGAGTCCAGGGACTTATTCCTGAATAGTACGTAGAGCCTCACTGAGCATGTGGCAGATTGGACAGAATGCTGAACTACAGTCTGGAAAGCCTGTGTTCAAATCTCACCTTTGATGCTTATTATCAGTGCCATTCATACACCACTGAACTTTGAGCCTCAGGTTCCTCAACCATAAAATCAAATGGTTGAATTAGATGGCTTTGAATATTCTTTCTAACTCCAAATTTGCATTCCTATGTCCTACTCCCCAAAGTGGTGAATGCCATCTCTTTGTTTGTGAAACTTTGAATCTACATCTTGCATATAACCAGACAAATATGAGTATAAAAAGGATTCTACCCTCAGTGAATTTGGAAGAGTTCATGAGTAAAAAGATAATGACTCTAATTTGTAACAATGAAGATCTTGGATTTTAAAATGGAAGAGAAAAGTAAAACAATACAGGTATATGTTAACCTTGAGAAAACAAAGTTGGGTAATTCCTAATTCCAAATACCTCAATGCCTTCATCAGGCAAACAGGATAGAAGAGTTGAAAAGGAGGACAGAAAAAAAAAATACTGAGCCATTAAGGATTACTCATACAAAATTATTGTGTTTTTTTACTAATTAAAAAGCTGATCAACATTAATATACATATATCTATAAATATGTATATATGGAAATATATGTATATATTTGCATATATATACATGCATATCTCTTTGTATATGTGTGCATATGCATGTGTTAAGCACCTACTCTATGCCAGGAATTGTGCCAAGCACTTTACAAATACCATCTCATTTGATCTTCACAAAAATCCTGAAAGGAGGGTATTATTGCCCATTGAGGGAACTGAGGCAGAAAGCATTTATGTGACTTGTTCACTTGCCCAGGGTCATTTTTTCGAGTAAGAGTCAGATGCCAGATTTAAACTCTTCTTCACACCAGGCCAGTATTATATCATCCATTGTGCTACCTAAATGCATATGTGTTTATATGTGTGAATAAAAGTAGAATTATATATCATCTGGGATGTCTAATGATTAACAAATAGGAAGGGACAACATTTGCTTATCCCTATCAGGATTACTTTATTCAGAGGCAGTATCACTGTCCTGTGGTCTATGAGAGAAATAGATAGCATTTGTCAGGATATTTTCTTGAGGCATCCTGGCACAGTGGGAAACAAACTGAATTTAGAATCAGATGATAAATCAGATGAATCCTGACTGCCAAAAAACCTTGGGCAAGTCACTCAATATCTCTGGGACTTAATATGACGATATTAAGACACATTAAGCCCATCCTAAAGACCTTTTGGAAATGCCATGATAATAACATCACCCCTAAAATGGCCCTGGACCCTATCACTGATGGCTACAACCCTTGTTGGAAAAAGTCTTGACATCCTTACCAGCACCATCAACTGATCGTGTGTTACCATTAGAGGCCAGTATACCCAAAAGACTTGGGAAGAGCAATGTTCCCCAAAACACTAGTCCTCCTTCCAGTCTATACTTCCCAGTCATCACGCATAGGAGCAACCCTTCTAGAGAAAAGATCAGCCATCCCAAACTGCTGTAAACCTGCAGAGAAGGTGAACTAACTTGGTTGAGGCAACAAATGGATAGATCAACAGCAGCTCAGCAACCACTTCCTCTGACCTAGATCTTAAGCCAAGCCTTTAGAACAGCAGCATCTTCCAGAGGACTAGCTCTACTTTTATCCCAATCCTTGTAGCCATCACCTAGGGAATCAGCCCTTGTAAAATTGGTGCCTTTTGTCCCCAGGTGCTGAAGTGCCCAACTTCTCAGGAGCCACAGTTATTCAAGATTCAGAAAAGAAAACTCTGCCCACCAAAATCCTTGGCATTTTTCCATAGTTCAGCATCAGAAATGACTATTTTTAAATCAATGGCACTGCCAATAAAGGAGATGCCTAATAATCTGGTGTACCACTGTACCCTAAGCACTTTCTGACTTCTAATTAAAATCTCCTATGTGTTGTCCCTTGCTTAGAGTATATGAGGTCCTGGAGAAAAGAAACTGCCTTGTTTTTCTGGTTGTGTCTCCAGTACTTCCTTAAACATAGTGCTTTGCAAATAGTACATATTAAGCACATAGTAAGTGCCTAATAAATGCCCATTCACTCATTCATGAGAATAGCCTTTATATTCTCAGCAAAATAGAGGAGACTGTACCATTGAACCGAATAATTACAGGGTGGAAATTGGAAGGGAAGAAAGTAAAAATGGAGCTGGGGCAATGACCTGGGAGATTACCAAGGGGCGGAGAGACTGGAGGTCAAGGTGAGAACAAAGAATAGATTTCAGAAGAGAGAAGCAGAGAGGGAGAGGAAATGACAGGAGGTCATTTAAAGGAGCCCTAAATCCCATGACCTGTTGTCTCTAGTACCAAGGAGACTCCGAGAGCTACAATCATTCAGTGGATTAGTGATCTCATCAATGTGGGCCTTTTTTTCACGGATGTCAATCAAAGCCTGTCTGAGCCTTTATATTCTGGGTTCCTCCATGCTGAGGCCTTCCCCTAAGTCTTTTAACATTCTGTGGCTATTAGTGCAAGATTGCAGCTGTAGGGCTGTTCTTTCTTGCTCTGGCTACACAAACACACCACCTCATTTTCCCATCATGCATCTCCTGCACATCTTTGTTATCACTGTTAATGTCTCATATTATCTGCTAAGGCTCTAGCTACAATATCCACCAACCCAGAGAAATGCACAAAACTGGGGGAGATGTTTTTAATTTGAAAGCAAACAAACTCTTCCCCCTTGGAAAAAAATAAAACAATTAAGGTTCAATTTTTCTAAAGAATCCATCTCAGCACCAATTTCCTTTGAATATGCATAGAGTTCAAGCTAGAGTATCTTTACTCTAAATAATATTCAACATTAGATACTCCTAAAAGAAAGCAAAGCTGCTTATTGCTCATGTGACATGGGCTAGTTTTATCCATCTGGATGATATGGTCCTTTTCACCTCCAGATTTCTGAGTCAATGAGTTGTAATGAGCCAATGAGGTGTAATTTGTATGTCTCGTAATTAACTTTTTGATTAAAAATACACTAGTGGGGGCAGCTAGATGGCGCAGTGGATAGAGCACCGGCCCTGGAATCAGGAGTACCTGAGTTCAAATCCGGCCTCAGACACTTAACACTTAACTAGCTGTGTGACCCTGGGCAAGTCACTTAACCCCAATTGCCTCACTAAAATAAAAAAAAAATACACTAGTGTCATTTTCTAGGTGTCGGAGTAGATAGGGCACTTGGCTTGGAATCAGGAAGACATCTTTCTGAGTTCAAATTTGACCTCAGACACTTACTAGTTTTGTGACCCTGGGCAAGTCACTTACCTTTGTTTACCTCAGTTCCTCATCTGTAAAATGAGCTGGAGAATGAAATGGCAAACCACTTCAGTATCTTTGCCAAGAAAACCCCAATTGGGATAATGAAAATTCAGATATAACTGAAAAAAACTGCAAATGTGGTAGAGAGAGGGCATAGAGTCAGGACGACCTGAGTTTGAATCCTGTCTTAGCTACTTGCCAGCCTGTGCTCTCCTGAGCAAGTCATTTATCTAGCTACTCAGATTTAGTTTCCTCATCTGTGATATGGAGATAATAACAACATCCACTTCACAGGATTGTTAGGAAATGAGACAACACATGTAATGTGCATTGTAAACCTTAAAGCACCATAAAAATGCTAGGGATGCTACTGATGGGGGAGTGATAGTCATGATGATGACACTAATGATAATGATGACATGGGGTATGGGATTGAGACTGGACTTGAAGTCAGAAAACAACAGTATCAGAATCCAATCTCAGATATTTTCTAGCTGTGTGACCCTGGAAATGTAACTTATCCTGAGTTTTTGTTTCTCCATTTGTAAAATGGGTCACACAATGGTTTGGGTGATCAGTAAGCTAGGTAAGGTAAGTGTGATATAAACCATAAGGTGATGTTTACAGGGATGATATGATGATAACCATCATGGTCATTCTATTTAATAGTATTCTCATTTTAACTCATCACTTTCAGAAAACAAACTTCATTTAGGCAAATTTCTTAACTCTAAAATGTTATGGATAGTAGCACCTCGGATGATAGTGCCCAGTTCCACAAAGGTGATCAGTTTCTTCTAAGGGTGACAACAACAACAAATACAAAAAACAAGAATTAGCAGCTTGGCAATGGAGTGGATAGATCACTGGACCTGGAGTCAGGAAGACTTGACTCAAGGACGTACCAGACGAGTTAAGATTTGTATAGATCTTAGCACAGTGCTTGCTTCATAGTGGCATATAAATGTCAGCTATTTTTCATAGTTTTATATGAAAAAAAGAGCTTTATGGTTTGCAAAGCACTGTATACTTTATCTCATCTGATCCCCAAAACAACCCTGGGAGGTAAGCATTACTATTATTTTCAGTTTATAGATAAGGAAACTGAGACAGAAAGAATTTAGGTGACTTGTTCACAGTCACAGAGCTGGTAATTATCGGAGTCAGGATTTGAACTCAGGACTTCCTGATTTGGAGTCCAATATTCTATCTGCTTTGCCACCTGGCTGCCACAGTGTCTTACTTTTAATTTTTATCGTAATCAAATGGGATGACCCCTATGGATATTCCAAAGAAATTTATGCTGAAAATAATTCTTTGGCAAAATTGTGCATGAAGTTTTTTGTTTGTTTTTCAAATTCAAAATATTTTACCTATAAAAAAAAATATACAGCAGGTGATTCGCCATTAAAAAAGTCTAGTATTCCTTTACTAGGTCATTCAGACTTAATACAAAGAGTTACACTCTCTTCACATTGCCATACTACTCACCTACTCACTAACCAAACCATTACATTCCATAAAATTGCATTGAATGACTCCACAGGAAAACAGACTATATTTAACATTATTTGGCTTTGTGGGCTAATGACTTAAGGAGTTTCAGAGGCTGTGAAAGCCGGGATTAGCCTGACATACTCTTGGCCACACAATCTAATGTGTTGCTGCCTTGTGAAACAGAATCCTCAGATCATTCACTTAATTAGATCTGCCAGTCAATTAACAATAACTGTCAGTGACCTGAGGCTTTAAAGTGTATGGATAACACTGGTTCTGTCTTTTGAACTCAAGAAGCCCTTTGCAGGAAACATATGTTAACTGGGGGGAGCTATTTGGAAGTAGAGAAAAAACAACAAGGGGATCTTATTGCTTTCACATCCATCAATTTGTCTCATTGACATTGACATATGGTCTATCTCTACAACATGGAGCAGAGGAGCTAAGGGAATTTGAGATCTTAGTGCACTGCGGATGCTAAAGAAATCTGAACGGCTCAAGATTCAACTGGATGAGGAGCATAGAAATAGGCCTGGGGAGACAAAGCATGCATTCAAGTGACCAGGATGGGAGGGAGGTATAAGAAAAGTACCAAATTCTTTGAGAGGGAAACTGAGGCTCAGGAAAGTTGTGATTTGATGGTTAATAAGTGTTCGCATTGTATTCATTTGTGGTGCCATTTAGGGAGATAAAATGGAGGTTCCCTACCATTCTCACTTCTCCATTTTGGAGCAGGAACAAATATTCTCTGCTGCCTTCGTTAAAAGGTATGAAGATAGCTTTAATTGACTGATAAGATGGAATTCTGAATATACTAATGGAGTAATGCTACCTATCTGACCTGTTGCTTTTTCTTGCTGGTAGCAAAGATGTTAGGCATGGAGTCAGAAGGAGTTGGATTCAAATCTGATCTCAAACACTTATTAACCGTGTGTCCCTGGTAAGTGCCTTTACCTTTTCTGTCCCTCTTTTTCTTTGCCTGTGAAATGAGAGGGTTGGACTTGATGACATCTAAGGTCTCTTCCAACTCTAAGGATATGATCTACCAGCCCCAGCTCATCCTTTTCCTATAACTCTAGAGTATCAAGTGAATTCCCTAGGGGTGATTTTTGTGATGATGTCAGTAAAAGTCACACTGATTGAAAAGGTATCGACTGGGGGGCAGCTAGGTATCACAGTGGATAAAGCCCCTGTGCTGGATTCAGGAGGACCTGAGTTCAAATCCAGCCTCAGACACTTGACACTTACTATCTGTGTGACACTAGGAAAGTCACTTAACCCTCATTGCCATGAAAAAAAAATATTGACTAGTCACAGTCTGGAATCATTGAACAGAGGACTCAAGACCATCAAAGAACATAAGTATTAAAATAAATTACAGGTGAATGATCATTGCAAGAATTCCATAGGCACCTTTGAGATTTCTTTTTAATCTCTTCACGTGACTTTTTGTGCCACTTGGGTTCCTTCATTGAGTCAGTATCAGCTATTTACTTTAGCACCTTTAACTCCTGTAGTGGTGAATTCAAATCTGGCATGATCTGTGTGACCTTGGGGCAGTCATTTAACCTCTTTCTCCCTCCGTTTCCTCTCCTGTAAAATGGATATGATAATAGCACCTACCTCCCAGAGTTGCTGTGTGAGTATCAAGTGAGGTAATATTTGTGAAGCTCTTCGCAAACTTTAAACTAATTTATAAATTAAAGTTATTATTATTTTTTTGCAGGACAATGAGGGTTAAGTGATTTACCCAGGGCCACACAGCTGGTAAGTGTCAAGTGTCTGAGGCTGGATTTGAACTCAGGCCCTCCTGAATCCAGGGCCAGTGCTTTATCCACTGTGACACCTAACTGCCCCAAAAGTTATTATTATTTTAAATGATATAATTATAATCATCATTCCCTGAAGACAGCATATACAATGTGGTCCCTGAGGAAAATGGAAACTGACCACCTTGGCACTTTCTTTATTTGAGCTCCCTATACGTTACCTCCTTCTCCCTCTTCATCTCTGTCTTGTATAGCCCTTAGATTAAAGCCTGTCATGGCTTAAGTCAGAGGTCTACAAGGAATCATCACTGATCTCTTATGCTAAAAGTGTTTGTTCTCTCTCCTTATTTGTACTGTATTAATCTGTTTTCATATTGCATCTCCCTATTAGAATGTAAGCTCCTTGGGCACAGGAATTGTTCGAGTGTGTGTTTCTCCCTCCACTTTGACCTTGTACAATGACTCTCGCTGGTGAAACATAACATTTGTTAAATTAAATTATATATATATATTTCCTTATCCTTCCACCTAGATTGTAAATTCCTTGAGGGATGAACCATATCTTTCTTTGTCTTTTTATATATTATACAATCCCTAGTAAAGTGACCTGTACAAAGGACATAGTAGGTAAATGATTATAGAAAGAAATTAATTTTCAGAAAAACTCCCCCACCCATATCTCCATCCCCTCCAAGCATTCCCAACAAAGTGAACTGAGTTACTTAGGCAGATTACTATGTAAAGAATGTAGGTATCTTTTATGTCTGGGAAAAAAAAAAAAGAAACCCACATTCAATGTCAAATAATGCAAAAGTGATGAACAGCCAAACTGCCCCCTTCTCTGAAATTTCAGGGCTTACTTTAGTACAGAGGAAAAATTCTTTATATGGTAATAATCCCCTGGCCCGACTCCTGATACCACACCTAAAACATATCCAGATGTGCAAAAGTGAATGGGAGAGGTTAAGTAAGACTGTGGAAAAACTCTGTTAGGGGAAATCCAGTATAGAAATGGCCACTTTAGACACTGAACCTTTTATAAGACAAATCATGTCTTTGGAAAACTTAACCCTTTGGATGAGATATATTGACATTAAGAATCTGTTGCCATGAGTAGTCATGAGGCCTCGGGTTACAGGACATATTTTTATTATTATAATTACCTACTCTATTGTTATTAATAACTGATACCCACAGGAGGTAAAAGATATATATCTTTCCTCATTTGGACTTCACAGTAATCCTGTGAGTTGGGTACTATTATTATCTCTGTTTTATAGATGAGGAAACTGAGACTTGGAGAGATTAAGAGAATTATTGAAGGTCATAAAGGTAGTAAAAGACAGTGGGATTTGAACCAATTGCTTATCCAACATTGTCCTGTAGTTCCTTGTTTTTCTCATTAAAAGACATGTCAAACTTTTCTAGTTTAGATTCGATTCAAGGCCTATAGAGGTCTATGTTGGCTAATGTTCTTTTGTCCCCCTATACATTTCTGAGTTATGAATTATATGAGGGTCATCTTTCTTCTCATTTAATGGGTCTATCTTCAGCCTCATGGGGTTACCTGCATTCTTCTGAAATTATGCAAAGCTGGAATTCTTTTTTTCACCTATCTCAAGTTGCCTATACCAAATCAAGTTTCCCTTTCAAAATAGACTACATCACGGTGGATCAAAAATCAGCTTTGAAATGTCAAAGTTGCCCATCAACCATATGAAAACAACCTTTCAGACAAAATACAAATCAACTCTAATTGGAATATTTTGCTTTGGACATTTTCTATCCCCTAAGAAAATCCACATCTTATAGTTTATTATTTTGACACTGTCCTTAGAAGATGAGAACTGGGATAGTAAACACGGGTCACACAGAAGTTACTTCCTCCCAACCATTCAATCATTCATTCATTCACCAAATATTTCTTGAGAGCCCGTCATATGCAAAGACCTGTGTAAAATGAGCAGTATGTTCAGGAAGAAACATATTTAGGAATAAACCAGTAGAAGTGTTCCAGTAGCCAAACCAAGTCTACCCTCTTTGTGATTATAGTTTTTGTTGTTGTTGTGCAGTTGTTTTCTAGTCATGTCTGACTATGACCCTATTTGGAGTTTTCTTGGCAAAGATACTGGAGTGGTTTGCTTTCTTGCATCCCCACTGTGTAGCACAATGCCTGGCACATTTGTTGTTGTTTTTCAGTCATTTTCAGTAACGTCCAACTCCTCATGACTGTGGAAATCCCACTTGGATTTCCTTGGCAAAGATACTGGAGTGGTTTGCCATGTCCTTCTCTGGCTCATTTTACAGATGAGAAACTGGGACAAGCAGGTTACTTGCCCAGAGTCACAAAGCTAATAAGTGTCTGAGGCTGGATTTGAACTCAAGAAGGTGAGGCTTCCTATCTCCAGGCTCACAACTCCAGCCACTGCACTACCTAGCTGCTGATCGTGATTATAGTATTCAGTTTCAGTCTTCTAGAAAAAAAATGTTCTAGGTAAAATCCTTCTGCTTTAATGTCAATGAATTACTTCCTAATAAGATTCACTGTTACTAGGTAGTTAGCAATGAGGAAGATTCATCTGATCTAGAACTGCAATGGATTCTAAAGATACAGTCTCCTTATCGCATAGTTGAAAAAAGGAGACAAGGGGAGAAAATAGGCGTGGAGCAGAGGTGGGGTTAGAACTCAACTCCTGGAAATCCCAATTCAGGGCCCTTTCCATGTCAACTGATAAATCTCAGAACCTCCCACTCTATTCTAACTCTAGGGAAACTTTAGACCCTCCTATAGTTCTGCTGTAGACATTAAAGTCTGGGAGTGGCGCAAAAAATCATTTGAAACAAAAAGTTGGGAAATGTTTGTCTCATGTAGGTCCAGACAGTAAAATTTAGGGAGGGTGAAGAAAAAAGCAGACAATTTGTATTCTGAGGACCTGGCTTTAAATTAACACCCATGTGACCTTGGGCAAGTCACTTAACCTCTAGTCACCATAGCTCCCTCCCTGCAAAATAAAGATGCTGCACAAGATGACCTTTGAGATCCCTCTCAGCTCTAATTGGATTATTTTATGGTTTTAACAAAACTTGAAATTCTTGGAAAAAATGCTTGATTTCTTCACCAGGAAGGAGGGTGGGAGTGGGGGCACCTTAACCAACAAATTCACAGGTCTAGACAAAAACAAAAAAACAAAACTAGCTCTTTGAGAAAATTAAAGGAACACTGTAGCTGACTCTAAGGTACTGATATAATATAGTTAAAGTTCGTGCTTTGTGCAAGGTAAACAGGAAGAATATTTATCTACACACAGGCTGTTCAGGGCCCAAGACTCACTAGGCTCCAATAATTTAGCCAATTCTCACTGAAGTCAAACCTACGTAGCATTAGTGGTTTTTCAGCTCCATGGTATGAGACATACACACATGTGTAAGTAAGAATTATCTGTGGGGTTCAGGAAATTATTTCAAGATGTTGTATCTTATATACTCAGCCTTCCTGAGTCAGGCTTCTCCAGCTGAGAATGACTTGAAAGAATAACTTAAATGTCCCTTCAGGAATTCCACTAAAACCAGCACAATAGACATTTAAAGAAATTCATAACAATACATTCCTGAGTGTATGAATTAACAACTCTGCACCATGTGTGTCCTGAGACACTGAATATTAATAGGGCCAGAGGTCTAGAACTGGGAGGAATCTAAGAATCCAGCTAGTCCCACCTTCCAATTTTATAGATGGGGAAACTGAGACCCAAGAAGATGAAATAAATTTGCCAAGGTAGTAAGATTGAGAATCAAGACCTTCGACTCCAGAGGAAGTGTTCTTTCCACAATAACTTTCTTCCTGCTGATTCTTTTAGCGTTACATCTTAGGATTAGTGCTGACTAGTATACACTTGATTCAATAAAGAAACACATCTATTTTTAAAAGACTATAGTGTACACATCAAAGTGGCATCCATTTCAATTCCATTCAATATATTCAACTTTAAAAAAGACATTAATTGTTTGCTGAGTGTGCTTGGCATTGAGTAAGGTACTCGGTATGTAAACATGTTATTGCTCAGGCATTTCAGTCATGTCCTCTTGACCTCATTTGGGGGTTTCTTTTTTTGTTTATTTGTGTTTTGGAAGGCAGTCAGTTTCAAGTGATTGCCTAGCTAGTAAGTGTCTGAGGATAGATTTGAACTTAGATCCTTCTGACTGGAGGGCTGGTGCTCCAACCATCATGCCACCCAGCTGCCTCCCCTGCCCCCATGATTTGAGGTTTTCTTGGCAGAGATAGTGGAGCAGTTTTCCATTTCTTTCTCCAGCTCATTTTACAGATGAGGAAACTGAGGCAAACAGGGTTAAGTGACTTGCCCAGGGTCACACAACTGATAAATGACTGAGACCAGATTTGAACTCAGCTTTTCCTGACTCCACACCTGGTATTCTATGCACTGTGCCATGTATATCTATACACATGATAGACATATACATAGATATGAATATGCATTTGCATCTAAGGATAAATTATAAAAACATTATATATGTGTGCATGTGTGTATTCTCTGAAGAGAAATGGCCAAACAAAATATAGTGAAGAGCATGAACAGAGCTGACTGAGCAAAAGTCTGAAATTGGAGATGCTCTTGGTAGGCAAACTTCTCCTAAAGTCATATCCTGCCTCTGCTTTTGTCTGGAATGCACATCTTCACCCAGAATCCCCAATCCTGGCTGAAATCCTCACTGTCCTAAAGGTCCAACTAGAATGTTGCTGTCTCCATGAAGATGTCTCCTATTTTCCCTAGCTAAGAATAATCGCTCCCACTGGTTCTTTTATTTCTTTTCTTTTTTTTTTTCTTTTCTTTTCTTTTTTTTTTTTTTTGAGATTTCTCCTATTGCCTTCCTCATAGAATGTTTGCTATTTTAGCATTTCCACATATCCCTGCCTCTCCTGCTGGGGGTTAGGTTCCTCATAGTCAGAGCATGCCCCACACACCCTTGGAAGGCTTTCCTTCCTCATTTACCTCTTAGAATCCTGTTTTTTTTCTGTTCATTTCAAGTACTCCCTTCTACAGGAAGCCTTTCCTGGTTCCCCAGATATTGATGCCTCCCTTGTGAGATGACCTTCCATTTATTTTGCATGGTTTTTGTTTGTTTGTTTGTTTGTTTGTTTGGCGAGGGAATTGGGGTTAAGTGACTTGCCCAAGGTCACACAGCTAGTAAGTGTCTGAGGCCGGATTTGAACTCAGGTCCTCCTGACTCCAGGGCTGGTGTTCTATCCACTTCGCCACCTAGCAGCCCCTTGCATGTTTTTTTGTATAGACAAATGAGTACATGGTACATGTCACCTCTTTAAGTGAAGGAACTGTCTGCTTTTTTACTTAATTTCCCCACCATCTAACTATAGCAGATACTTAATTTTAAATGATATAAAATACATAAAATGCTTCACAAATTTTAAAGTGTTATATAAATGCTAGCCATTATCATCATTTTTATTGATGGCCTAATAGCACATGTATGTACTAAATAAATGACTGTTGACTCTAATTGAAGCTGGCACCCCCGACTCTCCTTTCTTCCTTTTCGGTCTCTGCTCCTACAGGGACTGCAGCCCTAGCTAATGAAGACCTAGATCAGTAAGTTCTTGGCACCAACGTCCTTGGCATTGCCAAAGTGTTCAACAACATTAAAGAAGATTCATTAGCATCTGCTTGCCATTACACTCCAAGGGCACACCTCGAGCCTTTCCATCACACATCACACCTGATGGATGTGGTCTCCTCTATTAGAATGTGAACCCCTTGAGACTAGGGACGGCCTTACTTTCCTAGGTGTTTCCCTAGGGTTTTGCATCTAGTAAGCACTTAATAAATGCTTTTTCATTCACTCATTCTTTCATTTTGCATCTCACTTCATTGGTGACAATTCCCCGCCTCCTCCCCGCCAGGTACTCAATCGATGTCTCTCCCCTTCCCCTTCCCCCCCCCCATTACCTGCTTTCAGGAAAGGCTATAAAAAACTCAATTCACACCAGGTAGCAATCAATAAAGCTTTATGTGGTGTTTTCCTAGGGGTCCTAACATTTTACCAAGATCAATAAGAGACCTTTAACTGTAAAATTTTTAGAACTAGTGAACCAATATAAAAACACTGGGGGAAGGGAGGGCAGGAAAAAGGCACTGTAACAATCCTGGAATACTTCAGTCACATTTAGAAGGTTGTTTCAACTACTTGGAAAGCTCATCTGGGTCTTAATCAGTCTTAAATGGGCCTTGTGCTCTTTGAGGCTTATGGGAGAATTCTCAGTTTCTCATTTCTCCCTCCCCATTTCAAAGGCAAACCTTCTCCAGGAAACCATTTGGAATCCTCTCTTTTCATTCAAACTAAAATAGTCAAAGGCTGACATATAGTCACTATGAATAGTCCACAAACAAGAGCGATTGATACTCAACCTCACCTGCCAGGCAAGTCAAATTTTGACCAACATCTCAAGCTTTTCTAGAGAATAACCAAAATCTCATGATTTTTATAATACTTGATGTTTTCAGTGTAATTTAAGTATGTCCTCTTATTGAAGCAAGGATCTTATCTTTGTTTTTCTGATTGTCCATCCGTCAGGTACATTTTATTTTTTAAAAAATGTGGCAGTATCCCAAATGATGAGGCTTTGGCAAACTATGACCCAAGGGCCAAATATGGCTGCTGGTGTTTTTGTACAGCCAGTGAGAAAGAGTGTGCGTGTGTGTGTGTGTGTGTGTGTGTGTGTTACATTTTTCAATAAAATAAAACTATTTTAAAAGGCCAAAATGCATTTTAACTCCCTGGATGCAAAAAGAGGGAAGGGCAGAATGGGTCATACTTTGTTGACCTCTGCTTATAAATCATGTCTGAGGGTAATTTGAGAACACGAAAACAAGATTTTTTTTATTTTTTGCCGGGGAATACAGCCTCATTTCTAGCTCTATGATGCCTTTATGAGAATTACCTCCTTCAATGCAAATGGAAATCTGACTATGATTAAGAAGGCTAAATTAATAAGTAAGGTAGCTAGGTGGTGCAGTAGATAGAATGCTGGCCCTGAAGTCAGGAAAACCTGAGTTTAAATCTGGCTTCAGTCTCTTACTAGCTATAAGACCCTGGGGAAGTCACTTCACCCTGCTTGCCTCTGTTTCTTCACCTGTCAAATGAGAGAAGGAGATGGCAAACTACGCCAGTATCTTTGCAAAGAAAGCCCCAGGGGCAACTAGGTTGCACAGTGGATAAAGCACCATCCCTAGATTCAGGAGGACCTGAGTTCAATTTCAGCATCAGACACCTGACACGTACTAGGTGTATGACCCTGGCCAAGTCACTTAACCCTCATTGCCCTGCAAAAGCAAAACAAAACAACAACCAAAAAAAAAAAACAAAACCCAGATAGGACATGGAGAGTTGGACATGACTTATCAACCACAGCAGCAAGAATGATAACAATAACAAAGTTAAGAAGTTGAAGTTTAGAGCTAGAAAGACCCTCAGAAGTCATCTAGTCCAAATATTTTATTTAACAGATGAAGGATCTGAGGCTAAGAGACCTTAGGTGACTTTTAACATAGTGAATGGGGATGAGAAGCACTATTTGAACCCAGGGCTTCCTGATACAACAATTTAGACAGTATTCCACACTGTCTTTCTACCATAGAACAAAGATAACTTGAAATAATAACATGCTTTTTGAACAGATCTAAATGAACCACAAATACAATCTCAATTTTCAAACATGACAATGCCCTAATTCCCTTTCTCATTAGAATATCAATTGCCAAATTTGTTCCTGATATATATATATGTATATATGTATATATGTATGTATATAAACACATATATACACGCAAAATGTTATGTTAATAGGACTTACAGTTGGCCCATTACAGAGCATCTGCTGACTTGTCATTGAGTAAAGTATATTGTGAACCATAAGCATCTATTAAGAGTGGTGAGTTGCTGTAGTTGTCACTATGTTCATTGTCATTATCAGGGCAAATATCCTAAGAGCAGCTAGGTGGCACTGTGGACCCAAAGCTGACCTTGAAATCAGGAAGAATTGAGACTAAAATCTGCTTCGAACACTATCTAGCTATGTGACCCCAGCAAGTCCCATCAACTCCTTCAAATTTACTCATCTATAAAATGGGAGTAATAATGACATCAAACTTGAAGCATTGTTGTAAAGATCAAATAATAGTAATAATAAAAAATGTAAAATGTTTCTCAAACCTTCAAGTACAACAATACTAGTTATTATTGTTATTATTATTATTATTATATTCCTTTCTACATTGGCAAGATAAGTGTATTTTTTTTCTAAGTTCCAGATACTTTCTACATAAAGAAAAAGAAAATCATTACAAATGCAGTAGATTCTGGGGACTCAGACATGGTCATCTAAGAAAACATTCTCTGCATTGTTGGCCTGTGCCTGAGTTGAAGCATAGTGCTCTTGCCACTACTTCATCCCACAATACCAGTGTAAAGGCTGTTGAATTCTCAAATCAATCCAGAAGAAAACAACGGCCTTACCTGTAAATCCGGCTTTGCAGACACAGTTGAAGCTCCCAGGGAAATTCTGGCAGATGGCCCCGTTCTTGCATGGGCTGGGTAAGCATTCATTGATATCACGCTCACAGGCCCGTCCAGTGAATCCTTCTGGGCAGCTGCAAGAGAAGCCTCCCACCAGATTGTGGCAGGTGCCGCCATTGTGACAGGGGGATGGCAGGCACTCATCAATGTCTGTCTCACACCAGTTCCCGGAGTATCCCGGTAGACACTTACAAAAGAAAGGCTGTAGAGGCTCATTGGTCACAATAATGACTGGAAGACTTTCATGACTTTTCAAAGTAGGACTCACCGCCAACCTTCTTAGACAGCTGCCTCCATTCTGACAAGGACCGTGGATGCATGGATCATGATCAACAGACTCTATCCTGACTCCACTTTGCCGGAGAAGGATTTCCTTGATGCTCTCAAAGAAGGTAGCCACTCCACTTGGATTCACATACTGGTTGGTATTTCTCTTTACAGCAGCCAACAGGAAAGTCCTGTTATTCTCCTCATAGGCTCCATACAACTGCACAGCCGTCCCAAGACCGGTCAACTGGGAACTGGCAATGCGTAGGAAATGGAGGTAGTGATTGGTTAGAAAATCCCTCACTGTTGGCACACCAAGGCGGAGGAGGATGCTGTTATCCACAGTAGCATTGGTGAAACCAGCAAAGAAGACCCGGATATTACTGCTGACTGCACTGTGCAATCCATCATTACTCAGGACGGTCAGGTCAAAGGTGCCATCTGTGGACCTGGCTTGGGAATTCAGGTCACAAGTGCCACTGGGGATGCTAAAGAGACTCGTTACTCCAGAAGTCAGAGAACAATGAAAACTATCCAGCACATCTGGATCTTGAGGCTTCACACTGCCTAAAATCCCACCGGGAAACAAGTTACTGAAATAATGAACAAAGATCTCAACAGTTCTAGGTTCAGATGGATTGTCATTCTGGTCTATGACTCTGATATGGACAGTCCCCGTGGAAGACATTTGAGGAATGCCAGAGTCTCTGGTAATCACTGATAGATAGAAGTCCCCAATTTGTTCTCTGTCGATCTCTCTGGTTGTGGTCAGAACTCCTGCAGTACTGAGGCTAAAATAGCTGGTGGCGGGCCCTGTGCTAAGCAAGTAATATGTAAAGGGACCTTGATTTGGAGGGAGATCAGGGTCTGTGGACTGAAGGTTCATGACCAGAGTTCCTGCACGCTTGTTTTCCATGACCTCACCTTCCTTGATGGATAATGTGGGTCCATTGTCATTGATGTCTTCCAGAGTTACCAATAAAGAGGCACTTCCTGTAGCTGAGGGGGTCCCTTGATCCACAGCTAATACAGTCAGGTTATAGACAGGGAGGGTTTCTCGATCAAGCTCGGCAGTCACAGTTATCTGTCCTGTTTGGGGGTTAATGGAAAAGGCACCGTTTTCATTCCCTGAACCAATAAAATAGGAAAACCTGCTCCAGCTGGGCACAGAGTCTGAGTCGAAGGCACTTACAAAGGTCACGTGTGTTCCTATAGGCACGCCTTCACTGATCTGTACATTATAGATCTCCAGGCTGAAAACAGGTGGGTCGTTGGCATCGAGGATGGTGATATTCACAGTTACTTCATCTACATCTGCACCACGGATACTCCCAGAATTTTTGGCCAGGACTTTCAAAGAAATCCTCTCTTCTTTTTCTCGATCAAGGATTCCAGAGACATAAATCTGCCCAGTCCTGGAATTAATCTGGAAACCTTTCTTCCTGCTTGTACCAAAAATCAGGTAGTGGACCTCCCCATCAGCTCCCAAGTCACGATCACTAGCAAACACCTCTCCAACAACAGTCCCTTTGGATGCTGCCTCCGAGATTTCAAAATAATAAAGTTTAGAGACAAAGCGTGGCACATACTCATTGGTTCCTTTCAATTGGATATTCACAGTTGCAAAGCTGCACCTCTCTTCATCAGGGACATTGAAGGCTTTTACTGTAAGGTGGTAACTCTGCTTGGTTTCATAATCCAAGAATCCTTGAGTAGTGATGATTCCAGAGTTGGGGTCAATGACAAAGAGATCACTATCTGAAGACTGCAAGGAGTATGCAATCACAGCATTACTGCCAGAATCAGCATCTGTTGCATTGAGGCGCATGACTGTCGTCCCACTTGGAGCATTTTCCAACACAGTGGGAGAATACTCCTCTGGGATAAAGACTGGAGAGTTGTCATTCACATCAAGGACATGAATGATAATGCTGCAGTAACTGGTCCGTGCCATCCATCCTCCATCTGTAGCACTAACTACCATTTCGTGTTTCTGGTGTAGCTCATAATCAAGGGCTTTGGCTAAAGTTAATGAACCAGTGGAAGCATTGATTGCAAAAAGACCATCCTCATTTCCTGAAGAAATATGGTAAGTGATTAGGCCATTCATTGCCGCATCTCGATCACGAGCAGACACAGTTCTGACAAGGGAACCAACGCTCAGGCTCTCGGGGACCGTCGCACTCATGTGGCTTTGAGAGAACTCTGGGCTGTGGTAGTTTTCCTCAGTAACAATGATCTGAACTGTGGCTTGAGATGAAAGTGGAGGGTTTCCTTTGTCCCTGGCAGTGATTGTCATCAAAAAGTTTTGGTTTAAATCAGACATCAGAGAAGAGGCAACAGAAACCCATCCTGTAGTGCTGTCCAACTTGAATTTCTCCACGGGGCTTTCATTTGAAATGAAGTATTCAACTTCAGAATTTACCCCAAAATCTTTATCATCTATGGCAGTGACTTTGATGAGCTTAGTCCCTACTCTTACGTTTTTGGTAACAGGAGTGAAATATTTACTATTAAGAAATTGAGGGGCATTATCATTGCTGTCCACAATATTGATGGTAACAGTTGTCTCACTTATCAAAGAGGGACTTCCTCGGTCTGAAGAAGTTACAATAAAACTATGTCTATTAATATTGACATTACTGGAACCAGTCACATTTCGGTATTTTAAGGACTGCTTATTAAAAATCTCTCCTGTGGTGGCATTGATCCTGAAAAATTCAGACTGAGATTTAATGAAATAGAAAACTTGGCCATTGGACCCTTCATCAGGATCTGTTGCAGAGACCTGAGCCACTTTGGCACCAATTTCAGTGACCTCAGGACAGTCCAGGTAGTAGGATGGCTTCTTAAATCGTGGGGCATTATCATTGACATCTGTCACAAAGATAGCAACATCTGTGCTGACCGTCCATCCAGAGTCATGTGCGGAAACTCTGATTCTGTAACGATCAGTATCTTCCCGGTTGAGAGGCCGACTGATGATAATGTCTCCTGTGCTGGGGTTGATGGTAAAAGGAAGACTTGTATCTATTATAGAGTACCTGCTAACAGCATTCACACCAATGTCTTCATCTGAAGTCGTGACTCTAGTCACTGTATAACCCAGGGGTGCGTTTTCAGGCACAGGGGCTGTAAAGATTTGAGAGAATCTTGGGGCGTTATCATTTTCATCCAAAACGTTGATGATAACTCTCACCGTGGTGCTCTGAGAAGGACTACCTTTGTCTGAACACCTCACTGTAAGTACATACTGGGATACTTTTTCCCTATCCAAAGACCTGATACTTCTAATTTCTCCAGTGCTGTGATGGATACTGAAGCTATTTTCAGTATTACCACTGACTATGCTGTACTCTAACTGTCCATTGGGCCCGCTGTCTTTATCTATCGCAGAGACAGTAAGTATTGTACGAGGTGAAAGATTTTCTAATATTTCTGCCACAAATGGGTCATTCTTGAATACTGGTGAGTTGTCATTGACATCTACCACTGCTATAGCCAATTTCTCATATGATGAGAAAGGAGGGAAGCCTGCATCCCTGGCCTCTATCCACACCACATATTTCTGAACTGTTTCAAAGTCCAGTTGTTGACTGATGGAGACTTGTCCAGTCACTTGGTCGATGTGGAATGCACCTCCAAGATTGCCACTTGCAATAAAATAGGACAAAGGCTCTCCTCTAGAGGAAGACCCAGTAATACTTGTGATGAGAGTGCCGACTGGTTGGCTTTCAGGGAACAGAAATGTTTGTTGTTTGGCTCGAATTTTGGGAAAGTCACCCTTATTTCCAAAACGGACAGTCACCGTGGTTGAGTCCATCTTTGGAGATGAGCCAGCATCCTTCACATGGACGAAAAATGTCATTTCCGAGGCAGTATTTAGGAGTTCAGCTGCCATAATTGCACCACGGAAGGGGTCAATGTGGAATTTCTCAGAGTTTCTGCCGGTAAGGGAGTAATGGAGTTCAGAATTGGGTCCAGTGTCAGGATCGGTGACAGTGACAGAAAAGACAAATGAACCTATGAAAGAGAGACTAGAGTCACTCTCATTGTTATCCCAATTGAATATTTTAGTGGAAAAATCTCATTGGGAAAGTAAATATTGTATTGCTTCCTTGAACTTAACCCTCCCTTCTCTGTCTAGTATCCTAGTCTCCATGGACATTGATACATCTTAATGTAGAGGGAATACATCATTCTGGCCACATTCTCCTCATTGCACCTTATAAAAGTTATGTCCCTATACTCCCAAAATTCATGTTTGCCTTTATTATGTATGAAGCCTGAGCCCACACAGGTAACCAGATGACAATTTTTGATGCCTCTTTGAAAGATGCAGAGGGGAGCAAGAGGAGATCCTTGGGAATGAAAGCTCTGAGAAGACTATCTCCGAACACTTACCTGTCTATAAAATATGACCTAAGTGAAAAATCACTCTCCTATACCGGGATTCAAATAATTGTGAAAGCCACCGTGTTGGCCTACATAAAACCTTGCTGAATCAAAATAAACTACAATGTTGATGCAGTTTATCTACTACTTTCTCATTTGACTGGGTGATATCATTGGATTACCTGAAGGAGTAGGTGATGGGATGTGAGTGACATAGGGATGATGTTGGAATCTTGGTGGGTTATCGTTTACATCTGTAACAGTGACCGAGACAGTGGCAGAACTGGAAAGGGATTCTGGGAATCCCCCATCACTGGAGACCACTATCAATGTATAGTTTTCTTTTGTTTCTCTGTCCAATAAGGCACTGGTGATGATCTGTCCTGTAGATGGATTGATTGTGAATTGGGAATTTCCACCAATGAGTCTATAGCTGAAGAGCAAAGGGAGAAAAAAAGCACATTTATCAACGACAAAGGTCCTGTGGATCCCAGAAAAACTGTGTCTAAATCCTGCCTCCAGTGTCCTAGGCAACTGTCTAAGACAAGAAATTACAAAGGAATTGCTGATCTGATCAATGGAGGGAATTTCCATAATGGGCTTCCCCACTACCCCAATCCTGATTAAAGAATTCATAGATAAAAGGATTTAAAAAAAATAACTTTAGCATGGTTCTTAAATGAATATAAGATGTTGAAAATTATAGACAAAATATGAGTTCAGCATATAAGGAATTATATACAAATAAAGAATATGATTATTTTTTAAAATTCTAATAAATAGGTTGTAGATTGAAAATCTTTCTTCAAAGAGAAGTCTAGGGGGCAGCTAGGTGGCCCAGTGGATAAAGCACTGGCCCTGGATTCAGGAGGACCTGATTTCAAATCCATCCTCGGACACTTAACACTGACTAGTTGTGTGACCCTGGGCAAGTCACTTAACTCTCATTGCCCCGCCCCCCCCCAAAAAGTGAATAGCAAAGAGAAGTCTAATGTCCTGAGACAGAATGTCACCCAAGTCATAAAGTGATCTAATTGTACAATGTTTCAAAGTGAATTTATGAGACATATTTAATAAATTTAGACTAAATGTAAGCATATACCATAAATTAATGACTAAATTTAAAATATGGTTTGCAAATATGATTTCAAGCATACATTTCTTAAATGAAAATAAATGAATTTTCAGTGTAATGGAAAAAGAGCTGACCCCCAAACCATGAATGCCTAGATTCACATGCTACCCCTGAGACCTAAGGACTTGCATACTGACTGTGTGACCCTGGGAAAGTCACTTCACCTTCTTAGTGCAGCAGGCAATTGTCTAAGATTATATTTTACAGACAGGTGCCAACCTGTATTGGTAAAGTGATTTCCTTCATGCACTGAAATGCCCATATGAATGAAATCATATGTCATTTCCTATCCCAATCCAACACCAGGTATATAATTCCATAGAAGATTCATTAGCATATTATCCTTTAATGACAAAGTACTTTAGATAAAATAATACCTGCCACAGGAATGTAAAGATGTATGCATTCATATAGATTCATTCCTGGTTACTAGCTCCCCAATTTATCATCCTTCTATTGACTTCTTATTTTCAAGAAAGATCAAACATTTTCAAACATATTTTCATATTAATCAGATTGCTTAATTAAGGTCTTGTCTAAAGTGGAAGATTTTCAATTGAGGGGGATTTTTCTTGCTCATTGTCTAAGAAAGAAATCACTATCCTAACCAAACAGGTTGTTCATTAAGTATGGCCAAAAACCTTGAGAAAGAGTAAAGGGGGGCGGCTAGGTGGTGCAGTGGATAGAGCACTGGTCCTGGATTCAGGAGGACCTGAGTTCAAATCCAGCCTCAGACACTTGACACTTGTTAGCTGTGTGACCCTGGGCAAGTCACTTAACCCCCATTGCCCTGCAAAAAAAAAAAAAAAGAGTAAAGGAAGAAACCACCATTCTTTTTTTTTTTTTTGAGGCAATGGGGATTAAAGTGACTTGCCTAGGGTCACACAGCTAGTAAATAGAAACCACCATTCTTTAAGATTCAAGAGATGGCTATAATGAGGTGGCAAGGAATCATTCCCTTGAAATGTTTTTTTTTTTCTTTCTACTTGTAAACGCAAATGTTTCTTCCTTTTTCACAAGCCCTAAATTGTCTTGTTAACATTCACATGCATTTTTTATTAATCCATGGAGAAATGTTAAAACCAATTCAATAATCATCAAGGATGTGTAAAGCACCTACTATTCCTCAGGCATTATTCTAGCTGCTGGGGAGAAAAATACAAAGGAGTATATACTTTCTACTTATAGCTTCAAAGAGCTATGCAAATTCCAGTCCTTATTACAATTGTTGTTGCTGTTAGTGATTTGTAGGATAGGTAATATAATACTTGTGCTACAATCATAAACTACTCCCTTCACTCTGCACTGAAAGGGGGAGCGCCCATGTTGATGAGATAACAAATCCAGAAGAGTATTAACTGCTTATTAAAACTTGGGTTCTTGCCAGTGATGTGTTAGACCCTTAATGCCTCTCTCCTGTTGGTGAACAAGGAAAGCAGATATGGCCCCCAATGGGATTTCAACCCTGTGAACAAGGTATTCCAATCAGTATTATACAGAGCTGGAAACTGCCCAATAACTTATAGGAGAGAGGAAAAAATTGAAATGTTGCATTACAACTTTCATCACAACCTCTAATGACATCAAATCAAGGTCTAACCAGAGCTCATGTGTTGTAAATAGCATCACAACCCACTCTGTTTACAAATGAATCTGAAAGAAGAAAGAATGAAGCTCAGCCAATGCTAGCCAGGGTCATTTTGAGCTATTTTAAAATTAAAATGTTGATAAGCATGATACAGCCCAGAGCTGTTTTAGAGGTTTAATGACTCACTGGAAGATGCACTCCTTCAAGGTCCATTAATCTCCCATAAAAACCCTATTATCGAAAAAGCATTATCAGCTAATTATTTTCAAGAAGCCTAGTATATTAGCCACTCCATACACATTTTTAAATGAAGCTGTTGTGCTACATTAGAGGGCATTCAGAAGGAAATTTCCCAGCCATAACTCTACCTCTACTAGTTGCCACCACCCCCACCCCAGGCACTTTGCTTTCCTAATTTTAAAGCAGACTCCTCATCTTTATGTTTAACCTGGCCTCAAAGTATTGGAAGTTTACAGAATGCTTTTCAGACATAATATTATTTGAGCCTAAAACAACCCTGACTCTCTCTGGAATTCCAGTGGTCTCTTGTTGATAAATCTTAATACTACTTCACTCTCAACTCCATCTGATACCACTGACCTTCTCTCTGCTATTGATACATTCACTTCTCTGGATGTTCATGGTTTTCATTTTGCTCCTGGTTTTCCTCCTATCTGTCTTGCCACTCCTCAATCTCCTTTGCTGACTTTGGTAGACAACAGCTCCCCCTTTAACTATCATCTTTTTCTTCCTCAGAGCTATACATCCAGCTCATTTCTCAGTCTTGTATCATCGCTTGTCCAATCAACACTTCAAACTGGCTGTCTAACAGGCATCTCAAACTTTATATATCAAAACTTCACGGGGGCAGCTACATGGTGCAGTGGATAGACCACCGCCCCTGGAGTCAGGAGTACCTGAGTTCAAATCCGGCCTCAGACACTTAATATTTACTATCTGTGTGACCCTGGGCAAGTCACTTAACCCCAATTGCCTCACTAAAAAACCAAAACCAAAACCAAAACCAAAAACTTCACTCATTTGATTTTTTCCAAAATCCTTATCTCTGAAGCTTCCTTTGAAAAAAAACAAAAGGAAAAAAAAAGAAAAAAGTAACTTCCTATTTTTGACAAAGGCCCCAGATTGATTTCCTAGCAATTATTTTATTAGATTTCCTTCCTTCCTTCTTTCTTTCTTTCTTTCTTTCTTTCTTTCTTTCTTTCTTTCTTTCTTTCTTTCTTTCTTTCTTTCTTTCTTTCTTTCTTTCTCTTTCTTTCTCTTTCTTTCTTTCTTTCTTTCTTTCTTTCTTTCTTTCTTTCTTTCTTTCTTTCTTTCTTTCTTTCTCTTTCTTTCTTTCTTTCTTTCTTTCTTTCTTTTCTTTCTTTCTTTCTTTCTTTCTTTCTTTCTTTCTTTCTCTTTCTTTCTTTCTTCCTTCCTTCCTTCCTTCCTTGGGTGAGGGAGGTTCCATGATTCTCCTTCTTTATTAACTACTAAGTTTCTGGAGGGCAAGCATCTATATATACCTGTCAATACATATATTTATATAAAACATAAGCACACGCATAAACATAACATGTCTTATACATGTTAGCAGCCATCTTCTTCCACCTTCACAAGCAGTCTGTAGTGCTATTTATATTCAGAATAAGACTGCAGCTTAAAGGAATCTTTCCAAAGGTTGGGGTAAATTAGTGAGATTTGAGAAACTTTATTATTGGCCATTTAAATAAATTTAAAATATGGATGGTTTCCAAGGCATTGCATTTTCCATAGCCCCAGGCATTTTATTTTACCTTTAACATAGTTAGAAATAAGAACTGTGGTGCCAGGTGTGGCAGCAAATGCCTGTAATCCCTGCCCCTGGGAAAGCTGAGGGTAGAGCATCTCTTGGGAGTGAGAATTCTGAGCTACAGTGGGTTAAGTCAATCAGGTGTCCACATTAAATTCTGTCTGAAATGGTGAGTTCCTGTGAACAGCAGGGCCACCAGGTTGCCTAAAAAGGAGCCAATTGGCCCAGGCTGGAAACAGAATAAGTCAAAGTTTCCATGCCAAAGTGGAACCAGCTATATGAGTGGCTCCTGTGCTTCTGGCCTGGGGGAGATAGAGAGACCCAGAAAAAGAAAAATAGAGAAAATGAAGGAAATGAAAGGGAAGAGGAAGGGGAAGGGAAGGGGAAGAGGAAGGGGAAGAGGAAGGGAAGGGAAGGAAAGGGAAGGGAAGGGAAGGGAAGGGAAGGGAAGGGAAGGGAAGGGAAGGGAAGGGAAGGGAAGGGAAGGGAAGGGAAGGGAAGGGAAGGGAAGGGAAGGGAAGGGAAGGGAAGGGAAGGGAAGGGAAGGGAAGGGAAGGAGTGAGTTGATGTAAGCAAGCTGTAACACATTACGAATAATGATTAGGTTAAGAGAAGCTGAGTAAATTTTACCATCAACAAAATGTTATGTGAAGAAAAGATAGGTTGGTTGAGACTAAGGGATAAAATGATAGCTCATCTAGGGGCTCCACTGACATACTTACAATATCAAGAGAAAGAGAGAAAGGCCCTCACCATGTTGGGTGGATTCCCATGATATAATCCTCGGAGGATATGGACAGGGGTTCCGTGGGAGAGACAGATATTAATGGGTTCTAAAAAGATCTTAGTTAATAAGATTTTGGATTCACTGGAGTCTTAGAGTACCTTTCTATCTTTTTCTTTAATATTTTACTCCAATCCTTGTAAATTCTACAAGTTCATTTCCTTTAGAAGAAGAAAAGTAGAAGAAATGAGAAGGATGTTTTTGACTACGCCATGCTGAGCTGTTTTCTGCAGGACTGAATTAAGCAGCATTAATAACTCATGTAAAGCCATTTTGAATTCCCTGAAGAATTCATCAGCCCACAGTGGGTAATGCTAAAGCTGCCACTACCACTTATTGTCTTCATTATGTCTATCCAGGAAAAGGTTCGCTTCAACAATAAGAATTTAATAAAATGAAACAAAACAAAATTGAGTAAGGAATACTGTTTTGGTAAATAAAATCAAACTACCATCCTTTGATTGTCCTCAGAAGGAAGCCCATTTTGACTTTTTCAGTTTTGTAGTAACATTCCTAATTCTGGGATGCTGCCATGGTGATTTGGTGGGACAGGAATGCTGCTGGCATTACCCAGGGTCTCTCAAATTTTCAGGGCTTCTGACCTTGGGGGAATTACCTTCTGCTGAGAAGCTATGTGGCTGAGAAGCAAAAAAAGTCAGAATCAGAGACAGAGAAGAGAAGGAAGACTGTAATTCCACTGGTCCTGCAGATTTTTCATGCTGTCTTAGCAGGAGATGGGAGGGGATGGGACCTGACTTTGCAACAGAAAAACAGGGAAAGCTAGTAAAACCAAGAACTTGTGGCTCAGTGAAACACGAATGGAGAGATATTGGTGGGCCAGCAAGAGTGGACTAGAGGGGTGAGTGGAACCATTTGATGGAGAGGAAGGAGTTGGTGAGATTATTAGACTCTAGACCACAGTATCTGTCTTCCCCTTACATTCTGGGAAACCTTGGGGTTCCCATATCTACTTTAGTTGTATAATCACTTTCTGCCCTACTCCCCATCTCACAAGTGGAAAAAGGGGGAAGCGGAAGGGAAAGGGAACAGATTGACACCTTCTTGGCTCTATAAACAATTCCACCCTGTCTTGTGTTTTGTGACTGGTTTTTGTTCTTATACTATTTGAAAATTGCCATGAGAGTCCACTGGATATGACCAATAAGGATTATTTTAGTCTAAGCCTACAAGTGTATAATTTGAAATTAAGAGATGGAGAGTTAACCCAGAAGTAAAAGAAAATTTTCTTCAGCTCATTATGAGGTAGGCATGAAGCTTGAGTTAGAGAATTCCTGCAATTTAATACACTCTAAGCCCATTCATGCCCCAGACAGCTTTATGAACCTAGAGAAAGATTCAACAAGAAAATGAGCCAGTAGCAGTAAGAGTAGGAGAGTGGTGTGTTTGTTCAGGTAACTCTCTTGCAGACATCGCCCCAGCCAACCCCCTGCCTGGCTACAGCATGTCTTGATAAATTCAAATGTAAAGTTTAAATCTCAAGTAATCCAGGAAGCTGTGAAACCACAAGTATTGAACCATATCAGACCTGCCAACACAGAAAGGAGTCTGAGAATTACATTATGGCCTAGTGTCTCCGTACCCAGGGATATTATTTTCCATGACTAACTAGCTTAGGCTATCCCAGTACAACCAAGTCATTGGTTCATCATGGCTTAAGAAATGATAACTGCCTACTTGCTTATATCATAGGAGTAGTTCATATGTACCGAAACTATTTAGCGTCAGGCCTTTAAGCATGGCAGACATTGGTATTAGAGGGTAGCTAGTAGCCTAAATAAATTGTAGTGAACTAAGGAAAACCTGGGTTCAAATCCTACGTGTGCCCTTCCAACACTGTATTTTTCCTGAATAGAATGTAAGCTTCTTTATCACAAAGACCATTCCATTTGCATCTGTGTATCCTTCACACTTGACCCAATATCTGATGCATAGTAGGTGCTTGATAAATGCTTGACTGACTGGGCTCATGTGCATGTATTTTCACAACAACTCTGAATCTCAATTTTAAAATCTTTAATATCTTTAGTACCTTCTCTTAGGATTGCTGTGAGGTTAAAATAAGGTAAGATATACAAATTGGCTTGGAGTCTTTAAAGTGCAATTTAAATATTGGAGTTTTGTGATTAATAGCTATTAGGGGGAAAAGGACATAAGAAAATTACATTAGCCAATGAACATAAAATTAGCTCATACAAATGAGATAATGGATGTAAAACTCTTTGCAAACTTAAGAAATTATGTAAATATCAGCTATTATTATTATTATTAATTACTCATTATTATTGAAGTCATCTCATTCTTTTCATCTGGTTTGATGGAAACTAAATAGAAATTATCCAGGATCAAGTTTCCATGTTGCTATTATTCTTTTACATTGAATGTTCTCTGAACATTTGCATCAGAGGATAAAATGACTACGTTTTTTGTATTTGGATAAAAATATTGGGATGTGAGTACATCTATTGTTTCATTTAAAGCATTTTAGAACTCTTCTAGTATCAGACAGGATGATGGGATGCCATGTGCCATATCCTTCTCCCACCTGGTTTTAATTTCTTCAGTTAGGTCTCTCTATTTTGCAAGATTTACATTCCACATTTGAGTATTTGGCACATGGTGATAACCTCTTAAAATATTCTAAAAGTTTTTATGGATCTTTGTGATGTCTGGGCCACTGTGGGTATGCATTCTATCAGTAATAATGGCCCAGTTCAATTGCAGTTTATTTTTAGGGATATCTGTATTTGTAGTATGGGGGTTATGAAAGACAGTGGTGTATAATTCTAGCTGCTAGGTTGTGTCTTCCTATGTATTCAGTAAGTGCTCAAAGTTTTTAGCCTGTAGTGATGTGTTCTTTAGTTTCCATCATTCCCTTGAATGATCTGAATTATTCATTTTCTCTGGTCTCCTTAAGGCTAACCTTTTTGTCATGATGATATTAATTATGACTTGTGTTCAAAGTCACAGAAACGTCCCTTTTTCCAGCCCTTCCAGCATTATAAGGCACATCTGCTTCCGAAGAGCTGAACCCCATTAAATGTGTTAATTGATGGTCACACAACTTCAACTGACATTTAAAGCCCTTTAATGAGGGCTCTGAAGAGTTATTCTCTTTAGATGATTTCGTCTGTTTCTGAGTCTTCCTGTAGGATAATCTCCATGTCTTTAATGTCCTTCCTCCTCACCTTCATCTCTTAGAATTCTTTGCTTTCTTCAAGGTGCAGTTGTGACACCAGCTAATCCCAAGTTAAAAGTGCTTGTATATACTTATCTGCATGTTATATACATGAGAACTAGGTGGCACCATAGTGCATAGAGCACCAGACCTGGAATCAGGAAGACTCCTCTTCCTGAATTCAAATCCAGCCTCAGATACTTACTAGCTGTGTGACCCTGGGCAAGTCCCTTTACTCCGTTTGCCTCAGTTCCTCATCTGTAAAATGAGCTAAAGTAGGAAATGGCAAACCACTACAGGATCTCTGCCAAGAAAACCCAAAATGGGGTCAAGAATAATCAGACACAACTGAGACTGAAATGACAATGTCACATATAATTTTCTCAATCCTTTTTCTCCCCCAGGGCAATCAATGAGGGTTAAGTGACTTGCCCAGGGTCACACAGCTAGTAAGTGTCAAGTGTCTGAGGCCAGATTTGAACTCAGGTCCTCCTGAATCCAGGACCAGTGCTTTATACACTGAGCCACCTAGCTGCCCCCTTTCTCAATCCTCCTTTTTTTTTTTTTTTGGTGAGGCAATTGCTGTTAACTGACTTGCCTAAGGTCACACAGCTTGTGTGTGTGTGTGTATATATATATATATATATATATATATATATATATATATATATAATGCAATCACATTTTGTTTCAGCTGCCAGCACTATGTAAGTAGTAGGTAGTAGGGGTACCCCTTGTATTTATCCTAGTAGTAACATAGAGGGGAAAATGACGCCTTGTTTTTTCTCTGGAAATGAATGTGCTTTCATAATGTCTTGCTAATCCAAGGACATTTAATTTCTCCAGTTTAGGGGGAAAAATCCTGTGATACACTATAGATAATCCAGAGGAGGACAAGCTAAGGGGCTTCAAGATCAGACCACAGGAGGATCAATTGGAGGGATAAAGAATGATTCACCTGGAGAAGAAAGGACTTGGTTGTTAAACATACTAGGACACCTCAGAGACCATCAGATTGAGCTGCTGGAAGGAGCCCTACCTGATAACTGCATTTGTTGAGGCATCTGCATCCGAGGCATTAACAAGCAGCACATCTGACCCAGTTGGGGAATCTTCTGAAATGGTGGCAGAGTACATCTTGTGGGCAAAGGTAGGGACGTTGTCATTGACATCATCGACTATAACATTCACAGTACCAGTGCCAGTAAGGGCAGGAGACCCTGGAGGAAAAAAACAAGAAACAAGTCTTAATGCTGAGTAGTATGATCGATAGTGCTAAAGACCTATTTTAAATGAGATGACAGGCCATTTGCATTGTTACATGAGCTATTAGCTCTTCCCAAATAGAAAATATTGGGACAGCTAGGTGGCGCAGTGGATAGAGCACTGGCCCTGGAGTCAGGAGTACTTGAGTTCAAATCCAGCCTCAGACACTTGACACTTACTAGCTGTGTGACCCTGCGCAAGTCACTTAACCCCCATTGCCTGCAAAGAAACCAAAACAAAACATAACAACAAAAACAAATAGAGAATATTCCCTCTCCCATTTCTGCAAAGGCTATCCACCATGTCTGGAATGAACTCCTTTTCTTTTTCCTTCTTTCTTTCCCCAGCCCCTAGCTTAGTGTTTGACACACTGTTAAATTGATACAAATTAAATGCTTATTGAATTGAATTGTGTTACTATTTCATCTGAACATAAAAGCACAAGTGAATCTACCTACTTATAAGAAGCCATATAAAAATTTTACAATGATGAATTAGGACTTGGGAGAGTTAAGTCAAATCAAATCAACAAACACTTATTAACTATCTTGTTAAACATAATAAGAATAGAATCATTACTCAGATATTTAAAATCTGACTTCCCTTTAATCAAACACAGTCTCCTTATATAAATGCATTGATATTTGCTTTATAGACTGTCAAAGCAGCATTATGCTAACTTGGTCCTTCAGAATATTCTTAAATTCTGGTCCTTCATAAGCAGCAGCACCATTGGACTGTGGCTCCCTGAGGAGTTTGCAATAAATCCTAAGGCCCACTTTAGGTTTTGTTCCTTGAGACCTCTCCCATACTGAAGTACTAACTTCTATGGGGCTGAAAATTTCATCCAGAAATAAACAAGCCAATGGAGTAAGAGTAAGCCAAAAACGTAGGTTAGGGATTCAGAAAACAGACAGGGTCAAAGGTGTAGAGACAGTTGGTCATTGTAAACACGAGGCTGTAATTAATTCCAAGTCACTTCTGGTGAATCCCAACATAATCGAGGGCAATGCTCAGCTTGGGCGAATCTGATCATGATGGATGACATGGGTGGGTGCCTGTTAGGTCAGTCTTATGTAGTTTCATCTGGGATTGATTGAGAGGAACCAGATGCAGTCAGATGGAAGGGACAAAAGGCAGTGGTGTCAATGGAAAGTAAACTCACTACGAGTAGAAGGTGTCCAAAGAGCAACACAGCTTGCCTGATGGCTGGTGAAATGCAAATGATTGGGTTAACACAAGAGGAAAGGGAGACGGGAGAGAAAAAGGCTTCAACATTTAACTTTGCAGGATGTGTGTGAATTGTGGACTTTGTTGATATACCTCAGTTGATTGTGAGAACATGGGCCAATGATTCAAAATCCACTGTGACAATTAGCTACAAGTGACAGCAAACATTTTAAAATTTATATAGCTCCGGGCAGCTAGGTGGCGCAGTGGATAGAGCACCGGCCCTGGATTCAGGAGGACTTGAATTCAAATCCAGCCTCTGACACTTAACACTTACTAGCTGTGTGACCCTGGGCAAGTCACTTAACCCCAATTGCCTCACCAAAAAAAAAAAAAAATTACATAGCTCATTAATAGGAAGAGATTAGTGATAAATTTGCACAACATGTGCAAGATAGCAATGGACCACATCCATATGGCCCTGGAAGGTTTTCAAAGCTTTTTATCTATGTCATTTCAATTCATCATAGCTAATAACAATAGCCAATAAACATCAAAGCACTTTATACCTACAGGGTGTCCCAACAGTCTTAGTACAATTTTAAGCCTATATAACTATAGCTGTTGGGACAGCTTATATCATCTTATAAGATCTTTACAACAACCTTTTGAGATAGCTTCTATTATTGTATCTGTTTTGCAGATAACTAATACCTAGTATTTACATAATGCTTTCTGGACCATTGCCAGTCTTCTTGATTTATTCCATTACCTCTGGACTCACATGACTCTGGAGGAGAGAGTGAGGCTGGTGACTTTGCACAGCCCTGCCTCACTTAAATCTAAAGTCAAGACATCAACCAATGATGTCATTGGTCCTTTTCAAAGAAGGATGGATGAACAACAAAAACAACAGTAATGCTCTAAAATTTTCAGAACACTTTACAATATTATTTGATTTGAATCTTACAACAACCCTGAGAGGCAGGGGCTGTTGTTATGTTCATTCTAAAGATAGAAAATTGAGGCAAACAGAGGTTAAATGATTTACCCAAGGTCACATAGTTACCAAAGTCAAACTCAGGTCTCCCTGACTTCAAATCCAATCACCTGCCTACTGTAAACCTACAAGGATGGGTACGATGAGCCTGAGATGTTAAGGAACTTATCTCTCCAGGATCACATAATTAGTGGATGTCAGATATAAGATTCAAATCCAGGTCCTCCTGATTTCCATTCCAGCGTTCTCTACCACTGATGTTGCCTGCCATAATATTCATGCTATAAACCAGTGGTTATTTCCATTGTACCTATACTGGGTCTTATATGGAGTAGAGTGTACAATTCTTGGAAAACTCAAGTCATTTTTCCCAATGAAGACTATCCCAGAATCACTCATACATGCTTTCCTATCCTGACTACACAAATGCAATTCAATTTAAAATTATATGTTTGGAGGTGCTAAATAGTAGTTACTATAACCCAATGAAACATGAATTAAAATAACATTGACTCAGGCCTATGATAGGTATGAGGTGAAGTCTCTGTAGCAACATAAAGTCAAATCATAAACAGGAACTGAAAGAAAAAAAAAAGGATCAATTGGAAGAAAGAAATGTCCATCCAAGATAAATATTCCAGTGGGAATAATGCAGGAATGCACATCTGTCAGCTGCCTGAATTGAACTGCTTAGAGACAAGGTGATTGGCACTGATTTCTGGGACTTGGGCATAGCTTTGGAGTGATTTGTCTTACGTTGTCACCAAACTTTAGGCAAAGCTATAAAATACTTTTATTTATTTTTCCAAAGATGGACCACTGAACTGAATGCAAATATCCCTCAAGTCCACACAAATGACATTTTAAAAACTGAATCCTACAAAGGCAATGATAGGATCATACATTTAGATATGGGAGGGTCCTTAAAGTCCATTGAGTTCAAGCATCTCATTTTACAAATGAGGAAAATGAGGCTCAGAAAAAGTAGGGCTATCTTCAGCACCACTCTTGTGGATGCTGCAAATTGTTCTAACAATGCTCATGTCCAACATGAAGATTAAATATTCTGCTGTCTTTACTCAGGCCTTAGTCCTCTGAGGCCCCATGCCACACAAGAAAATGCTAAGCAGCAATTACACAAATGTGTCCTCATGTCAGTACCCAATAAATCAGGGCACGATGACTACCTGGCAAAGCTTTTAGTGAGGACCTTTGCAGAAGCATCAGCACCTCCCTCTCCCATTAAACTGCAATTTCTTTTCTCTGCTCAAGGCCAAGGTTAACCCTGGTGCTCCTGGCAGATGTTCAAAGTCCCTCATTAGAAATGCTAATGAGTGAAATTTTCCCCTCATCTACTGATCATGCTGTCATAGAGATGACCCTTGGTATATCAAGTTGACCCCAAATTTTCAACAGAATAGTTCTGCAACTCTTCTGTGAAGCATTAAATACCAAGAAATAGAGAATGAATAACTGGGCAAACACACACACATACACACATATGTGTGAATATATAGTATGCGTGTATGTATGTATGTATGTGTGTATGTATGTATGTATGTATGTGTGTATACAGACAGAGTGAAAGATAATTGAACTTGGAATTAAAGACCTGTATATGAGTCACAGCACCACTACTAATTCAGGTATATGACTCTTAAAGAGGCATCTAGGAAGTGTGTTCAATTTAGAGAGAAACTGGGTTCATATACTGGTTCTATTACTCACTACCTGTGTGAACTTCAGCTGTGTCCCTCTTTGCCTTCCTCTATACAAAGAAGTAATTGGAGTAGATGATTGCCAAAGTCTAAATCGGGAATCAGCAAGCTATGGCCCAAAGGCCAAATATGGTCCACCACCATTTTGTATGCCCTATTAATTTTTTTTTTTTACATTTCAAAATAGAGTTTTATTGAATTTTAAAATGTAAAATCCTTATAAAAACTTCAGCTGATTTGGCCTTCGGTTAATAAGTCATTTGCCAACCTCTGCTTTAAATCTCTGATCCAAAGACCTAGGGCAAGTCCCAGCATGAGACTTACTATCCTCATCTATAAAATCGTGCTGGCGCTTTTTTTTTTTTTTTACTGAATTGATGCCAGGATCTTGTAGACAGGAAGAGTACTTTGTTTATGATAAAACCCCAAATGTGAATAATTATTATCTCTATTGTTGTTGTTGTTGTCATTCATTTCATTTTTATCCTTCTCCATGGAACACAGATTTAAAGGATACTGAGGCCTGTTGCTTTTCTGGTGTGTGTGTGTGTATAAAACATACTTACTGTTCTGCAGACATTTGCACAGGTGGATAAAATAATGGCTTTTATTAGTTCAATAACAATATTAGAATGTAAGCACATTTTCTGTAGGATCATTGAAAGCATCCTTGTTACATCCCCTATAGCAGTCAAAGCTGCAGGGATAACATGGGCCTCATCTTGTTCCCACGTGATTTTGATTTATTCTGCTATGTCTCTATATTTTAAAACCTTCTCAGTCCATGTAATTTGGAGATTCTCAGTAGTTGGTATAGCAACAACTATTAAAAATGTTGCTCTTAAATTTTGGGGGGTCAATGTTATGTGAGGGCAATTGTGGGCAACAGCTATGTCTGTGGTATTGGTGCACTTCTGGTGCAATTTATTGCTTGAATTCTATATTTGGAATCTTGGAATTTGTAATCTGCGCATGAGAGAGAGCAAACTTCTGACATGTGATTCCAGCCCCTAGGTCATGTCTTTCTAGGCCCCAGGTAGAGATCAATTTTTTTTATAGCTCGCACTCATATGGTAGAATATCTCCACCATTTCCTCGTGTGATCCTTAAGGATCACTAAGTTTCAGGTTCTTAAGAGTAAGTACTGTTTCTGCTGGCAAAGATCTTTTCCTAAATTACCAACTTCAAGCCTCCATTTTGATTTTTTAAAAATCCCTGGAACATGGCCATTTGCTTGATGCTTCAATGTCAACAGGCCAAACACCTGCAGGAAGATATTTGGAATCAATCAGAATATCATCAAAAGGTGGTTATAGTGTTAACAGATTTTTGACCTGTTTATCATGTACTCTAACAATATTGATCAATCCTCTTTATCTTTTTCTGTGGAAGCGTTAATATTTCTATAACTGTTCTAGGGCAATGGGGCATAGGTTTTTTTTTTAATATTTTGCAGGGTTTTTTAGGATACTATCCAAATGAGTTATCATCTATTTTAAAGATCAAGAGGGTACAATGAGACTCTTTCATAGACAGTCATTTTTTTTAAGTTTTTTGTTTGTTTGTTTGTTTGTTTTTTAAATTTCAGTAGGCCAGTACATCTCACCATAGCTTGCTTTCTCCTTGGTCCTTGATGGGACTTGACTGGAGGAGACAAAGGTATTTACAAACGTCATTTTCATCCACTAATGCAATACAACCAAAGCCTTAAGTCTCTAAATTTCTTTGATATGTCTTAAGGATTTTATGCTCATTGAGTCCAAATGACATTTTGATAACAATGGAGAAAGGAGCTGTTCAAATTGTGTTTTGGTTGAATCATATAACATGAGAACATCTATTTATATATCAAATGATTAATAAGATGTTTTGGTCCGACTCCTTTAATTTTGAAGCCTTATTTAGTTCTTTTGATGAGATGACAATGTCTAGGCAGAAGCACAATGGGCTCAAATGATCTCTTTGAAAAATGTCATGTTTTATATCTGTGGTGCTTGACAATATTGCAGAGTGACATAATTTAAACAGAGTGCATTTTCCCCCAGTGGCAAATCAAATATTACAGGTTTTTCACTCTATTTGAGTTGTTTTTATATATTTGTATAACACAAATAAGCCATGAGTGTGGAATTAAGCCAAAAATTTTGCAACAATTAATAAAGTCAATAATAAAGGGCCACAGTGCTTTTGAGTAGCTTGTTAATACTTGCCAAATTGATAGTCGGTTGTTCTTTACACCCTTGGAACTTACTGACATACCCTTTTTGATCCTCAGCAAACATATTGTTTTCTTGTAAATATTTATAGATTTTTAAAATATTGTAATCTGTGAAGGTTTTGTACAAATAAAGTACATACAATGCAATTAGCCTATTTTTGGAGGTAGCACCGGTTTTATTGTTTTTTATTATTATTCTACTAAAGTGGGTGTCTCACTCATTATGGGATGGATGTGACCCTGTATTCTTGACAATTATGCCAGAGGTTCTTGGATGTCCTGACAAGTTGGACAGCCTTCATATGTGGGGGACTAGGAATGGATTCTGTAACTGTTGTCCAAGGGCTAGTCTAGCTGAGTGCAGGTGGGCTCATCCCAAGAAAGTAATTGACTGAGATAATTGCTTTTTTTTTTTTTCAGTTACAGAAACTTATACCGACAACTAATTTAGACAGTCACCTATATTGTTGGAGTGAGTACCCATGAATGAAATCGTACATTCTTCATTTATTGTATTTGATGTAAATTAGTTCATTGATATTTGGGAGATGATAACTAGTTAAATGATATCAGAAGGCATATTGATGGAGTTTATGATTGACAATATTTAAAAACAAAACTCAGTGTTATTCAAAGAATCTTGCAGGAATGTATAGCCAGCTATTCCCCATGGACCTGGTCTGATAATATGAGTAGGATTTCAGAGAGTGAACCCAGAATGTCTATGTAAAAACCCACCACACTCATAAAATACATGGATATTGGAGGGGACACTAGCAACTGGAGAGATCAGTAAAGGATTTATTTGGCATGAGCTGAGTTTTAAAGGGTTTCTAAGAGGCAGAGGTATATAGGGAGTGCATTCTTTGGGGATAACCATTGCCAAGGGACAAAGATGAGAGATAAACTGTGATGAACATCCATAACTTTTCCAAGTGGATCACAAAATGTGGGAAGGATAGTTCAATAAAGCTGTAAAAGTACATTTGGATTACTTTGTGAAGATGTTTAAGAGCTAAAAGGAGAAATTTATGTTTGATCCCAAATGTCATAGGAATTTCTTGAGTAGGGGAGTAACATGATCAAATCTGCATTTTGGAGGAAAAAAACCTTTTAGTACCTATGTAGTAGATGGCTTAGAGGGGATAATATTTGAAGCAGGGGGACGAATTAGGGGATTATTACAATAGTACAGGTGAAAGGTGATGAGGGCTTAGAGTAAGGGGATAGCTAAGTAAGTTGATTGAAAGGGACAGATTCAAAGAATGTTGTAGAAGAAATCACAAAATTCAGCAACAGATGCTAATACTGAGGATCTAAGCCAGGGTGATGGGAAGAATGATGATGCCTTCAACAGAAATAAAGAAATTTAAAAGAGGGAAGAGTTGGTGGAGGAGTAGAAAATATGTTCTTGTTTTGGACATGTTGAGCTTGAGATTCTTATGGGATTTTGAGTCTATGATGTCTAAAAAACTTTTGGTGATGTGAGAATGGAGTTCAGAAGAGAAACTATGGTTGGATCTACATACCATGGAATCATCAGCATAATTCCAGCAACTAATCCAATAGGAGCTGATCGAATCACCAAGTGAGATAATATAAAGTGAAAAGAGAAGAGGGACAAGAACAGAGTCTTGGGAAATACCCGCAGTTAAATATGACTTGAATAAAAGATGAAAAAAGGGAAGGGAAGGTCAGACAGATAGAACAGTGAGGAGAAAACAAACTTATTAAAACCAAGAGAAGAGAGGGTGTCCAGGAAGAGAATCTAACCTTCAATGTTGAGGGCTGTAGATTGGTCAAGAAATATGAGGACTAAGAAAAGGTGATTAGATTTGGATTTTTTTTTGTGGGGGGGGGCAATGAGGGTTAAGTGACTTGCCCAGGGTCACACAACAAGTGTCAAGTGTCTGAGGTCAGATTTGAACTCAGGTCCTCCTGAATCCAGGACCAGTGCTTTATCCACTGAGCCACCTAGCTGCCCCTAGATTTGGAATTTAAGACATTCATAATATAACTTTGGAGGTAGTAGTTTCAGTTGCTTTTTAAAGTCAGAATAAAGATTACAAAGTGCTTAGAAAAGAGAGTAGAAGTGAAGGCACCAAGCATAGTTGGCTGAGAAGGGGAGAAGAAATAAAAGTTGAGAGGTGGTATCAAAGGAGTTTTTTGTTTGCTCTGTTTTTTGTTTGTTTGTTATAGGATAGGGGAGAAATAAGCATGTTTATAGGGATTAGGGAAGCATTAAAGGATAGGGAGATATTGAAGATAATAGAGAATAGAGCAAATAGTAGGAATAATCTTCTGAAGAAGACAGGATAGGATGAATTTTTCATGGAGAGAGGTTTGATGAAGCAAGGAAATGGGCTACTTCTTCATGAGAGAAAGGGGTGAAGAAGAAGATAGTGGAAAAATGTGTTAGGTGAGGTGTGAGGTGTTAAGGAGAGGTGAAACAGCTTTTTCCTTGGCCAAATCTCTCATAGTTTCTTTCCTGTTATTAATATACCCATTATAAACATCTTGTTGGAGGATAGACAACCCCCCAGGCTGTCTTGTGCTTACCAATATTAATCTAGTACAATTTCTATATTCATAGTTACTTAACATTTAGAGTTATCTAGAATTTCATTTATTTTCTGTATGCTTTAAAAGAAGTCTGACTAGACAAATGAAACTTTCCAATTTTAGTCTCATTCCTAAAAAGCATTGTTTAAACAGTTACATATTGGGCAAAAGGGGGGAAATTTGATGTTTATTCTTTTTCTTTTTCATGGGGATTGAAAGTGGGGTGAAATGTGGTTCTAAACTAGTGATTTTATTGATGTACACATCTCCCAACGTTAAACTGTCTCTAAAACTGCAGACCATCATTTTTTTCTATAACAGAGTCTGAGAGAAAGTAGTCTGGGGCCCAGTAAGAGGTTAAATGACTTGCATATGCTCATAAGGCTAGGATTTATCAAAGAAAATTCAGTTCTTCAATATTCCAAAGCCAGCTTTCTTAGGCACTATTCCATACTGCTTCTCATTTGCCCACTGTCATATACAAAATATAGGAAACTAATTTTAAAATTCTTTATTCCTCTAAAAGCTATGTCATGTAGACAAAGGCACCCTAGACCCTGGAGAAAATGCATTCCCAAAAGATACAGTGGAAACAGCCCTGGGCTGGATGTCCGAAGACCTGGATTTTCATCTTGGCTCTGCCATGCAACTAGCTATGGGAGCTTTTGGCCAAGTCACTAATACCTGAGAGGTATTGCCTAGGTGACCTCTCAAATTTCTTCCGGCTACAAAATTTTATGATTCCAGAACATCTGCCTCCTTCTGAGTATGCGTTTTCCTGAAATTCTTATTAAGAAAAATTCTTTTTTCTTGAAATACTTTGTTAAAAGTCTACTCACCCTTCCAATTCACCAACACACACACACGCACGCACGCACGCACGCACATATACCACCACCACCAATAACTAGTGCTTGCCATATGGCCTTGTTTTATGGATCTTACCCTTGTAGTTAAACTTCCCAAAATTGTAGTGGTTGAACTACAAAATTAACTTGCAAACAATCATTTTATAAGGTGTTATATGCTATTTAAATAAGAGTTTACCTCATGACTGGAAATTTTTATTATTTCTCTGAAAAAAAAAAAACAACTAGGAAAATACCTATTTAACATTATGTCTTGTTTCATAGGTTCATAGACTTAGAGCTGGAAGGGGACTTGGAGGGCAATGAGTCCAACTCGCTCATTTTGTTTGGTCATTTCAGTCATGTCCAAAACTTTGTGACCTATTTGGGGTTTTCTTGGAAAAGATAATGGAGTGGATTGTCCTTTCCTTCTCCGGCTTGTTTTACAGATGAGGAAACTGAGGCAAGCAGGGCTAAGTGTCCTGTCCAGAGTCCCACGGATAATAAGCATCTGAGGTTGGATTTGAGTTCAGGTCCTCCTGACTCCAGGCCTGACACTCAATCTGTTACACCACCACCTAGCTGCTAATTTTACAGATGGGGAAAATAAAGCCAGAGAAGTAAAATGGTTCACTTCAAGACCCTAGCATCTGAGGTGGAATATGAGCAGAGGTTTTTATCTGACTCCAAGCTCAATGTCCTCATTCAAGCTCAATGCTGCCACTTGTAGCCATTAGAATGCTCACAAGAGAATTAAAAGCAAATAACAACATCTCATGGAGTTTTCCTGAATAATGCTAATCCATTTTGAATACATACAATTAAATACTTCAATGATTTAGCTACTCCTTCATTCCCTAAAGTGATATTCAAAACTGAATGCAAGCCTTCCACACCATTTCATTTCAGGTTAAATTCCACCATACAAAAATATTAGAATTTGAAAATGAGAGAATGATGATGGACAGTGACCATTCAACTTTGAAACCCTAGATATCAAGTTTCCTCTCTCTAAGTCAAAGCAATTGTCTTGAAAGATATTTTCCCTGAGATAACTGCCAAAGGGTAAGGATTTTCAAGAGCATTAGCTCTTCCTTCCCAGCTGAATGTGGCAATTATGAATTCAATTAGAGTGAAGCGGGTGATAAAACAGAGGATAAAAATGAGAGCAAGAGGCTATTTATTTAGAAATATCACAATATTGTTTGGTGAATAACTGTGAATGACTTGACTATCCTCAGCAATACAATGATCTAAGACAATCCCAAAGGACTGTTGATGAAACATACTATCAACCTCCAAAGAAAGAACTGAAGACTGAAGCATGCTGTCTTTCACTTTCATTTTTTAAAAATCGTCTTCTTGCAAAAAATGGCAAATATGGTAATGTTTTACATAATCACACATGTATAACCCATATCTGATTGCCACCTCAGGGAGGGGGGAGTGTAGGGAGGGAAAGAGGGTTAAAATTGAAACCCCAAAGTATAAGTAAAGATGTTTCTTATGCAAAACAAAAAGAGAAAAAGCATAGAAAATCCACAGGGAAGATAGGGAAATATGACTACATGTTTTTTTTTTTTCCTTAACGACTTACAGTTAAATCAAGATTATAAAATGGTTCTAAGGGTCATTGCCGTCTAGGACATTCCATTAGACGCTTTGGACTTTAGAAACTTCCAAAGGGGGCACACATGCATGCATGCACACACACACACACATAAACACACACACATGTCACTTTTAAAATCCTAGACGAGAATGACCTCTAATGTCTCTTTTAGCTCTAAACCTATAGGCCCAGATGCTCTGTATTGGAGGTATATCCATTAGAAGTTGTCCAAGCACTGATTCCTCAAGAGGTATTACACAAGGATAGAGCTAGGGGCTTGATAGAATTTTCTGTAAATTCTTTAGATAGTAAGAAATAGTGGAAAGAGTGTTGGCCTTGGAGTTTCTAGGTCTTTTCATTGCATGCTAACTTTACAAATCATTAACTTTTTTCTACTCTGATAATAAACATTCAGAGATAAGCATGTTCCTCTGAGGATGCTTAATTGCATCCTATTAATTTTATCATAAATTCCAATAGTATCATTATCTTTTATGTGATTATTTATTGTTTCTTTGATTTGCTCTATGATGCATTCCTGTTAAGAATTTTATTTTCCAAATTACATGTAAAAACAAACTTTGACATCAATTTTTTAAAACTTTGTGTCCCAACTTCTCTTCCTCCTTCCCTTCCGGACCCCCACCCCCCCCCCCAAGAGCTCAAGCAATTCAATATAAGTTATACATGAGTAGTCATGGAAAACATCTCCACATTAGTTAGATTGTGAGAGAAAACAGACAAAAAAAAAACCAGATTAAGGAACCATCAAAAAATTATGCTTCAATCTGTTTTCAGATACCATCACTTCTTTCTCTGTAGGTAGATTGCAATTTTCTTAAGTCCTTAAGAATTATATTGGATCATTGTATTGCTGAAAATACCCATGTCTTTCTCAGCAGATCATCTAACACTATTGCTTTTTTTTTGTATACAGTACATTTAACTCTGCTTCAGTTCATGTAGGTCTTTCCAGGTTATCTATGATTCATTCCTGGAATGAATATAGTCATAATTTTGTCTTCTTTTTGCTTTGCATCTTTTACTCATTTGTTCTTTATTATGTTAGTTATAGTCACGTTTACATTACTACAAATGATATATTGCAAACTAATAATCAGCAACATTATATAATAATTATATAAATATATATTACTAAATTTAATTGTATTTGTCTTCAAATAATGACTTATTTCTGATTCCATATATTTGACTATGTATTTTTATTTTTGCTTTTGTTTTGTTTTTGTGGGACAATGAGGGTTAAGTGACTTGCCCAGGATCATACAACTAGTAAGTGTCAAGTGTCTGAGGCTAGATTTGAACTCAGGTCCTCCTGAATCCAAGGTCAGTGCTTTATCCACTGTGCCACCTAGCTGCCACCTGATTATGGTCTCTTTGGAGGCTACCACATTATCTTTTTTTTGCAAGTAACATGGATTTTAAAAATATGTGTAATATCTAATATTCCCATTTATAAATGGCCACAATGAAGTCAATCTAATGTTTCCAACAACACATTTGATATTTCCCTTTTTGTTTATTTATTTATTTTCTTTGTTTAGACTTCTCCATGCTACAACACTTAGGTTCCAACCATTTCCCTGTAGGAATTAATACCAAGACATATGAACTTATCCTAAAGAAGTTGGTCACTTTATATATCCAAATCAAGACTTCTCTCCCTATCATTTGTTGCACATACACACACACACACACACATACATACATGCATACCAGACATACCTATTCCTAGGAATACAGATTTTATTAAAGCCAACTCCTTTATTTTAAAGTTGAGGTAACAGAAACCAAGAGAGAGGTAAAGTTATTTCATTTGGCCAGGGTCATGCAACTTATAAATATCAGAAATTGGACTCTTTTTTTTTTCTTTCAACTCCACTATACTATCCACTATGCATTATTCTACACACACACACACACACATATGTATATGTGCATATGTATATATACACATACATACACACATATATGTATATGTGCATATGTGTATATACACACATACATATATGTATATGTGCATATGTATATACATACATACACACACACACACACACACACACACACACACACATATATATATTTGTTTGGCAAGAGTCACAAACTCTCAGTCACCCCAGACAACACTCAAAGCTGATATAATATAGAAAAATTACTGCTTTGGGACCCTGAAGGAATTTTCCACATGGGGAGTTACATATATTGATGAAGTCACAAGCTCAGACAAATAAACACACACATGTACTATATACATTCAGCATCAAGGAATCTAGCCTGTATTTTTCCCTATTCTCTCCACTACTCCTTTTTATTGGAGGTATGACCTCGGATTCTGAAAGAATATGCCAACAGATAATATTTTGGGTCCTTGAAAGCTTTAATGATTTCAATCATAGACCTGATGATTGACAGTTGTGCCTGTCACCCTAAGTGTTAGAGATGGAAACTCTGACAATGTGACAGAGATATGGAAGGGCAGCATTTTTGTTGTTGTTTTCTTTATTATCATGAAACCCTTTAACAATCTGAATGGTTTTCTGGAGAAAACATTAGCATTTCAACCACCAGCATAATTTTCTTGGTTGCATGAAGGTAGAGCAGCATCCATGAAAGACTTCATTTTTGTGATCCACATTCTTCTCTCTGTCATTTCTACTCTTTCTCAAGTGAGGGAGAACAAGAACTTCTAGGGCCCCTGAGCAGAACCACAACTGAGCTCCTATTACTTTCCATGGATGTCAATTATACAATATAATAATAATCAGTAAAAGATTGCAGTAATAAAGTGAATATGATTGAATTCATGACTGATCCTGCCATAATTGGCATTTTTTCTTCCCCTTACATTCATGTTTATGTCACCAAAGAAAAGGTCCTGCCTCCTTTTCTCACAAAAGGCCAAATTATTGAACACGATACATTCCACATCCTAATTAGTGGGTTATTGGAATTTCTGCTGTTTCACATTTTTAGTTTCAGATTTACCATGGGGGGAAAATTGTAGTTCTGTTTTGAGAGTATTGCAATAAAATTTATTAAGTCTTTAAAGAAAGGTTATACCTGGTAAAAGACAAAGATAACTTTCTTTTTTTTTTCTTTTTTTTTTTTTTTTTGGTGAGGCAATTGGGGTTAAGTGACTTGCCCAGGGTCACACAGCTAGTAAGTGTCAAATGTTTGAGGCTGGATTTGAACTCAGGTACTCTTGACTCCAGGGCCAGTGCTCCATCCACTGCACCACCTAGCTGTCCCTCTTTCTTTTTTTTTGGTGTTTTTTTTTTTTTTTTTTTGCTGGGAAATGGGGGTTAAGTGACTTGCCCAGGGTCACAAAGCTAGTAAGTGTCAAGTGTCTGAGGCCGGATTTGAACTCAGGTACTCCTGAATTCAGGGCCGGTGCTTTACCACCCTCTTTCTTTTTTTAAAAGAATAATAGCCAGTATTTATAAAGCATTTTTAGGTCTGCAAAGTGTTCTATAAATATCATTTGATCCTTATAACAACCCTAGTATATAGGTGCTGTTTTTATATCCATTTTACAGATAGGCGTTAAGTCATTTGCCTATCGTCACAGAGCTAATGTGTTAAAGGCAAGATTTGAAATCATGTCTTCCTGACTTCAGGTCCAGCATTTCTCATCTATAGGTTTTTATATTTCATATAGATTATGGGAATGGCATGGATAGATTTTTACTCTAGGAAGTTCACAGTGATAGGTAAGTGAAAAGAGGACCAGATTGAAGACAGACTAGAAGCAGGGAGACTGACCAGCAGTATGATGTCAGAGGAGAGAAGGTTTGAATAGGAGAGATGTCATGAAGGTAATATCACCAGGACTTGGCAACAGATTGCATATGGGGAGGTAGAGGGAGTGAAGTATTGAGGTTAATACCTAGGTCATAAATACAGATGACTAGGAGGAAGATAATGACCCCCACAGTAATAGGAAGATGGGAGGGCTTAGGAAAAAGATGACGGGTTTTGTTTTGGACATGTTGAGTTGAATATGTCTACAGGAAACTCACCATGATCACTTTCATGCCTGACTTCACTGTTTTTGCCAGGACCCTATCATTCACCTTGTTTTCTTTTCATCCTAGAATCTTTCCTTTGCCTCATTTCCCAACCCCAATCAGCTGCAAAGTCCCGTTCATTCTACTCCCAAACTACCTCTTGTATATGCACCACACTCACCAGTCCCACCCATTACAGTCATAACCTTTAACCTGTCACATCTTCAGCTTAGGCTTATATGAGCATTTATCTACCTTGGCTATTTCTGCTTTCCACTCACTCAGTCAATCAATCAGCATTTATTTAGCACTCATCTTAGGAACTTAGGAACCATGGTAAGTGCTGGGAATGCAGGGGAAAGTAAAAACAGTCTTTTCCCTCAAGGAGCTCCCATTCTAATGGGTGTAACGATTGGAATGACGCCACCTGCTAGAGACTTACTGTAGAAGAGTTCTGCCAATGAAGCGAAGTTCTTTGAGGGCAAGACCAGGAGTCTTTTCTTTGGCGTCAGGAAGTGACTCGGGCTAGTGGGAGGAGGAAGGAAGAGACTGGCGCTCGCTCTCGCTCTCTTTCCTTTGGACTCTGGTGGAGAGCGGAGCTAGAAATGTGCTCTCCCTTTAATAGATAGGAATCTAGGCCTTTCTCTCTCTCTTTACCAAATTCTTGTTTTCCTTAATAAATGCTTAAAAGCCTAACTCTTGCTAAAGCTTATAATTTATTGGCGACCACTCATTAGATATTTTAGACAGACTAACTAGAATTTTGGCCCTTAACATGGGGAAGACAGCATACAGATAAATAGATACATAAATGGAGAGGAAAAGGCTGTAACAACAGAGTGGGGGTGGAAAAGGCCTCTTGAAGAAGATGGCATTTGAATTGAGTATGGAAGGAAAACAAAGATTCTAATGGGAAGGAAAGTCCTCTGAACATGAACTTTGAATCAGGATGACCTGAGTTCAAATCTTACCCTGATCCTTACTATGTGACCATGCAAATTAGTAGCAAATCTTTCTATGAACGTCAGTGTGCTCATCTCTGAAATGCGGGTAACGATATTGGTCAAAACAATTCCTTAGGGGTATTGTGAGACTCAAATGGGTTAATTAGTACTTGTACAATGCTTTACATAATTTAAAGGACTACAGACATATCTGCTCTTAGTAAATGTTTGATGGACTGTAATGAGTTGAGTTGAATTGCTAACAGATGACAAACCATAGCTTTGGAAGTAATCTGCAAAGCAAGATTGCCATATCATATTTCCTTCAGTAACAGAGTCTAGCTGCTATCTCATCCTTGCATGCAGAAGGGATGCAAGAACTTTCTTTCTGTTTCCTTTTCTTCTCTCAGATATGGCTAATGTGGGAATTTGTTTTATTTGACTAACCATCTTTGTTTCCAGGATTTTTTTTCCTTTTCCTCTCCCCAATTTTTTTTTTTTTTTGGAGAGACATTAGGGATAGGATTGCATCTAGAAAAAGAAAGAAGTAATTTGTTCATGCAAAGAAGGGAAGTCAGAAATAGTCATGGACAAGAAGGATAGCTTTGAAAGTTACATGTTGACTATATTGTTTAGTGCAAAATCTTCTTTTAATGATCTCTTATATCTTGTCAATGACATCTCATATGTAGAAGTGCTCATTTGAACTGGATTTTGTTAAGGAAAGAAGGAAGGAAGTAAAAGAGGAAGTCAAGAAGAAAAGAAGGAAGGAGGGAGGGAGAAGGGTAGGAGGGAAGTAGGAAAAGAGGGAGGGAAGAAGGGAGGGAAGGAGTGAAGAAGGGAAGGAGCAAAGGAGCGTAGAAGGGAAGGAGGGAAGGAGTGAGGGAAGGAAAGAAGACAGGGGTCTGAAGTCATTGTGTGAGCTTGGGCAGATCACAAGTTCTCTGGGCCTTCAGTTACTCATCTATAACATGAAATGACTAAACTAGATGGTCCCTAAGGTCCCTCCCAGCTATAACTTTCCATCTCATTTCCTCTCTGGGTTACTATGACTATATTGTACTACCTGGGCCGGGAAGGGTCAAGCTTCTATATCTGTCCCTGAAGGGAGACAATAGGCACATATGAAGAGCACGTAAACAAAGTGGTCCGGAAGTGCTATTCATAAACAAGGCTGTAAGTCAGCTCTTCTAAACTTCACACAGGCTCCCTTGTAAGAAAAGAGCAGCATTGCCTGCTTGCTGCTAGAATATTCATTGTCAATCCTTGTGGTCTCTGGAAGAACTTTAAAAATGGAAATGCTGAATCACACCAACAAGTGCTGTTGAAGACCTTCCAAGTCCTCCAAGTATGGCTGCCCTCGGGCAAAGCAGAACGCCAGGCCTATGAAAAGGACTGCCCACTTTTTTGTGCCAAGGAATGTTTACAGAGCCAAGGGTCAACTCAACCATCTCCTCAAGACTTGTAAAACTTCCTAAGCTTCTGGAATGTCATTTTTAGGTTTCCTAATATTAACATTTTAGATTTAAAAAGGTTGAAAGGGAAATTTTTTTGTGTTACTATATGGGGGAAAAATTAGAAAATGTTTACTGTAGCAGACATTACCTGAGGAACTCAGAGTGATTCTGATCAAAGGAGTGTGGCCAGACTATCCATATAATAAGAAGAGCTGCTATTTCTCTAGCCATGGACTTCTTAACTCTCTCTCTCCCTCTCTCATTTTCTCTCTTTCTCTGTCTCTCTGTCTCTCTGTCTCTCTGTCTCTGTCTCTGTCTCTCTCTCTCTCTCTCTCTCTCTCTTTCTTCTATCTACCTATCTATCTCTGTGTGTTTGATGGATATCTGTGGCAGTCTGATAAAGTCTATGAATCCTTCTGAGTATAAGCTAGCATTTAAGGTTTACAAAGGACTTTACAGGGGCTCATTTGACATGTTAATAGCAAGCCTTTAAAGACAGATATTATTATTATTATTATTATTATTATTATTATTATTATTATTATTATTATTCCCATTTTACAGGTGAGAAAACTGAGGTACAAGCAGGCTAAGCCAGTCTAGAAACAGGGGCCACTAAAACACACAAAGATATCTCTGCAGGCCATAAATTGACTTAGAAAACCACATAGTAACATTATTTCTGTTTTATTGTATTTTTATTTTATCTTGTTAAATATTTCACAATTCTATTTTAATCTGCTTTGGGCTGCACATTGGAGTGTTATGGGATATATGTGATCCATAGGGTATGTGTTTGATGCCTATGGGCTAAACAGTTTGCCCATGGTCACACAGCTATTATGTCATGGGTGGTATGTGAACCTAGGACTTTAGACTCCATATTCAAAACTTAATCTACCACACCATGGCATCTCTCCTGTTAGTCCCTCTTGTGTCCTGGGATTTATGATTCAGCTGCATGTTCTAGTTGGAAAACTCTGGATTTGGAGTTGAAAGATCCTCATTATGTTCATCACTACTTGTGTGATCTTGGGTTCTAGGTGTCACAGTGCCATTGCACCAGGTTTAGAATCAAGAAGACTCATCTTTCTGAATTCAAATGCAGCCTCAGATACATCCTAGTTTTGGGAGCCTGGGCAAGTCACTTAACCCTGTCTGCCTCAGTTCCTTATGTGTAAAATGAGCGGGAGAAGGAAACGGAAAACCATTCCAGTACTCTTGTCAAGAAAACTACAAATGGGATTATGAAGTCAGACATTACTGAACCAACTCAAGAACAAAACAAAAAATTTCCATCCTTTTTTAAAAGTCTAGACAGAGGGGCAGCTAGATGGCACAGTGGATAGAGCACCAGCCCTGGGATCAGAAGGATTTGAGTTCAAATTTGACCTCAGACACTTAACACTTACTAGCTGTGCAGCCCTAGGCAAGTCACTCAACCCCAGTTGCCTCACCAAAAAATTTTTTTAAAAAGTCTAGACAGTAATCAAAACAACATGTAATTTTTTAGGTATAAGTGGATGAAAAATAAGAATTTAAAGATATATATATATATATATATATAATATATGCATACATATAAGGAGTAAAGAAACCACAATATGAAGAAAAGTCAGTTATATTAAATTAAAATTTTAAACTAAATGTTGAAGACATAGAAGAAATAATTAATAATTGGCTCTAAATCTATGCCTGTAGACATTCATTCCTTTCCATGTAAATAGCTTTGTGATTTTAGCTGCCTTTTTGTTGGAAGGTAAGTTCACGACAAATTATGTTTTAAGTCTCCAAAGAGAGTCCCTGCTACACTTTCTCGCATTCTTTCCCTGTTTTATTTTCTTTAATGTGTCATGCAAATCACATTGTATTAGTGTCAAAGCAAAACAGAACACTTTCATTGATTTTGTTGTAAACCATATACAATTAGTGTTTTACAAAAACATTAGAAATAATGGCCTGGTTGAGATCTAAATGACCCCTCTGGAAAGACAAGTCATAGTTATCAGGAACTATCTACATGAATCTTGGGAAAACACCAAGACTCCAGTTAAGCATTCCATGGAATTTTGCCCTAGAATTGAAATGCTTTTGAGGTTCCACAATAATTACTTTGGCTTTCCAATTACTTCTATCTGAATAATAATACTATCCCTTGTTACTACTTAAAGAATTATGCTCTGATTATAACAACTCTTTTTGTATTGGCAAAGATTTGGAAATTAAGAGGATGCCCATCAATTAAAAAATGGCTTAACAAATTTTGGTGTATGGTTGAGATGGAATACTATTGTCCTATAAGAAATGTTGAGCAGGATGGTTTAAAAAAAAACACAGGTAGACTTACATGGACTAAAATAAAATTGTACACAGTAACAGCAATATTATATGATGATTAACTGTGAAGGATTTAGCTATTCTAAGCAATGCAATAATCCAAGACAATTCCAAATGGCTTAGATGAAAAATTATATCCACCTCCAGAGAAGGAATTGATAGAATCTCAATGCAGATCAAAGGATACTACTTTTTAAAAAATGTTCTTTATTTTTGTTTTCATGACTGATATGTACAATCTTTATCAAATTCCTTGCCTTCTCAATGAGGTGGAAGAGGAAGGGACTTATGTCACTCAGATAATAATGTCAGAGATAGGATTCAAACCTACATCTCTTGGTTTCAATTGAATGATGCATCATGGGGAAAATTTCAGTCCAGACTGAAAGGCAGTAAAGGAGGCATTATGACAAAAAACTTCTGCCCTTTAGTAATCAGTGTTACAAAGCAGGAAATGAACTTTCAGGTCATCTTCTCAAACTGCCTTATTTTATAGATCAAAAACCAGAAAACCAAAGTGTGGAGATGTTAAATGCTTTGGACTAGGTAATAGCCAGCAGAGCTGGGTATTGAACACGGGTTCCTTGATATCATCCAGCAAAATCTAGACCCTCCAAACAGTTCCTGGAGAAAACATTGCTTTCCCAAAATAGATTTTGATCAAAAGAAAATAAATAGCTTCATTTTTAATAAATAAAACGTTCATTTTGAGTATCAGGACTTGAGTAAAAAATGTAAAAGGAATAGATCTTCAATATTTCTATCGTATATGACTGAGTTCATGGAATAAGGAAGGTAAATCTGGGAATGCCCTTTAGTCTCATGCACTCACCTGAATCAGTCGCTGTAATCAACAAGACACACTTCTCCTTTGTTTCTCTATCTAGGCTCTGTATCACTTTGAGTTCACCACTGGCTGAGAGTATGAAAGCATCATCTTCATTCCCACCAATGAGTGTGTAAGTCAGTTTGCTGTTGGAGCCTTGGTCATCATCTCTTGCTACAACCTACAAGAAGGAACATGTAAGACAGCTAATAGAGGGGCAGGGAGTGGGGGAAGGGAGGAAGTAGAGAAGAAAGGAATGCTGTAATTGAGGATGCAGGGATCTATCCTGAATAAAAAAAAAGAAAACAAACTTTGTAACCAGAGGGGTTGTGAGAATCGAATAGAATAAAGGATGTAAAAAAAATGCACTGTCAAAACTTTAAATGCTGTATAAATACCAATTAATAACTACTATTGCTATTATTAAAATTAATATAAATTATTTAATATTATCATCATCATTATTAATTGTTCTACATTCACCAGTGTGCTGATGACTTCATTCTCAGAGCCTTTTAGTACCCTTTGACTGAGCTCAAGCCATGTTCATAGAGCAAAACTCCACTTTCCACCTGGTGGTTTCAACTCCATGGAACAAGCTTTTCCTCTCAGGACATCTCCTATCTTCTAAATTCACCAGTGTGCTGCTAACTCGTCTTGATTGACATCATCTCTTTCAGTCTCTCCTCCCTTCTGTCTGAAGGGCTAGAGGGCAGAGTATGAAACTCTTCCCAATTCCTTCCTTTATAGAGGGCAGAAACTGGACTCTCGGATTACTACATTTTACATCTGCTTCCCTGCTTCAGTGAAACTCCACATAACAAGGTACACTGCCCACTCCCTACTCGGTACCCCCTGGTGTCCCTCAAAACAGAACTCTCAGGGGGAAAAGGTATATAACATACATTTTAAAGTTTAATCTAAAGTATTAATGCCTTTTTAAATCAATACAATCCACAATAAAACAAGTCCTGATTTGTTCCATTTGCCAATTTTTGAATGTTCATGCCAAAGGTTTGACAATTAGGGGTTAGAGCTGATTCTAGCACATCCCTTATTTAAATCTATAAACAAAATTGCTGGGTATTTTCTAGTAGAATGTTATATACATATATATATACACACACATACATGATATATTTGAATATTAGATATAAAATATATAGAATAGTATATATGGAATAGTCTATATATACACAAATATATGTGCATGTGTATCTATATGTGTATGTGTGTGTATATGTGTATGTGTATATGTATGTATATGTGTATGTGTGTTATGCCTTGAAGGCAGAGATCATTTGATTTGGGGCTCTGTACATGAAGTGCCTAGTACAGTTTGTTGTTTAGAGTCAATGTTAATAAATCTGTTCAATTGAATTAATTTAATTTTAATTGAATCTTATTTAGAACTGAAGTTCTTATCTATCATTTTCAAAAACCTACAGTCAGAGAAATATATAGATGTGGTTTATTATGTGTGTATATACAGATATAGATATGTACAATCTATATATTAATATTTATATGTTTATATGCATACAGACATATATACACATATACATATGCATGCACATACACACATATGCGGGGAAGAAGATAAAATAATAAGGGATTTTTAAATGGACTCTTTTAAAAGACTAATTGATTCTATCTCACCTAGGATGGAAAGGAAGAACTCATGACCCTGTCTCCCTCATATTTGACATGGGAGCTTTCACCAACTCCATTCCCTAATCCAACCAGTTAACCCCTCTTAGGCAACCTGGTAACCACTGCCCCACCTCCACTCTCAGGAGTTCACCATATTAATGCCAAACTTTGTTCAGACACCTGATTGGCTTAGTGCACTGAACTCAAGAGAAATACCAGCTATAACCTCCCAAGTAACTGGGCGTATAGGACTCTGTTAACCATGTTGGCCACAAGTAGACTTGTTTTTATATGCGTGGAAAAAATTGCCTTAAAATAAAAATACTAATAATTGCCTTATTTCAGTGTACAGACCTGAAGAATTGTCTTTGGCAGGGTTCCTAGATTCTCGGGGACATTGATGGAATATGGTGACAGCTCAAAAACAGGAACAAAATCATTGATATCCAAGAGAATAATGTCCACGGTGGTGGTGTCCATCCTGGGGCTGCTGCCCCGATCTGCTGACTGAACAGTTAATGAGTAAGTAGGTTTCTTCTCACGATCCAAAGGCTTAGCTACCGAGAGCATCCCTGTCACAGAGTCAATTCTAAACTCATGGTTTTCATTTCCACTGAGGAGGGAATAGCGAACCTGCCCATTGGTTCCTTCATCTCCGTCGACAGCATAGACTTGTACTATGTCAGTCCCAGTCAATGTGTTTTCATTAATTTCCACTTTATAAAGGGCCTGTGCAAAAACGGGGTTGTTGTCATTGATATCAAGGATGATGATAGCCACTTCCGTGGATGAAGACAGAGGTGGTTGACCTTTGTCAGTTGCTACCACGGTGAGAGTGTAATTGGACACCTCTTCCCTGTCTAGCTCTCCCGTGAGTCTCACTTCTCCATCAATGGTCCCAATGCTGAACTTGCTTCCCAAAGGATTCAGGAGAGTGTATTCAATATAGCTGTTGGGCCCACTGTCTTGGTCAGTTGCCTGAGCTTTGAACACGACAGTATCTGTGGGGGTGTTTTCTGGAACGTAGGTCAGTTTGGGGGAAATGAAAGTTGGGGCATTATCATTGACATCCAGTAGAATTATAGACACTTGGGCTGTGCTGGTGTAGCTAGAGGCTGAAGGGAGGGGCATATCATGGACCTGAATTACCAGGTTGTAGAAGGATTGACTTTCCCGGTCCAAAGTCTGCCTGATTTTTAGAATCCCATTCTTGTCAACAGTAAACTGACCGAGGCTGTCCCCTGAGGTGATGCTGTAAGACAACTGGGAGTTAAGCCCTGAAAGGGGAAAAAAAGAGGAAAAAAATGACTTCCCTTCAAAGATGTTAACACGAGTTATAATAAATGTCAGTGGTTATTTTTGTATTCTTGTTAAATTCTGAACCAAGAATAATAACAGAGTTGAATAACTGAGTATCTCCACTAAATATGTCCATAAATAAAGTAGCTATATGCTATATTATGCTCCCAGGAGACGTGCATTACTCAGGTCTATATGTCACTCTAGTTACTATGGTGTTTAAACACTATTAATAATTTCCAATAAATAAGGGAGAGGGGAAAAAAACAGCCCAGAGTAAAAAAAAAATTCTAACTACAATCTTCTTTAGCTCTATGATCATGGAAAGGCCACTTGACCTTGGTTTACTCATCTTTAAAATGGGGATAATAATACCCATAGTACCAATTTTATAAGATTGTAATGAGGTTCAAAGAGATAGCATATATGGCCCTTTATGTAGCTATACAATGTTAATAGAAGGCATGGAACAATCTCAGTGATTTCAGTCTGACACATCTTGAGGGATGTTGTATGCCATTAGTCATCAATGTTTTTAAGCTTTTTAAATACATCTAAGAAATGGCCTTCAGGGGGCAGCTAGGTAGCACAGTGGATAGAGCACCGGCCTTGGAGTCAGGAGTAACTGAGTTCAAATCTGGCCTCAGACATTTGACACTTACTAGCTGTGTGACCCTGGGCAAGTCACTTAACCCCAATTGCCTCACCAAAAAAAAAGCTAAAAATTCCCTTAACATAAAATTGGGAAAAAAAGAAAGAAATGGCTTTGAGAAAATTATTTCCCTCTCAAGTAAAATTTTATATAGTCAAAGCATTTTAAATGTCTTCTTTGAATTAAATGATAATAGTAAAATTATACTTTAAAGTACTTTTTTTACATTACAAAACTTCTTCCTTAACATCATTTACCAATTTGTTATTATGTAGACCATGTTGCAATGTGTCTTGTTTTGAAGGTATTTCGGAATGAAGTATTTTGTTTCAAATAATTTTAGAAATGAAGGTTGTGAGAACCTGACCTGTGTTTGCATTTATACAGGAACTTCCTAGATCAAAAAACTTCATCCCTCAATGGAAGTTGATACTTCTCTGTAACTGAGTCCTAGACAGTTGCCTACAACTTGAGTTTATGTGACCTGCCCAGGGTCACAGAACTAGTATGTGTCATGGGCAAGACTTGAATTCGGGTCTCCCTGAATCTGAGGGTGCTTCTCTATCTACTACTCCCTAGCTGCCTCTCTTTTTACAAATGAAACCTAATTAGTATTGATGGATCACCAATAAGAGTATATAGTTCATCTAATTCTTCTGCTAAGAAAAGGAAGCAGTTGAACTAATGGTGGGATGGTTGGGGGAAGAGACACTATGCTATAGAAGAAAGAGTACTACATTTGGAATTAGTTGGTCTGAGTTCAAATCCTGTGTCTGTCTTTTATTTCTTATGTCATCTTAAGTAAATCCCTTAGCTTCTCTGTGCCTCAGTATCCCTTTCCTTAAAAGGACAGGATTTGATTAAGTGACTTCTTAGGCCCCTTCGAGGCTTAAACGAGCCCATGGAAACATGATAAGTTAATTTTTCATTGGACATTATAAGGATTATAGGCAGAAATTGAATCCTTGTCAATTCACACCCAGGGCTGAATTTTTCTCCCGAGCTTCTGAGGCCAGAGCTGCTTGATTTTAAGGATAAAATAGAACTCGGCATGGGGCCTTGAACCACCATACAAATCAAATTCTGGGTGATCCCACCAAAAATAACAGGTCTAAATCTTAGAGGCTAAAACACAACGACTCACACTTTCCTGAAAGACAGATGTGATTAGCATTTCAACAGCCGACTTCCGCTTAAATACCACCTTAATCCAACAATCCGCTCCAACTAACACTGATTAAGTGCCTACTATGTGCAAGACACAGTAGAATCTGGGTAGGTGAAGAAGAAACAGAATCAATTGTCCCTGACTTTGCCATTCCTGACATTTTACTTAGGAGGTGATACGAACAGGGAAAAGGGTTGGCATACATTTGACCAGATATATAAACGCAAGAAAATTTAAGGATGGAGACATAACTAACAACTTGGAGAATTAGGAATTATAAATGTCTTTCTCTTCTCGGTCTCTGTTTTTGTACATCTGTCATGCCTCATATACCACCTGTTCCCTATTCCACTCCCTAGCTAGGCATGCCATTACACTTCATTTTATTCTAGTTTGGAACCATTTGTAACCTTTCCCAACTCCCAAGACATCCTCTTTAGCATCCTTTCTTTCTCTAATCAGCAAATTAATTGGTTTTCCCTGCCTCAGTATACCCTTTCCCTTAACAGAATTTTGCCTGTTCATGAATGTATACATATACACGTGTGTGTATGTATATACATATATATGTATATTTGTATATAACACATGTGTATATACATATAGGAGTAGCATATATTAATATAATTGCCCCATAAGCTAATAAAGGTATTTTCCATTAAAAAGTTAAATAATATGTTTAAGATTAAACTAGTAGACTCAGATTTTGGCCATTGACGTATACTTGTTGGCTTATGAAATGATAGGGCCTCATGCCTCAGGCTTGATCAGCTGACCATCATGGACAACATAGATGTAGGGAAGCTCAGCTCAACATTAATCACTGCCAAATTCTTATTGAAAATCCATTCCCTGCCATAGATCCTCTTGTAACTACTGGATGATCTATGAGCACCACATTTCGTTATAATCTTACACTTGAAGCACCATATAGAACCTTGGACTTGAAATCAGAAAGACTTGGGCTCAAATCCTATCTCAGGCACATTTTACCTGTGTGACCTTGAACAAGTAACCGACTCTCTGGGCCACAGTTGGATACATGAAATGAGGAAGCTGGATTTGACAGCTTCTATGGGCTCTTATGGCTCTAAATGTACTGATCTATGAGTCTATAATCAACCTGAGTCTACAGCCTATCTTACAGTCGATGAATTTGTGGGATGGGCTAAATTTCCATTTTTATGTCATAATATTGGCAAATACATATTTTCATACACTTTGTTTATCCATTGTGGATGATATGATCAAACTTTTTCCCACTTTTGGGTATCTATGGAGGAAGCACTGCAGTGTTCTGCTGCTTAAAGTAATTAAGACAATGCTGTCTTTATTGGGGTGGGGTGGGGTTTCAGGGCAGTGCAGGTTAAGTGACTTACCTAGAGTCACACAGCTAGTAAGTGTCAAGTGTCTGAGATTCGATTTGAACTCAGGTCCTCCTGAACCCAGGACCAGTGCTTTATCCACTGTGCCACCTAGCTGCCCCCAATGTTGTCTTTTAGTGGGACAGTTTGGGAGAATCTTACCATTAATAGAGAATCCATCTTTTGTTTGAAATATTGCCAGGACTCATTTATGGGAGGTCAGTAGTTTGAGCTAAGGGGACTTAGAAATCAACTAGTTCCATTTTATTGATGAGATCCAGAGACATATTGCTTGCCTTATGTCCCATGGGATTACAATTCAAATCCTGGCCCAAATATAACAACATACACAACTTTCTTTTTTTACATTGTACCATGGTCCTTCACCATTAACAATTGATCCTCAGAGTATGTAATTTAAGTGTACAGAAGGGAGAGACTTTTTTTTTTTTTTAGTGAGGCAATTGGGGTTAAGTGACTTGCCCAGGGTCACACAGCTAGTAAGTGTTAAGTGTCTGAGGCCGGATTTGAACTCAGGTACTCCTGACTCCAGGGCCAGTGCTCTATCCACTGCGCCATCTAGTTGCCCCAAGAGACCTTTTTGACAATGAGCTGGTTCTAGAACTGAGTAGAAAGACTTTGGAGTGGATTACTTAAGGGACTTTTCCAACTCCCCTAATGGTCCCAAACAACTCTTGTCACAACTGGAAAACTCAATGGCATCTTTGTTCTCTTGTCCACACTACATGATTGCTACTCATTTTATGATGCTATCTTGGAAGAATCAAAAATATGAATCACCCAAAGGTCGACAGAGGATTATGGTTTGTGAAAGTCATGTGACAGTAAGAAAGAGATTCCCAGGCATGGAAAACACATATAAGATTACTTATTATTTTGGTCATATGAGTTTTGAGATGCGAGATAGTATGGACCTAAGGAATAGATGTTAGATCCTGGAACTTTCCCCAGAACCTGGAGACTTCCCAGTCTGGAACATCTCTCTATCATTGCAGCACCCTTCTGACACTGATGATTTTTTTCGAGGGGGTGGGGGGGGCGGAGTCTCCATTCTGGGGACAGACTCAGATCAGTCATAGTTTGTTCCCCTAGAAATGATTCTGAGAATTTGACATGATGTCTCTACTTGGGTGCCTTTTCCCCAATCCCCCTCCCCTCTCCATCTTCTTCTTATGTTTTCTCTCAGCAGAATGGAAGCTCTTAGAGGGGAGGGCCTCCTTATGTTATTTACTTGTATCTGTATTGCTAGTACTTAGCACATTTCCCAGCACGTAATATTCACCCAATAAATGCTTGTTGTTTAGACTAGGAAATGAGGTCGATCTTAGTTTAAATTCTTCTCTTATGCCCATAAGCTATGACCACGGCTAAGACTCTGAATCCCTTTCCCCATTAATATGTGTTGTACTGACTGTATAGGGCTGTTGAGGATCAAATGAGAAAAATAAAGCATGTCAGGCATTTTGAAAAAATGCTATAAAAATGTCAGCCATTTGTATTATTGAAGCAGAAGAAGGTTTGGGCAGGCACCCCCAAGAGAAACAGCAACATGCAAAGAAGCCTATAAAAAAGCTCATTATATTTCCAAGCTGTCTGTGTTTAGGTAGATGGTCACAACTTATCCTCAGAATGAATATATGACCATTGGCTACGAAAGATGGCCACCCTGACACAGGCATAAATGAATTCATTTGGAACCCTCGGATAGATTGATAGTACTCTTTCTATTTTACTGTTTTGCTTCAAGCTGTGTAGTAGGTTTCTGTTGTGAAAACAAATAATAAAATGGTAAAAAAGAAAAATTGTCGACATTATTTAAACCAACTGGTGTTGGATTCTTGAAGACAAGAGTCAGAAGAGCTGGTTTCAAATTCCACCTCTTCTATTTAACCTTAGATCACCTTTGGCAAGTGTCTTTGCTTTTCTGGGCCTCAGTCTCTTCTTCTGTAAGATGAGGGGTCTTGAGGACCCCTTCCAGATTTCTATCTATGCTGCTGTGTACATGTCCATGATTAAGTAAGGCCTTTAGAGTTGTTGATATTCAACTAGCATTTATCAAGTGCCTGTTACATGCCAGGCATTGTGCTAAGTACTAAGGATACAAAGAAATTAAAACAACCACAAGATAATCCCTTGTTCTCAAGGAGCTCACCATCAAATGGGGGAGAAAACATGCAAACCACTATGGAAAAGCAAACCACAGACATATACATTGGAGGTAATTGACAGAGGAAAGTTCCTAGGATTTATATTTTTTTTCAGGCAATCAGGGTTAAATGACTTGCCCAGGGTCACACATCCAGTAAGTAAGGCTGGATTTGAACTTTGGTCCTCTTGACTCCAAGGCCGGTGCTCTATCCATTGTACCACCTAGCTACCCCTTGGTTTAGAACTATAAAAGAACTTAGAATGAACCTAGTCCAAATCCAGGAATACACAGAAAAACAAACTAATGTCCAGAAAGATGATGACCTGCCCTCAGTCACATAAAAACAAGTTACAAAGGCAGTCTTAGGACCTAGTCTTCCAAATTGTGCTCTTTCCACTAACTAGACCATGCAGAAAATGATTTGCCTGGTGTTTCCAGGCTAAGCAGCAGGCCTTCTTGTATCAGAACATCACTGGCTCAAACTCTAAGGCCCCCTTCCAGCTCTACCCTTACAATCTTACAATCCCAAACTACTTCACCTCTATGTGTCTCACTTTTCTCATCTGTAAAATGAGGGTGTTGGACTCCATCTTTATGATGTTTCCTTGCTCTATTGATGATCCTATGAATCTAAAACTGAAATCATTCATTAGGAGGGACAAACTGAATCTCTTCAATCACTGGATTTCAAAGAAATGACATCACTAAGCAACTCTGGTCATGGGACTAACGCACGACCTGTGTGCTATTGGGCAAATCACCTTTCCTCTGTGGACTTTAGTTTCCTTATTTGTGAAAAGGGAGCTTAGATTAAATGATCTCCAAGATATGTTTGGTCAAAAACCTAAGCTCTATCATCTGATATCACTCATGTCAGGAATGTGTTCTCTGCCTCATAGACTCTAGCTTCTTTCAAAGCAAAGCGCAGGTGCTACCTCCTACCAAACATGTTTCCTGACACCTCACTATCTCTCTCTTGGGAAAATATTTCAGATACAATTAAAAAAATATTGGTATATAAGTTTTATGGCCCCAATAAAATATAAGCTCATTGAAGGCTTAAACTATTTTGTTTTTGTATCATCAGGGCTTGGCACTGAGACTTGTCCATATGAGGCACTTAATATTTTTATTAGTACTTAGATTTTGCTAAATTGAATGGAAATGATAACAATAGCCAGATCAAAGGATAGAGCCACTTTGGAAAGAGCCAAAGCAGCCATGCATGGAGTCAGAAATTGCTATTTTGCTTCACTTGGGGTTACATTAGGTTATGAATACAAACACCAAAATAAATGGCAAGGGAGAAAGGAATTCCCTGCATTTGAATCACATTTGTTCAAGCAAGCGACTTTAGAAGCTGCACTAATTAAAGAAAGAGGCTGGGAGAAAGTCAACCAGTGGAGAATGCTTCATAAAATTCTCCATTTCCATATAAGGAAGAGTCAACAAAGGCATCGAATGAACAGCACTCATCCCATGACTGTAACTGAACCTCTACAATTATAGGGCATAGAAGCCATATACTTTTTTTCATTTTCTTTCTTTTTTCCTTTCTTTTTCTTTCTTTCTCTTTCTTTCTTTTCCTCTTTCTCTTTCTTCCTTCTTTCCCCCTCTTTCCTCCTTCTTTCATCCCTCCTCTCTCCCTCCTCCCACCCTCTTTCTATTTCTCCCTCCTTTTCTTTCTTCCTTCCTTCCTTCTTTCCTTCCTTTCTTCCTTCCTTTCCTCTTTCCTTCTTCATTCTCTCTCACTTTCATTATTTCATAAAGAAAAAAGATAATTTTCATTCATGACAAGGTTAATTAGGGGGCATGTGCTATACATCTAGAAAATATATATTGACATTTTTAAAAATAGAATTACTTGTAAACCTTTGTATTATCTTTCAAAACATGATATTAGAACCATTTTTTCTCTGTACAGAATGCTCAAACCACAAATGGCATGGATGTATTATGTTGAATTTCTATATTTTGTCCTTCCATATTGGAAGTGCCTTTGGTGGGGTTTTATCCTCTACATTATGATACCACTGGAAATAACCCAGTTTTCTAGACTTGATCAGTTTGCTGGAAGTGTTCCCTCTGAATGATCATTACTACATTTTTTATTTCACCCATTGATTAAACTTGCCACATTTTGGGAAGGCTTGTATATAAATTTAAAAATAACCAGTTATGACACATTTTTTATAATTCATACTTCAGTAGCTTTCAAGACTTGAGGCTTGTTTTGTTTTGTTTTGTTTTTTGTTTTATGGGGCAATGAGGGTTAAGTGACTTGCCCAGGGTCACACAGCTAGTAAGTGTCAAGTGACTGAGGTTGGATTTGAACTCAGGTACTCCTGAATCCAGGGCTGGTGCTTTATCCACTGCACCACCTAGCTGCCCCCAAGACTTAAGGCTTTTAAAGTGGTTTCCTTTGATGTAGTTGGTGTAAGTATTATTATCATCTCCATTTATACAGGTAAGGGAAAATGAAGATAATGGAATAAGCACTTATCAAGTAGCTACTATGTTCCAGGCATTGTGCTAAGCACATTAATAGTATAACAACCCTGGAATAAAGAGGTCATCATTATCCCCATTTTCCAGATCAGAAAACTAAAGCAGAAAAAGTTTAAGTGACTTAACCAATGTCACATAGATAGTAAATGCCTAAGGTGATATCTGAACTCAGGTTTTCCTAACTCCAGATTCAATGCTCTATCTGGGAGCCAAGAAATGAAGAGGCACTCTCTGTAAGTAGTTTTCTAGCTATTCCATTGTTTAGAGCTGTGTTATACAATGCACTGAATGCTGAATTAGGGGTCAGAAACCAATGGTTCACATTTTTTCTCTAGCACACCACTCACTATGACATTGGGAAAAGTTATCCAACCTTTCTGAGCTTCCATTATATTTTAAAGTTTACAGGGACCTCATCACATGCAATCAATTGTATGACTTTGACCTGTCAATATGAAAAAAAGTTTCAATTCTGATACCTGGTTATCTCTACCAGTTAAGAAATCCATGAGATGCAATTATTTACCCCCATTAGGTCTCTGCTGACTACAAAATATATAGGGTGTCTATACTTAGCAACCCTAATGAGTACCAGATTTGTATAGTATTCTATCATGGCAGCTTGATTCTCCCAAAGTCTGTAAAGTGTATGTGTTGATCTCTGTGGTACTAAAATATATAAATTCTAGAAAATTACTATGTGTTCTAAGAAGTGATGAGCTCAATGATCTTAGAAAAATGTGGAAAGATGCACAAAATAATGAACAGCAAAATGAACAGAACCAAGAGAACATTGTATATAGTAACAGCAATATTTTTTAAGAACGACTTGGAGAGAATAAGTTATTTTGTCTATTATAAAGAGCCAAATTAACTATAAAGGGCATATGAAGAAAAACACTATCTCCATCCAGAAAAAATGAACAGAGAAATAGAAGTATGTATAAAATAATTTTACATGTATGTGTTTGTATATGTAAGTATACATATACAAACATATACAAACACATATAGAAATACACACCTATTTGTGTCTAATTGTAGCCATCTCTAGGGTGGGAGGGGAAAGAAAAAAAGGAAAAAAAGTAATTTACATAATAATTCTGTTGTATATTTGAAAGGAATAGCAAGTTGTGCATAGTAAATTTTTGTTTCATGTGCAATCATCTTTTTATGGTACTATATTAGGAAAATGCTTGTTTTATTCTAGAATTTAATTTTTTTAAGTTACTGCAATGTTTTAAGACCATCTGAAGAAAGGGAGGGCAGATTGGGGGAGGGGGCAGCAAAAAGCAAAACATTTCTGAGGAGGGATAGGGTGAAAGAAGATAGAAAATAGAGTAAATATCAAAGAGAGTGAATAGGATCAATGGCAATACAGTTAGCAATAGTAACTGTGAAAGAAATGATGAGCAGGATGCTATCAGAAGGACTTATGAAAAATGCAATCGATCTACAGAGAAAGAACTTATGGTAATTGAATACAGATTGAAGTATATAGTTTGTTAGTTAGTTAGTTAGTTCCTCTTTCTAAAGTTATTTTGTTGGTTTTCTTTCACAACCTGACTAATGTGGAGATGTTTTGCATGACTACACATGTATAACTTAGAAAAAATGTTTGAAGTTCATCTTAATTCAAACAGCTCCATGTCCCTGGATTCAAATTCCACCACTGACACTTCCTGTGTGATCTTGGTCAAATGATTCAATCTCCCTAGGTCACAGTTTCTTCATCTATAAATTGAGAACATGGACTAATATAGTACAATTTCTCAAAGAGAGAACCTGCTGACTAATATAACTAAGTGGTCAATTTTTGGTAAACAAGTTTATCAAAATACTTTTTTATCATTATCTTTGAATAGAATAAAGAACAGGAACTCTGTCTTATAATTCATGTCATTTGGCAGGAAATTATTCTGATAAAGTATTCAGTACTGAACAATGACACGAGGTTGCTTGAAATATCAACCAGGCACAGTTAAAGAAATAGCACATAAAGGATGACCAACATTAAAAATATTCAGGTTGTGTGTGTGTGTGTGTGTGTGTGTGTATTTTAGGAAGGTTCATCCCAAGGTCAAATAAACCTTCTCATCTCCTTTAGTAATTGCACTTTTAAAGTTTAATTCTGAGATAAAATGCATTCCAGTTGAGTATTCCGGTATGCATATCCAGTTGAATCAATGAGTTTTCTCCAGTCCATACTGGATAATCATAAACCCCTCTCCCTGATATTAAACTGAGACCTGGCAAAAAAAATCCTCCAAACTCAAATAAGCAAATTTGGATTTCCCTCAACAGAGCTCTTCAAGCCAAGGGTGGATGACCACTTGTTGAGGATGATGTCAAAGGGATTCCTGATTAGGCACTGGTTGGAATAAGTGGCCCCTGGGGGACCATCTCACCCGAAGATCTTGTAATTGAGTACTCACATTTTAAAATGGCTCACAAGCCAATAAAGATATCTTAGGTCATTTGGATTATTAAGTATTCAAATCATCGATCCTTCAATTTTCATATGTTTTTGGCTAACATTATGAACTCATGACATTTGAAAGACAGTGAGATGACTGCTTTAGCCTCAGAGGATTAAAGGGGCCCTTCTCCTTGCTAATGCTAACCTTTTTTCTTTGTTACTTTGATCCCATCATCCTCACCATTCTCTTCTGGAAGGCTGCTCCAAAGATCAGTCTTTTCAGAAGAGAAGATTGGACAGTATGTGTTCTCCTCTTTGCTTTGTTTCTGCCTTTTTGAACTTAATATTATATCCTCACACAGCTTCCTTCCCACTCCCCAAACTTCACCAACACCCTCCCCCATGCACACTTATACATCATATGCACATACTTTTCATCTCCCTTTTATGTGTCATCTTCCCCTACTAAACCACCTTAAGGGCAAGAACAGTCTTTTTTTACTTTTTGCCCATATTCGTATGCCCAGTGTTTAGCATTGTTCCTAGCATACAGTAAATGTTTAATAAATGTTGGGTGTCTTGCCCTGCCTTACCTGATCTCCTTCATTCTAAATTCTTATTTGCTACTGTCAAATATTCTCAGGTATGCCTCATTCTAAAAACATAACTAACCAGACAAACAGCATAGAGCCTCTTCTTGGCCATTAACTCAAGCTAACATCTGATATATCTCATTCCTTTCTCCACTAAAACACTAGAAAGATTCATCTGTGTTCACTACCCCTATTTCCTCAACACTAAACCACTTGAAAACTAATTCTATAAGAAAACTCCTTTCTTAAAGCTCTGACATTCTAAACCAAATGACCTTTTTAGCCCTCTTCGTCCTTGAATTATCCAACTTTTTTTTTTTTTGGCAAGGCTATGAGGGTTAAGTTACTTGCCCAGTGTAACAAAGCTAGCAAGTGTCATGTGTTGGAACTGGATTTGAACTCGGGTTCTCCTGAATCCAGGACCAGTGCTTTATCCACTGCACCATCTAGCTGCCCTATCATCAACTTTTTGACGCTATTGAATAGCATTTTCATTTGCCCACTCTCACTTCCCTTGCTTCTAACACACTTCTTTCTCCTTGTTCTCCTTCTTTTCTTTCCACTCCTTTTCATTTTCCTCTGCTGGATCAATAGCCATCTCACAGACCCATCCTTCTGCCAAGTGAATGTATTCCTCCAGGGACTGTTCTGAATATCCTGGTTTTCTCTCTCTATCTTCTTTTGCTTGGTGATCTCATCTTCTCCCATGGATACAGTTATCTCTACCTAGAGGACTCCCAAATCCCTAAATGCATGCCACATATGTACCCCAAATTAAAGTCTTACATCTCCAAATGCCTGTTAAACATCCTTGTCTAGATGTTCTGCCAGTCCTTCAGCCATGCCATGTCCCAATCTTCTTATTACTGCCACCAATATTCACAAGCATTTCAATCATTGTTGATTGAACCTTTCTCTACCTGGACACCCAGGTTCATAACTTCAGATCACATCATTCACACCTATGGCCTTCTCTAAACACCATTTCTTACTTAAGTTAAGAGATTTAGGGGCAGCTAGATGGTGCAGTGGATAGAGCACCGGCCCTGGAGTCAGGAGTACCTGAGTTCAAATCTGGCCTCAGACACTTAACAATTACTAGCTGTGTGACCCTGGGCAAGTCACTTAACCCCAATTGCCTCACTTAAAAAAAAAAAAAAGAGAGAGAGATTTAACTGTGGCAAAAAGTTTATGTCACAAGTGGAATTTGCTTGCAAGTTTTCAGGATTCCAAATCACTTTTATCTATTCTGTCACATGTCGTGATTTTGTAACCATTAATAACACAAAAGAAATCTGATCTTAAAGGCCTAAAATTTAATGCTATAGAAATTACCATCATCAGCATCGGCGACATTAAATATGAGAAGAATGGATCTGACAGATGGGTAATAGAAGGTCATCGGTATTCCCTTACATCATTCTCTCTCTTACTCTCCCCCTAACCCATACTTCAAACAAAGGCTAGACGTAGACCTGGTCATGACATTTCTCCGCACAAAACATTTCTTTGGTTCTCTATTATCTTCTGGATACAATTTAAACTTCTCCACCTGAGATTTGAAGCCCTCCACAATCTGGATATAATTGACTTCTTGAATCTTACTCTTGTTCACACATTCTGCATTCCAGAAAAATGTAATATTTGATCTTCTTGAAACTTGGCATTCTAAGCACTGGAACACAAAACACCACCCCATATTTGATGTTCAGAACTCATCTTCTCTTAAAGCTGCTGATATGCCCAGTTTTCATGAATCTCTCCCTCTTAAAACTTTTCAAAATCTCTTCGTCTGATCTCTCCCATGTGCTCATAAATCTCCATCCTCTATGCCACATATTAGGGTATAGATTATAGAATATTTCTTTCCAGTAGCATATGTGTTGCTTGAATAAGTCTTTATTTATTTGTTTATTTTATTTTTTGCTGGGCCTAGTTCAGTACATGCATTTAAGAACAATTGATTTATATTGAATTGAGAGTTTTCAGTACGTAACAGGATAGATTGATGAAGACCCTGGTAGAAATCCTGTGTCAGGTATATGACCCTGAATAGTCATGTAACCTCGGGGCAGCTAGGTGGCGCAGTGGCTAGAGCACCGGCCCTGGATTCAGGAGGACCTGAGTTCAAATCCGGCCTCAGACACTTAACACTTAACTAGCTGTGTGACCCTGGGCAAGTCACTTAACCCCAATTGCCTCAAAAATAAAATAAAAAAATAATAAAAAAAAAATTTAAAAAAATAGTCATGTAACCTCTCTCAGCCTCAGTTTCCTTATCTATGAGATGGGTATGTGTGTGTGTGTGTGTGTGTGTGTGTGTGTGTGTGTGTGTGTACTTGATGAGTCTCTAAGGTCCAAAGTTATGAGAAAGATATTAGTCCATTTAGTGTAACCTCTTATTTTGCAGATAAGAAAACTAAGAACTAAGATATCTAAATGATTTGCCTAAGATGACATATCAAAAATGGGATTTGAGCCAAGTAAAGAATCAGTCTACTTTGCCTGCCTGCCTCCTTCTCAGGAATTCTTAAAACATTTGAATAGTGTACATAGTCTTTGGTTTCAAATTGTTCTACACTCCTGTACTTCCCTGCCTTCATTAATTATGCTGCCTTCTAAATGGGACTTATAACTGACCCTGAAAGGAAACAGCAGAGAACAATATGCAAAGATAGAGTACAATGCTGAGATTGCCTAAAGGGCATCGCAAGCCATGTGAGGCAGAACAGTCTAAGTTATAGCTGAAGCTGCATCATTTAGACTGTCCTTGAGCCTCATGAGATCTGTTTTCTTTCCTTCTGGGGGATGAGCCTCCATTCATTCTTCCTGAAGCAGGATTGGCTCCTATGGTGTGCACGAGAGACAAAATAAGCCCATCTCTTCTCCTTGACTCAGGGAAAGCCACAATGTTTGCAAGGCATCTTTGAGACCATCTTCCTCTTTACTGTTCTATGTTTACATTACTGGAGAATAGCCAGTGAAGTCAGGTTTCAAAAGTAATTTTGAAAAGTTCTTTTGAAAAGACCTCAAGAAACATGAGGCTATAAGTCATGGATTTTAGGGCTGGGAAGGATTTGTCAAGATCATCCAATTCCTTTCATGGCATCTATGAGGAACCAAAGCACAGACAATTTTAATTTTGTTTGTTTGTTTTGCAGGGAATTATAGGTTAAGTGACTTGCCCAGGGTCACACAGCTAGTGTCAAGTGTCTGGGGCTGGATTTGAACTCAGGTCCTCCTGAATCCAAGGCTAGTGCTTTATCCACTGTGCCACTGAGCTGACCCCCAGACAATTTTTGATACCTTACAAAGGGGGCAACCTATGTAATCAGATCCCTAGTGTTCTAATCCTACTTCCAATGTTTAAAAAATTGACTGGACCTCAGTTTCCTCATTTTTAAAATGAGAAGGCTAGACTATATCAACTTGGAGAGACCCTTTCTAGTTTAAGATCTGTGATCCTAAATGAGGTGCCTAAAGTAACATAGTCAGTTAATAGCAGTGTCAAGATTTAAACCCAGATCTCATCTATAAAACAAGAAGATTAGAATTGATGACCTCACCTCTACTTCTGAATCTCAGATCCTATGACTTTCTAATTCTAAATCCAGGTCTCTCACCATGATGCCAGTGTTCTGATCCATCCAAAGATACAAAAGAGCCTATAAGAATAAAAGCTCCTTGAGGGCAGAGCCACCTTGGTCTGTGCTATAAGCCAAATACTGTATATAGTACCTAGAACAAAGCAAGTCATAACAAAGCTTTTTTGATTGAATGAATTTAGACAATTAGCATTTGGACTCTAACAGGAGCTTCAGACACTTGACACTTAACTAGCTGTGTGACCCTGGGCAAGTCACTTAACCCCAATTGCCCCGCAAAAAAAAAAATAGGACCAAATGAAATTTATATAGCACTTCAAAACCTGCAAAGCATTTTAAATACATTATTTTGTTTGAGTCTCATAAAAATATTTTTGAGTGAGGAGATGGGTCATACAATCTATGTGGTTTCATTGGCATTGGGAATGCCATGGGGGAAACCCCTTGTAACAATGCAGATATCAAAAGCCTTCCATAAAATCATCATTTTAGAAAATTGCCTGGGAATACTGAGACTTTAAATCACTTGCCTGGAACCAGACAGACAGTGTGTGTATATATATAGAGAGAGAGAGATAGAGATAGAGATAGAGATAGATAGAGATAGAGATAGAGATAGAGATAGTATCTCTATCTCTATATCGATCTATATATATACACACACATACATATATATGTATATATGTGTGTATATACACATACATACACATATATGTATGTGTATACATACACACACATATATATGTATATGTTTGTATGTGTGTGTATATATAGATAGATAGATATAGATCAATATAGAGATATAGATAGATATATAGGTATATAGATAGATATATAGGTATATAGATATATAGATATAGATAGATATATAGGTATATAGATATATAGGTATATAGATAGATATATAGGTATATAGATATATAGATTTAGATAGATATATAGGTATATAGATATATAGATATAGATAGATATATAGGTATATAGATATATAGATATATATCAGGAAAAACTTGATCCTAAGTCTCCAGGAAACCAAGACCAGCTATCCACTATAGCATTCATTGTAACTCTCAAATTAATTAGTAAAGATAATGTTATTCCTATTTTACCATAAGGGGAAACTGAGGCTCAGGGTAAATAAGTGATTGTTTTATTGTCACTTGGTTTTGAATATTTTATGACAGCTAATAACTAGTTTATAATAGCAAATAACATGTCACAAATAAACCTTAAAGATAAACCAATTACTCACCATCATCTGCATCAGTGACATTGAATACAAGAATAGTGGATCCAAGAGGTAGATTCTCCATTAAAGATGTGCTATATGAAGTCAAGCTGAAGACTGGTGGATTGTCATTGACATCGAGAATATTAAAATAAACACGGATGGTCATGAATTGTCCTCCACCATCTTCTGCACGGGCAGTGAGGATATAGTATTGCCGTGTTTCATAGTCTAAGCTTCGAGTCAAATTAAAGACTCCAGTGACTGGATTTAGGAAAAATATTCCATCTTCATCATCTTCACTCACAGTGTATGTAATTTCTCCATTCACACCGGAATCATCATCTGTAGCTAGAATGGCAGCCACTAGAGAACCTAGAAGATAATTTTTAAATGCCCCAAAATTAATTCTCTAAAGATTAATCCTTTTGGAGAGGTGAAATCTAAGCCTATTATTTCATCAGTGTGGAGAATTCTACCGGTGTGGAAATTCCATCAACTCAGATCAGTCATCTGCCAAAATGTATAGTCTTAGAGAGTTTCATGGGGCACGGTTAAGTTAAATGATTTCCCTGTGACAATGGCTTCTTTTTGTCCCACAAACAGAACACTCCACCTCTCAGTTCTGGGACCTATTTTGTCTGTCTCCCACATCTAGAATAGTTTCCTAACCTCTGCATACTGCCTTCCCTAACTTCCTTCAGGTCACAACTCAAATTCCATCTCCTACAGGAAGCCTGCCCCAACCCCTCTTAATTCTGTTGCCTTCCCTCTGTTAATTCAATCCTATGCATCCTGCATATAGCTTGTTTATGTATATTTGTTGTCTCCCCCCACTAGATTGCCTCTTTTTTGTATACCCGGCTCTTAGCACAGTGCCTGACCCATAGTAGTTGCTTAATAAGTGTGTATTGATTGATTGACCTGTGAACACTTAGCTGGCATTCAATTCAACAAGTGCAGTTTAAAAAGAAATCGCTAGGCACCTATTAGGTTTCAGCTGTGAGCTAAATACCGAGTAAAAAGGGGCACAAATGGAAAAGTCCCTGTTCTCTAAGACTTTACATTGTATTAATATGTGTTAGAGACTATACTTGAACTTGAGTCTTCTGGAGTACAAAGCCAGCTGGTCTTCTAGCTACTTTACTACATTGCCTTTTGGCAAAATGAAATTAAGAAAATAATGCAAGGGTTTTTTTAAAGAAGTTTTAACTAAATATAAAGGTCCTTACCTTATACCAGGAAGGTAGTGGGGGAAAGTGTATTTATACATCTAGTGTGAGAGTCTATTAGCTGACAGATATATATTCTGTACATATTTAGTAAATTAGTAAAAGCAACTAGGTGGCATAGTGGATAGAGTGCCTGGCCTGGGGTCAGGAAGACTTGAGTTCAGATCTGACCTCTGACACTTATTACCTGTGTGATGCTAGAGAAGTCACTTAACCCTGTTTATCTCAGTTTCCTTATCTGTAAAATCAGCTGCAGAAAGAAATGGCAAACCATAACAGTACTTTTGCCAAGAAAAGCCCGAATGGGGTCAAAAAGAGACAGACATAACTGAACAACAACTTCCCTAACTCTAAAAGAACCAGGGCCATGGACACTTCTAAAACTGATGATCTGATCTTGGCCATATTCCTCTTTCTTGTGGAGAGGACTCACTGCAAAGCTACTGAAGTGGTACCAAGGAAAATTTGAATGAACCTATAGAGGATAAGTTGACATAATTCTTTTTTTGTTGTTCAATCTTTTAAATCACATCTGACTCTTCATGACCCCATACCAAAGATACTGGAATTATTTGCCATTTCCTTCTCCAGATCCTTTTATAGATAAGGAAACTGAGGCAAGCAGGATTAAAAGACTTGCCTAGGGTCATACAACCAGTAAATGTCAAAGGCCAGATTTGAACTCAAGAAGATGAATCTTCCTGACTCCAGGCTTGGTCCTCTATACACGCCAGCACCACCTAGCTGTCTCCATAATACTTTTAGTCAAAAATAAAAAGTTCTTTTGTCTATCTATGCAATCGTGAATAAAATGTAAGACTGCAATAACAGCAGGAAAATAACTCATCCTAGGGCAATTTCTACCTGAACCCTATTGAAAAAGATGAGAGCAATACAATAACAAATGACCCAGACATAATAGGTTAAGGTTTGCAAAAGTCCTTAGGTAAATTAGTTCATTTGATTCTCATAACAGTAGAGAATTTCTAATCTACAAAACACACACAGAGACATAAATATAGATATATAAAGTGTTCATTAAGAACATTCTAAAAGTTGTAATGAAGGACCTTACACTTTGTAAATCTAGAAACCTCAACTTCGTGTGTTCCCAGAACCTCCTGTTCTGGGAAGAAGTTTCTTCTCTGGTTTCCTCCATGCTTACCACTTAGATTTCACATTATTGTACTATTATTACTCTGACTCTCATTCTTTCTCAGTAAAGGGAAGATGAAATGTCAGTATTTCTAAAGGTATGATATAAGACTTTTATTTAGGGAAAAACTCAATTACCAAAATAATAGGACCCTAAGTCATTATCTTCAAGTACAATCCAGTAAACCTATGTGTCTATAGTGAGAATAATTGAAAAGATACAATATTTTTAATAAAATATGTTTTAAAAAGATATTTCAACCTCTCTTCTAAAAGATTAGATGTATTTGACACAATCATTATTATGTATATTTCAGATGAAGTAAAATGCCAAATGACTTCCATACTTAACAACAAATATTTGCATGGCCCTTTGGGTTTTTCAAACATTATTATTTTCTGAAAAATATGTTTAAAATATTATACTCAATACTTTGTAGCTAGCTTTCCACTTGTAGCCCTATATTGGAGCTATGACTCCATGTATCTCCATTCCAATCTAGGGTTGTATTCTCCTACATTGTCTCATTCATGGTAGAGAGCTAACTCTAAGGTCCTGCAGGATTTGTCAGCATAATACAAGATCTGGAATCTTCTATCATGTTGAAAATACTTGTAACAATGAATAGAACATTGGCTTTCTGTCTATTTCTCAGTTGTCCAAGGACCAGCCTGGGTAGCATGGAAATTTTCATCATAAGTTACCTATAGGTAGATGAGTGTTTTTAGTTATGGTCAAGTGAAAAATTGGTATTAGGGTATAGAGAGGCATATACGATATATAGACATAGGGTGTTAGATGAAGGAGAGTCCACACTGTTGAAATCGCAGAACACTGAAATGTTTCCATGGTAAACTAAGAAATGATTTAAAATCTCAAAAACTTTTTTATGGAGAAATTCTGATTGACCCATAATGGATTAATAAAAGGGAGAATGACCTCAGCACATAAGTGCTTTCCCAAACCAGGAGGATTCTTATAGACCATGCTACTTTTCTACAAAGTTTAATCATGGATAACCTCAAGCAAAATTCCAGATTTAACCTTCGTGTTTTGTCTATTAGAAAATGTAACAGATATTTTATATAGTAAGTAATTAAATGGTAATTCCAGCTCTTCTATAAGCTCCTCTAGGGCAGGGATAGTTTTTCAAAGTTTTCTTTTTATCCATATTATTACTAAAATGACCTTTAAATATTTAAAAACATTCTGTATTAATTCTAAAGATGTGGGAATTCAATATTCAAAAAAGTGATCGGCATCATCATAATTTATTGAAGAATACACTGAAAAGCCAAACAGAATTTGGGAGCAAGTAACTATAGCCATAAGAGATTATTAAGCATATCAAAAGCCAGAAAAAATTTTTATGGCAAATGGTTTGTAGCACAACTTAATTAAAATGTGGTAGCAATAGCAACTGGAGAAGTGATAATGGTCAAAAAGGGTACCTACAGAAGAATGAGAGTCTGCTTGTCACTTACCAGGCATGATATCTTCAGGTATGTCAAAAGAGTAGACAGGTCTGGAAAACTTGGGTATGTGGTCATTCACATCACTGATGGTGATGTTTATCCTCATATCTGAAGACTGTAGGCCATCATCTGCTCGAACTAGCAGTGAGTACTTTGAACGGCGTTCTCTGTCCAAACGCTTGGTGGCAATCAATTCTCCTGACTCAGGATCAATATGGAAGCTGTCATCCGCACCACTAATGATTGCATAAGTGACAAGAGCATTGGCACCCTAGAAGAGATAGAGAAGGCACATAAATTATACAAAAACAACAACAAAGATCTTTTCTTGTGACTAAGTCATCAAAATAATATGAAAAGAAAACAAAGTATGAATGAAAGTCTCTTAGTGTCAAATAAATGGTACAGACAAGATGACATGTATGATGACGGCAGAATTAATGGAAAAGATAGAATCTGGACAGTATTTTAAGGGTTGGGTAGTAAAATTTAAAAGAGGAAAAGGATAGAATGTTGGGTTTGGAAGGCGGGAACAGAGTACCTTGCAAGGAAAGGAAACAGCATGAACCAAACCAAGAAGGTAAGCCAATTCAACTTTTTCATATGAGAAGAGGTCATAGCCAGAAAAGTAGGTAATAGATTTTTCTCTGAGGCCAATGAATGTCAAACCAATACAATCTGACAAAATGTTTTGATGGGGGGCAAGCACGGTATCTTGTAAACAATAGTTATTTCATCAATGTCAGTTGAATGAGTAAATTCACAGTTTCTCTGCCTCCCCAGCCATTTCCTCATCTGTAAAATAAGAGTTGTACTAGAGGATCTCAAAGGTTGCTTCTAAGTCCAAAATACAAAAGTCTGGGAGATTTTGTACTGAAGGCAAATCTTAGTTTCTAATGGATTGGGAGGGTAGCACTGCTGAATGGACAGCGATATTTTAAGAAAATTAATCTAACAGCAAGGTAGAAGGATGATAGCTTGGAGTGAAGGGAGGCTGAAAATAATAGGGGGATGGTGTGAGTTCAAAGGCTCCTTTCCATGTTCTGGTTCCAGATGATAAGGGATTAAACTCTATGGAGGACTGGTTACTGATTAGAAGGCCATTAGTGTCTTTTGAAAATACAGTCTTGATAGAGTGGAAGCCAGATAACATAGCTCTTAAAGGTATTACATCAGCAGCTATTGTTACTGATTTTAGATGAAGGTCAAACCCAAAGCATTTCCATTTTCTAGTTTGTTGATTATTTTTATTCTCCTTACATAATCACACCCAGTATGCATTAAATATTAAAGGCTTTAGAACTGACTCTATTTGGTGTATTTTGCTAATCTACACGTGGTAAACATTAAAGTCAGAAGAATAAAAAAGGTTTGTAAGACAATAGTTTCAAGATTCCATTGTAACTGATTTTTTTTTTGGTGAGGCAATTGGGATTAAGTGACTTGCCTAGGGTCACACAGCTAGTAATCCTTAAGCATCTGAGGCTGGATTTGAACTCAGGTCCTCCACCTAGCTGCCCCATAGCTGACTGTTAATGAAATAGATTTGTTCTAGTTTCAGAAATTTACCTGGATTTCTTCTAGTTTCAGAAATGTATCTGTACTTAGTGATGCTTCTAAAATCTTGAGAGTTGGTGTCATAACCATAGCTACTGAAGACTGAGGAGAAAGTTCTGGCTCTGTCAAATGGTTCAGCATTAGAACTGATACAAGGGGCAGCTAGGTGGTGCAATGGATAGAGTACTGGCCCTGGAGTCAGGAGTACCTGAGTTCAAATCCGGCCTCAGACACTTAACACTTACTAGCTTTGTGACCCTGGGCAAGTCACTTAACCCCAATTGCCTCACTTCAAAAAAAAAAAAAAAAGAACTGATACAAGTTCATCAGTGGAAATGACATGAAAGGAGAGGTAGGACCATCTGGTTGGCCACTGCCCTAAAGACCATGGGACCTTTCCACTTGACTTGAAGCCAAAACCTTCTATCTGTATTTTCTCCCCCATGAGAATGTGATCTCCTGGAGTTCATGGCCTGCCTTCCATTTTGATTTGTATCCCCAGTGCTTTGCTTATCACAAGTGCTTAATAAATGCTTCATTGACTCATTCATTCACGCTGACTTTAATTCACTAGAAATATGGAGGAAAACAAAGCTCAAGAATTCTCAAAAGCTTATTAAAAAAACACAGACATTTGTGGGAATCTGAATATAAATTAAAGGTTATCTTCCAAATAAATCACTTCTTTTCTCATAGACATGTGTCTCACCCACCTTGCTAAGAATTCATCAAGACCTCAGATTTTGAAACTTTAAAGAGTAATTATTCCATATTTAAAATGGCATCAATTGGGGCATTTCATGTCACTCTCTCTTAAGAACTCTACCTCCCACCTCCTGCCACTGTGGTACTGTACAAGCTGTGGCCTATGTCTGGAATGCTCTAGCTCCTTACCTTCACATCTTGATCCCTTCAAAACTCCACTCAATAGTGCTAGTTCCTTTACAAGTTATTTTTTAAATATATTCTGTACCTCAGAAATTATTTCATATTTACTTTATAAATGAAAACTGCATTAAGACTTTGGGGACTACATACATACATATGCACATACACATCTATATATACATATATGAGAGGGAGAGAGAGAAAGAGAGAGAGAGAGAGAGAGAGAGAGAGAGAAACTAATAACATACAAAGAACCTCTTTAGCTTCCAATCCTGGGAAGAAGATCAAATAGATTAAGTTCTGTGTTAGAGATAACTTGTACTTTAACCTTCATTGATAGAGGGACTTTTCTCACCCAAAATTCATAGGTTAAATCCCTATCCCAGTGTTTTGTATTTACATATCCTTGTTTATATTGTTATGCCTAATAGAATATAAAGTCCTTGAGAGCAGAAACTCTTTCATTTTTATCTTTGCATTGCTAACACCTAGTCACATGTTGGTTTTATAGTAGCTGCTTTATCCCAGTTTACCAGATTAGATTGAATTGAATTGTCATATGTTTTTATTTTCTTAAAAACCCTTTCCAATATTCAGTAGGATAACCTATCCTGTGGGACAGCACCTCAAAACACATTTGAAAAAGGGAGGAGAGATAAAAGGAGAAAATTCTCCCACTCTGACCTTCACCAGCTATGTTTAACCTCCTGCCCTATGCAGTACTTGTGTACTCAGGTGTATCTAGAGCATGTAAAACACTTTCCTCTTATTTTATGGTTAAGCAAAAACATGCAATGAGAATTTTAGATTTCTGAACTGATTGAATTTTTAAAACATCATTTGTTCCATTTAACATTTTTTTTTCCTTAATGTGTCCCAGCTATCAAAGCACCAGGACTCAGGATTGACTTGTAAAACTGGTGAGTTCTTGCAAATTAGGTAAAAAGCAAAGAAAACATAACAAAAATGGTATCTACTAGACACTTAAAAGGCTTGCCAACAATCTGACCCAAAGAATGATGAGACTTTAAGACATCCAATAATTAATTCTTATGGTCCAAGGAGGTTGAAGCATGTGGAAATAAAGATTTTTCCTTCTTTCCTTCCATTCCTTCTCTCTTTTTCTCTTCTTTTCTCTTTTCTTCTTCTTCTTCTTCTTCTTCTTCTTCTTCTTCTTCTTCTTCTTCTTCTTCTTCTTCTTCTTCTTCTTCTTCTCTCTCTCTCTCTCTCTCTCTCTCTCTCTCTCTCTCTCTCTCTCTCTCTCTCTCTCTCTCTCTCTCTTTCATTTTTCCATACCAAAGGGCAACTAATGTATCAAACTAAAAAGGTTTGGTGGATAGCTGACAAACTTCTGGGCAGAAGCGATGATTTAATTAGCTCTTATGAAAGGTCTCCTTATTTATTTAATATCCCCCAATACACAACATCAGCAATACCACAAGGAACAAATATCATGTTTCCCTTGACTAGCCATGGAAATAATGTTGCCTGAAAATATTCTGCTCTCCAGAGGAAACCAAGAGACAAAGGCACAGGGGAAGGAATTCTCAAAGTAAATAGCTATAAATTGCAAATGTATTTTACAGCTTTAAGTAACATTTTCAATAACAAGTCCAGCCCTAGGAAACACAGTGCAATTAGCCCAGTCCAATCCATTAGGATCTGAATCATTCTGTTTATATAGAGAGACTCAAAAGAGTCACGGGCTTCCTTAAATGGGGGTGGGGCAGAGTGAGGTGGAGAGAGAATCTGTCTCCAATTCATGTTTCAAATGATATTTAGATAAACGTCCACATTTACACTTTGCTACTTTAAAGCCATCATTCCTTTCCTCCAAGGTTCTCCTAAAGTGACTTGGGCCTGTTAGCTTCAAGACTTAGAAAATGAATATCAAGAGTGTAATGAAAAAAACAAACAAAAGCAAAAGCTTATGATCATCGTCCTGTGGAACATTGGTAAATGAGCACTACACTGTAGCAGCGGTGGTTCAGTTGCTTTTCAGGTGTGTCAGACTCTTTGTGACCCCATTTAGGGTTTTCTTGTCAAAGATACTGGAGTACTTTGACATTTCCTTCTGCAGCTCATTTTATTTTTGGTTTTTTTGTTTTTGTTTTTTTGAGGGCAATGAGGGTTAAGTGACTTGCCCAGAGTCACACAGCTAGTTAAGTGTCAAGTGTCTGAGGCTGGATTTGAACTCAGGTCCTCCTGAATCCAAGGCCAGTGCTTTTATCCACTGTGCCACCTAGCTGCCCCTGCAGCTCATTTTACAGATGAAGAAATGGAGGTAATTAAGGTTAAGTGACTTGCTCAGGGTCACACAACTAGTGTCTGAGACCAGATTTGAACTCAGTTCTTCTTGACTCCCAAGCCCAGTGCTCTATCCATTGAGGCACCTAATTCAAATATGTTTTGTAGACAGAAGACCTTGGATATATTATTTTGCTATTATTATCCCCATTTTGCAGATAATAAACTGAGACTGAGGATGGTTAAGTGACTTGCCCAGGGTCAAAAAGCTAGCATTTGTCTAAAACAGGATTGGAATTCAGTTCTTTCAAACTCCAACTTGTATACTCTGATGAAAGCATATTGTACACTGTCCCTATTTGAATTTAAGCTTCTTTAAGGCAACTTTTTTTTTTCATTTTCACCCATGCATGGCCAGTGTAGTGGTGGACAGTGCCTGATTGCTGGATTGTATTGAGCTATTAATAATTACTGAGATCTTAGCCATCCAAAAAATACTGACTCCATCTATTACAAGGTCTCTTCCAGCTTCCAATCTATGGTCCTAATGTTTCAGTGTGCATGTGTACATTCAAAAGAAGACAAGTGAATATTTGTACAGAATACAAGGGAGACATGGTAATGGCCAACCTGGCTCTAAGGACTGTGAAACAATTTACAAATATTATTTTGTTTAACCCTTACAACAACCCTGGGAAGTAGGTGTCATTTCAATGCTCATTTTATAAATGAGGAAACTGAGGGATACATAAAACCTGACTTTTCAAGTGTTCTCTTGATTCTGACAGTTAGAGAAGTTATGAGACTTGCCCAAGTCCACACAGCTAGTAAGTTTTTGAGGTAAGATTCAAATAAACATTTTCAATTGAGTTTCTCCTTGAACCTCCACATATTGGTATCATTCTTAAGTGTTCAAAGGGATAGGTTGAAAGAGAAATGGAAAAATGGATAGGATCCCTCCCCTAACCCAAACACTACTAATTTGATTAGGCAGGAGAGGGGAATAGAGCCGGGGGTCCTTCTCCTCTTATCCAGACACTCCTTGATGCAAGTTATCAGAAATACTCTTTTCCTCCCTTATATCCCACCTCAGATGGACTTGTAATGAGGATCCTTCTCACCTAAGAGACTCTTGTAGTTCAGAGATGTTTTTTTGGAGATGGGCACATTATAAGAATGGACATTGTAACCCTACAACAGGCTGAGATCTCTCCTCCTGATTCTGGAGCTGCAGTTTGGGTCATCTGACTCCAAATTCATTGTTCTCTTTACTACACCCATTGGTTATCCATTAGCATTTGTCAAATTAGGCCTTGATTATTAAGTTTTATTAAGGAAATGGAACCTGGTACATCAGGGGATTGTGAGTTCCTTAGGAGGAGGAACTGCTTTTTTTGCCTTTCTGTGAATCCTCAGTGCTTAGCCCAGTGTCTGGCACAGAATAGGCCCTTAATAAATGCTTGTTGATTTGAATTACATAGGGAAAATAAACATTTTATAAAGCTATCAGCCCCTAAGGTACAGTGAGACATAATGAAGGTTCTAATTCATAGCCCTCGTGTACATGCAACCAAAGCAGATTCCCAAAACATAAAGTTAGTAGACACAATTGTCCCTGTTTTTAAAAAAATAATAGTAGTATGAAAACAAGTAGAACCAGGCTCACAGTGAACTATGTCATGGCCAGTGATCAAAGAAAAAAGAAATGGGTTTATCTTTTTCTATCCTAGGCTTCTTCCATCTGCATTTAGGAATTAATGGTCTTTGGAAGAATACACCCAATCTTTAACTTTAATGAAAGTGCCCATGAGTGCCTCAGACCATTAATTACATGGGAACCTTAGGAATCAAGCTTAATGCTACCTCATCAGCATCCATGGCTGTCAGCTGCATTATCCTGGAGCCGTCTCCAATATTCTCTTCTACTGTCAGATCGAGTGTGTCTGTTGGAAATACTGGTGGATTGTCATTTATATCCTGGAGTGTTATTTCTACCTACAAGAGAATAAAAATGTAATATTTAACATTATTATGAATAGTGTACTAATTATTTTATATATAATAATAAATTTTAAAACATTAATACACATTAAATGCCATATTTAATATGCACACCCAATAAATGACCCCAATCTAAAAAGAAGTATCCGTGATTTGACCATCCAAAGGAATAAAAACCTTCCAAATTGAAGGTAACAAACATCACTGGGTATGATGCTAGAATCACCAAAGAAAAAGTCTAAAGGGCCTAGAATTCATTTAATAATTCCTTAAAAGAACAGAGGATGTTTAGTTTGGAAAAAAATAAAACTTGAGAGGAAATAATGAGTATTTTCAAGTATGAAGTTTTGTGATGCAGAGAAGGTATTGGGTTTCTTCCACTTTTGCCTCAGAGGCCACAACTAAGAATAATTGATGCAAAAAAAAGAAGGAAATTTATCCTTGAAGTAAGAAATACCTCCCAACAATGAAAGCTATCTGAAAATGGAATGGACTTCACCAGGAGGAAATGGATTTCCTAAAATTGAAGGTCTTCAAGAAAAGAACAGATGAGCAGTTGTCAAGAATGTGGAGAAGATTCTTGTTCAGATATGGGTCAATGGATAGGCAAAGAATCTATTATATGTTTACTACATGCCAGGAATTGTGTTAAGTATCAGAGTACAAATATAAGCAAAAGAGAGTACCTGACCTCAAGTAGTCATAAAGGTCTTTTTTTTTTTAATTGCACATCGCTCCTTTATTATGGGTATTTGGTTAAGACAACATATAAAAGGGATGAAAGGTGGGGAGGTGGAGAGGATTAGGTTAAATGACTTCTGGGGGCAGCTAGATGGTGCAGTGGATAGAGCACTGGCCCTGGAGTCAGGAATACCTGAGTTCAAATCCGGCCTCAGACACTTAACACTTACTAGCTGTGTGACCCTGGGCAAGTCACTTAACCCCAACTGCCTCACTAAAAAAAAACAAAAAAACAAAAAAACAAATGACTTCTAAGAGTTCCTCCTAACCTGAGACTCTGTGATACACTAATAAATATAATCTGATGTGTTGCTAGGAGGTGATTTAAATGCTCTTCCCAAAGAAGTCCCACTTATCAGCTATCATTTTTCTCCCTAGTTTTGACCCCCATGGAGAATCAGTGTGGCTGAAGACCAAGTAACCTTTAAAAACACATGATGTAAAATCTTCTCTAAGATGACCACCCATTGGCAATGTAAATTCTGGGGCAAAGAAAAAAAAAACACACATTTTAATGGTTGAAAAAAATCTACATTTTTTTTGCCCTTAAACAGCATAGCTCAACTTTGGAAAACAAAACAAAACGTTTTCCTTTCCTCTCTCCATTTTCACTTCCATCTCCAGTGCTGATTTTCAACTCAAGCTAAACAAACATTCCTTTCACATGTAGTGTTTATAGATTTTTACAAATATTAGCAGCTTTGTTTGAGCGATCCAAGCCAGGGTTATTTGCTTGGTGCCCTACCTAAGCGAAATTGTTTAACTCAGAAGATTGCAGAAGTCTGAGTAAATACTGGGAGCCATGTGCTTCCTCTTGGAACTGGGCCCTAAAAATTCAAACCAGAATGGGGAAAAGACCGAGCTGAATTACTGATATAAAACAAAAGTTGCCCAAGAAGAGTAAAAAAGAAAAAAAATATGATGGTTCAAGAAGGGCCCAAGTTGCTTTGTTGAGGTCTGACCATGACCCTCATGAACTGGGCTGAGAAGCAAAATCATGTAGCCCTAGAGAAAATGGATTTAGAGTCTGGAGACCTCGATACAAATTCCAGCTATGCTATTTAATATATGTGTGATCTTGACCAAGTTACTTCTCATTTATGGGCCTCAGTTTCCCTGGGTGGCTTCACCCTAGGCCCTCTCATCATCTTTCCCTACTCTCCTGGAGATGTCATCAACTCCCATGATACCAACTACTATCTCTTTAGAGACACCCAAATCTGCATTTCCAGCTTTCTTCTCTCTCATGAGCGCCTCCAATTGCTTGCTTGCAATACCCTACTAGCATTTCCCTCAGGCATCACAAATTTAACATGTCCAAAACAGAAATCCTTATCTTGCCACTAATCTCATCGCTTCTTTTAACTTTATATTTTGAGGGAAGCACCATTCTTCTAATCAACCAGGCTCATAAACTCATAGTCATCCTAATATCTTTCATCTTGAATATCCAATTGGTGGATTCCATGTCCCAAACATCTCTTACATCTGTCATCTTCTCACTACTGATATCCCAACCATCCTCCCCTTGGTCTTCATCCCCTCTTGCCTAGGTTACTGTTAACAGTTTCCTACCGGAATTTTATATATTGAATGAAAATACTTTATTTTAATCCACACATCAATATTACCTCCATTGACAAAAACTCTCTTTTCCTTAGTAGACATTCTACATGAGCTGGATTTTTTTTTTGGGGGGGCGGTTGGGGGTCAGTCAGTAAGGGAGAATAACAAGTTGAACAATTGGGGTTAGCCCGCTGATGCTGAGTTCAGAACTTACATAGTTTGGTCCTCGAAAAGCAGAAACAGTCTGTTCTAGGACTTTTATGCTTGGTAAGACCTACTAAAGACTGAGTTCCCTAACAAAGCTTTGGAGTATTCAGGTTCCTGACACATTTCCTCAAATACAGGATCAATCAATCCAGAAAAATGTATTAAATACTTAATGTGTGCCGGGAATTGTGAATACAAATACTGAAACAAGTCATACTCTCAAGAAACTTATATTTGACTTTCATAAAGATATCTTTAAAAAAAAAAAAAAAGATTCACTTGGGGGCAGTTAGGTGGCACAGTGGATAAAGCACCGGCCCTGGTTTCAGGAGTACCTGAGTTCAAATCCGGCCTCAGACACTTGGCATTTACTAGCTGTGTGACCCTGGGCAAGTCACTTGACCCCCATTGTCCCACCAAAAAAAAAAAAAAAAGATTAACTAACGTCACCTGAAAAAAATTCCCAGTATCCAAAATGTTCTTAGCATAACATATACTTTTGCAAGTAACAAGGAATCAATATAGTGCCATTGGTAGGATTGACCATTTCCATTAAATTGGTGGCATCTTTGACAGGCTTGGGAACAGAAGCATGATTAAAGATAGTCTTCATTAACTCAGCATCTATTCTCTATTTGGGATGAGGCTTTCTGTTTTGTGGTATCCTGCCAAGATCAAATCCTGTCTTTTGAAGGTGAATTTTCTTGTCCTCCCACCCCATCTTGTTAATGCCTCCCCTCTAAGATTACCTCCCCTATTCTCTGTATATATTTATTTTTCATGTACATAATTATTTCAATGTTGTCTTCTCCCATTAAGATGTGAGCTCCTTCAAGACTGGGATCACATTTTTGCCTTTTATCTAGTACTCAGCACACCGTAAGTTCAAATAAATTCCTGTTGATTAACTTACATATCCCTAGAGCCCAAGTTCTTATGTTCTTTGCTATATATAAGGACCAGAGAATACCTGCAGCTACATTGTGTTCATTAGGTGCTTTCCACTTCTGCATCTGCCAGTCCTTAGTTTCCTGTGTCCATCAAAAAATAGAAGATCAAAGGGCAATCTCCAGCCTAGGATCAGATTCATGCCTCTGTTCCTATCGTATTTTGAGTTATTTAGATTTATTGGATTCTGATACTGAACTATTGACGATCTGGTTACTCCTACCAAAAATTCTTATCTCACGATCTTTAATCTCTGACAAGCTACTCATTCTGCATTTACTCATTCACAGATCATCAGTAATTTTGGTCTGATCTCTGAAACCTTTATATTAGTTAGCCCCGATACCTGTCTGCTTTTCTCTAGATCCCAGCTATATCTTTACTACGCTTCTGTTACAACCCGAGCCAGACTTGGGCATTTGGGATTTTGATCTCTGGTTCTAGTGCATACATATGTACCATTTGCCACACATGTATACATAGACAAATGACTGGAAATTTTGAACTATATTTAGACTCAGGAATTTTGATGCTAAAAGGACTGGATCTATGATTTCATTCATTGAGGGGACACATGGATAAGAAAACTACCTCTACCAAAATCAGAGAATTCCCACCAATGTTTAGTCTAGGGGAGTTGCCTACATCACTGAGAGTCAAGTGACTTGCCTGGGGTCACACAACAGTATGTGTCAGAGGGAAACCTCAGACTAAAGTGTTCATGACTGAAAGGCCACAGTTCCATGATTGCCTCTCAATGAGACAACAGCTTCTTAGAAGCCTTCTTTAGCTCCAAACTTGTTTTCTTTTAGGATATATATATATATATATATATATATATATATATATATATATATATATATATATATATATATATATATATACACAATGAATCATTGTGGTTTGTTTTTAATCTCTGGAATGCTAAAGCAATGCTTCAAACCTTATTAGACAATTTAAACCTTGGAAGCTGTGTACCACATGCATGACTCTTTGCAAAGGCAAAAGGGATGAAAATGTAGAGCAGTCCTCATTTCTATTAATCCTCCTGTACGTGTCTGCATGCAGTGACCAAGCACGCAGGTTTTCTAGGAGAAGCTCAGGCACTAAGAGCATTAGCAGTGTGGCTGATCAACTGACAAGAGAGAAAATTGCAGAAGTCCTAGATGCCTCTTCACTATTTTACAAATATAGAGATTATCCTAAAAGAACAATGGGATTGGAGACTTTAATGGGGTCACTAGGATAGAATCTCATATCAACTGAATTGAAGCATATGATGAATGAAGGTGTTGATAGTAATGGCTAAATTGACTTTCAAGAATTTTTGACAGGGATAGCAATTAAAATAGAAGACAGAAGGCAAAGAAGAAATTGAAGAAACAATCATGTGCTTGATAAGAATGGTAATTGTTAGAAGGAGGGCAGCAGCACTTTGCCAAGTAATGAAAAATCTTAGAGAGAAGTTAATAGATGAAGAGGTTGATCACAGAAAGAGAAATGACCAGGGGAGCAGATCTTTATTGTGACATTCACGTAAACCATAATGCTTTTGTACAAATGATGAAAAAGTGAAGAAAACTTAAAGAATGTGTTATATTTCTTGTAAAAAATTGTTTCCTTGCCTTTTCTTCGTAACTTATCTACAGAAACATATATATCTCTGCATTGTGAAAGGAATATACATGAGTGAAAATTAGGTCTTCATTACCCTATGATTTCCTTACCATCATTGTCCTGAAACTTTATTTTGGAAAAGTAATCAAGTTACACATTGCCATGTGGCTTCTTCTGTTTGTATTTAAATCTTCTGCACATCTAAACTTAGATGGAGTTGGTCAAACCTGGATTATACCTTTCTTTTCTTCATTCTTTTCTTCTTTCTTTCTTTTATCATTTTTTTTTCTTTCTGAGTTGTAATGCTGTGTTGAACTATGGACACTCAAAAATATATGCTTTAAGTTGCATTAATTGCAAAATAGTCCCATAATCCAGGTCCTCATATATTATTTTTTGTACTACTATTTCTGTACCAGAAAACATTTTCTTCTTGCCATTTATCTATCTATCTATCTATCTATCTATCTATCTATCTATCTATCTATCTATCTATCTATCTATCATCTATTTTATTTTGCAGGACAATGAGGGTTAAGCGACTTGGCCAGGGTCACACAGCTATTAAGTGTCAAGTGTCTGAGACTGGATATGAACTCAGGTCCTCCTGAATTCAAGGCTGGTGCTTTATCCACTGTGCCACCTAGCTGCCCCCTCGCCATTTATTTAAAAAAAAATTTTAGGCACCTTTTTCTTTTATTATCCTATGGCATAATTTTCCTTGAATAAATTCTATGTTGTAAGTTTATTTTAGTTTAAAAAATATAATTTTTAACAATCCTATTTTAATCTAAGTAAAGAAACTTTTACTAAAAGTTGGTAAAATAAGTTTTATGTGCATATATACACATAATGTACACATATATATATAATATATAATATGTATGTGTATGTGTACATATATACATACATACTCATCCTCCTTAAAGTTTAGCCCTGGAAAATATGTTCCTCATTATGTCACACTATTTGGGATCCAGATATAATTGAGAGCAGGAAGTATCCATAATCCACTAAGAGATATCTTCCAAGTTATCGTCAATACTGAAGTACAGGCAAATATTTATAATTGAAAGACTGAATATAATAAAAGGATGTCTGCATGCAGTGACCAAGCACAGAGGTTTTCTAGAAGGAACTTGGGCACTAAGAGCACTAGCAGCATGGTTGATCGACAGTGGTCAGACCAGAGCATTCTCTGGGAATTCTTGCTGGGAATCATGAGCCAAAGAGCAAAGATAGACTGCTATAGAGTGAAAAGTGTGGGAATTATGTAACCGAGTTAGCTGGAGAGATCTGTGGGGTCAGCACAGCAGATGGTGGTCAGCGAGACCACTTGGTTCCTGCTTCCAGAGCCTTTTCTACTTCCTCCAACCCAGAGTAGGGAGCTGCTTTTGTTACCTGCCTAACTTACCTTCCTCTCTAATAGTGTGGTAATGAAGGAGACACAAACAAAACACACTTTTTGTCCTTTGACAGTGACTAGACAAAGCAGGTGGCATTTGGATGCTTCATTTCCAATACCTCCTCATTTTCATTTCTATGCCATTTAAAGTGTTTTTTTTTTAAATCAAACTAGGAAGTAACCTTATTTTTGTTTGTCTAAGGATATGTGGGATGGTATTAAGATAAAGAATGCTAGAATCCTATAGGGAGAGAGTTGGATTCTTCTTTTCCTGGATAATCAGAGGTTGGGTGATCTAATTAAGGAGAAAGTTTGTGCAAAGTATAGCCATTCAGTAAAAGCTATTCAGTCACTCAACATTTCATTTGAACTTGGTATGAGAAAAAAGCCCATGAATGTTTAGGGTGGAGTGGGCTAGGACAGGAAGGAGTAGCAAGGCAATGAATGCTGTTTCAACCTATGGGATCTAAGGCAACTTGCTGCCATTTTTAACCTAAGGATACTTTAGCATCAGTTGCTATTTCTTACTGTTGACCTTGACAAGGTAGATAGGAGGAGTTACAGCACACATCTCTGCTTTGTCATGGCTGACTAGCTGACTGACCTAGTAGGGCACTAAGGAGCTAACTCAAGCACTCCTCCAAGTAAGTATATACACTATGACTACATGTATGAATTTTGTCATGCCTTTGTATGATAATAACAAGTCACATTTCTCTACCATAGAAACATTTATAAATTACTGTCCCCTCAACTACCCTATCTATCATCCTGGAACTAGTTCTTTTTCTCCTGCAACAAAGACTAACATTCTTTATTATATTAGCTCATTCATAGAGAAAAGCAGGAGCATATATTTGGATTCAGTAGAATGCAGATCACATTTCTTTTTTATATATTTCAAAAACATACCACTGAAATCCCAATATCAAAGGGAATAGGATTCTATAGTAATTCCCTAGCATTGTCATTTATCTCTTCAGATTTAAATCATTCCAGTTTCTTTCCCAAAATGACTTCATTTGCTACAAAAAAGGTGTCATCATTTATATCTTTCCTTGTTTTATACTCCCTTCCCCCACTCCTTCCTTTGTAAACCACTGGAAATTCTTCTGCCATGGGCCTAGATTCACTGTTTCAGCATATCCAAGACACTTCATTGTATAGCATAGCCAAAATCTATTATGGTTTGCAAGTGAGTCATACATCTGCTATGAATAGGCCAGAATAAGGAACATTTACATATTTAAAAATGCCTCAGTGGTCAGTCCAGGTAATTTGATCTTGGATTCCAGAAGGTATGGAAAGGACTTTGAATCCAGTATACTCCTACACAAGGAAAATGATGACTTATTATCTTGCCATTGATCTAAAATGAGGGCTACCTCAAGCTAGAAAAACTATAAAACATTCTGGGGAAAAAGGATTGTTTGCGTAGATCCTCTGCACAAAAGACTGGGCAGGTTTTGGGTGAGAACAGTAATTACCTACCAAGAAAAACAAATAATGCAACTCCTCTCTAAGGACAGGGACTCTTTAGAATATGCATGTGTCTATGTTAAATAAAGAACTGAGATTCCAGCGTGTGATAGGGAATGTATTCAATCCAATTCAATAAGCATTAATTAAATGCCTATTATTTCTCAGACATTGTAAGGAAGTGGGCAAACAGATTCACAGATAAAATAGTTACTAAACCCAAGGAGCTTGTGTTCCATTTCTACTTTATCTAACATAAAATCTGGTGTTCCTTACAAAACTTCAGTCAGTCAGTCAGTCATTTAGCTTTTATTAAGTCTCAGGAACTGTGCTAAGTGATGAGGATGCAAAGAGAGGCAAAAGACAGTGCCTGTTCTCAGGGTGCTCACAGTCTACTACATTACTAAGCTTGCCATTCCTTAATAGCTATGCCACTAGGAGTTTTTGTATTCTATAAGACAGTGCTCTGAACTTTAAATCATGTTCTGTTAAAGACATCAACATTTCTAGCATCTGGATCCATGTTTTTGTAAATATGGGTAGATTGTAAATCCTTTATAAATTAGTAGAGAAGTCTTAGACAGTTACCTGGCCATTGAGAAGGTAAGTGAAAAAACAAAGAAGGTAAGTGACTTGACTAGGGTCACGTGGAAAGTTAGTCAGTCTTGGAATTTTTAAGTATTTGGTGTGGTAAAGCAGAAACTGGTCTGGACTGGATTTAAAATCAGAAGATCTGGGGGCCTCTTATTCTGTCTACTATCTATGTATTATGTGACATTGAGGAAGTTAATTTACTTCTCCAGGTCTCCAGAGGTTGGGTGAAATGGCCTCCAGCATTCTTTCTAGTTCTAAGTCTGGGATCCCAAGACTCCAAGTACAGCATTTTATCCACTTGTCAGCTTGCCTCAAATAAAACAATTTTAATAAGCAGTGCCTCAGTAAAATAAACAACAATGGCTGAATATTTAATACTTGACTTAGGATAAAAGATCCTTACTAGCTGTTTGGTCATAAGAAAGTTATTGCATGTGTATAAGCCTCAGTTTCCTCAACTGAAAGATGTGAGCCTTAGACGGAGTATCCTAGAAGGACCCTTCAAGCTTCAAAATCTATGAAGTCAGCCAAAAACAAAAAAGATTTTAGTGCCTAATAATTCAGTTACAGCTGAGGGAACTGAGCATCAATTAATTTGCCCACAATCATACATGTAATTAATGGCATAGTCGAACTAGAGCCCAGGACTTTTGACTTCTAGTGGAATGTTCTTTCTCTTGCAGTAGGATGATTTCATTGTGGTAACTTAAATTCAGAGAAATTCTCTTGTACACTTATTGTGCCCTATAATTTGTTCCTCAGCTCCATATAGATTTATGTGTATTTCTAGAAAATTCACTAAATAATTTTATAAGCAGATTTATGACCTTAGATGATATATAGAGTAATCTGGAATTTGGGGAGGCAAATGTTAGATGCTTCTCTTTAATCTTCATTTGGGCTTAATTTTGAAAAAAACAACAAACAAACATAAATTCAGTCCAGTCAATTTAATAACTAGGATTTAAATGGTACTTCAAGGTTTGTAAATAACATTACATATGTTATTTCATTCAATCTTGCAATACTATGAAATAAGTATTATTTTTATGCCCATTTACAGATGAGAAAACTAATGCTTAAAAATGTCAAGCAACTTGCCCAGAGTCACACAGTTTGTAAGTATATGAGGCAAGATTGGAACTCTGACTCAAAGGCCATTATTTTATTCAATATGGCACCTAATTGCACACAAACATTTATTAAGAAGCTCCTAATATATATGGTGCCACACTAGTCACTGGGTATGAAAAGAAAAAATGAAGCAGTCACGCTCCTCAAGTAGCTTAGGTTTTTCTGTACCAAAAATAGAACAAATGGAAAATGATATATTTTATAACAGATCACTCATCTAAGTTACATGTATGCAAGAGCTATGACAAACTGAACAATATTTCTTAAATAAAGTCAATGTTTCAGCTTTCTGGAAGCCAGAAACATAAGCTCATGGGACTGCAGTATATTTTTACAAGTACAGCATGTATGAGCAACAAGCAAGGCTGGAGAGGAGCCAGTCATCAACAAGAATGAGCAGAACTAATGGCAACACACAATTCTCTCCACTCTTGATAACTGAATGCTTGTGATGGCTGCCTGAGTGTGTGATGACACAAGACATAGACTTCATAGGCTTACTATGGTGCTCAAAACTTCAAACCAAATAAGGATTTTTATTTTTGAAAGCAGAGACAATCATGTGCAGCCACATCAATGTTTTGTCATGAATCAGCACTGTTTATATGTTGTGCAATTGACTGAACTGAAAAAAAAAGACAAAGTTTTCAATTGTAAACTAAGAGCAACAATTAAGTTAAAATATGCATAGCATGGGGAATTTATGGAAGTTATAACACTGTACTTAAAAACACACACCCCAGATTTTGTACACAAGCCAATGCACATCTAAATGTGGTGGACTTGTTTTTATGTGCAAAGCATCCTATAAGAATTGAAATGTCAAAAAGATCCCACAACATTTTTTCATGGTTTTGATTCTCTCTCGCCTTTTTCTCATCTCTCCCTACTTCCTGTCTCTACTTTGTCCCACTCTTTGTCTCTGTACCTTTCTCCTCACTACCTTCCTTTCCCTCTCCCTCTGTGTTTCTTTGTCTACCTGCATTTCTCTCTCCCTTTTTCTTTCCCTCCTTCCCTTTCTTGTTTCTTGTTTCTTTCCTTCCTTCTGTCCTCCCTCCCTCCTTACTTTTATTCACTCCTTCCTTTCCTTCTTTCCTTCCTTCCTCTCTCCCTCCTTGCCTTTCTTTTTTCTTTTCTTTATTTCCTAATTTCTATCTCTCTCTGTCTCTGCCTCTCTTTCTTTCTCCCATCCTTTCCTCATATTCTTTTCTATGCATGGTGCAGCATATCTACAATTCTTGTTACTGGAGAAGACATGGTTAGTGGGTCCATTGAGCTTGGGCTTGGGTGAGGGGGATAAAAGAAGAGTTGTTCAGCTGAGTTTGGAAAATGGAACATGTCAAAACTCCAATGATTATCAGTAGGGGACCAGCAATGAGCAGACCCTCCACTTGCAGTTTGAGAAAGAAAAGTAGATGCAGTCTTTTTAAAATAAATAAACAATCCAACCAGCAAAGGAAGGAAGGAAAGAAGGAAGGAGGAAGATTTGAGGCACTCGGTTAAACAAAACAGGCTCTGAACAGTAATGGGCAAACCACAGAAATCATGGAATATCAGAATTGGCAGAGGACTCCAAGACTATCTGCTCCAATAATCAGAAGCGATTCAAAACATTCCTGACAAGTTATTATCCAAAAAGTATTTAAGAATGTATTTTTTAAATTACTTATAGTGATAGAGAACCCATCCCACCCAGGGAAACACATTCCATTTAGAGCCTGCTCTTAGTGGTGGCAAATACAGACACACACACACACACACACACGTGTGTGTGTGTATGTGTGTACATGTATGTGTATGTTTGTATATATGTGTATGATTGTATATATGTGTATGTTTGTGTGTATGTATGTTTGAATTTATATTGTGATCTTCATAGTTGAAGAGGGAAATGTCCAAATCAAGCAAATCACAGTTTCATTCATGTCTTTGGGTATATTGATGAGGATCACAATAATAATGATAATAATAATTAATGACTTAGCTTATTGATTCTATTTCTAGTAGAGTAATCCTTAGATTCTATTCATCTTCAATGAATTAAATGACCCAGAATTAAGAAATTGCACTATTTAGGAGAGAATGATTCATTACAAATGATAAGTAGTCAAACCAACCTGCCATTCACTCTTCCCAATATTGTGCCAGCAATGGAGACAGAGCATTGACTGTGAGCTATTTATGGTCAAGAAAGTTAGACTGATTGATCGGTGGGTTGTCTGACTCTATGTACACATTGCTCCACACTCAAAACACAGAAATGAGTTCTTGCCTAACCAAGGAGGAAAGTAACTCATTTCTGGTGATTACAATGATTTGGTACTTGATAGAATAATTTGAACAAATGTAAAGAAGCAGAATCTTATGTTGTCAATGGCCAATGAGGACATCAATAGTAAATGTTAACTGAGTCTATTTTAGGCATACCAGAAATTATGCAAACAAATTTCAGATATAAAAGTCCTACCATTTGTAATCTGGCTGGGGAGGCAAAAGAACTGTTTGTGAAAAAGAGAATGTCAGGTCCAAAAATGTGTGGTCTGGCTTCCAATTAGTAAGAGTTTGAAGAAGTATGAGATAAATTAAAACTAAAGGGAGATCCCAGAAACCTCAGCATGCAATATCAAAATGGCTAATCTGGCTTCACCAAGACATATACATACACAGATGCACACACACACACACACACACACACACACACACACACACACACACACACCTATGCTTTTAAACAGCTCACAAGAGAAATACTTAATCATTTTAGCAGAGAAAATACAGGAAAATACATAAAATTAGATACCGCTCTAGCTGTGAAATGTAATCGGTGCTAATGGATGTTGCAGACCTCCTCCATGAGTGGTAGCTGACACTGGTGTTCATATCATCATTTGTTTAAAAAAAAGATGTGAACTCAGCTGGAGGAACCTAAAAACTTCTAATCATGCAAAGCAATGTGCTGACAACAGGTAATTTGAGGATTTTAAAGGTGTAAATTTGTAGGCCCAGGCAAAAGAAGCTTTGTCTTCGGGCACTGAAAGCCCATGAAAGCCTCCAAAGCCTGGAGCTACCTCGTTCCTTTCACCCTAAGCAGTGACCATTGCATTGCAGTTTCAAACCAATAGACAGACAGACAGACAGACAGACACACACACACACACACACACACACACACACACAGAGTTTCACAAAACATATCTCTGTGGAGTTAGTCCTGAAGTTGTATAAAAGATGGCAAGCCCAAGAGTAGCTAGGTGGTGCAGTGGATAAAGCACCAGCCCTGGATTCAGGAGGACCTGAACACAAATCCATCCTCAGACATTTAACACTTACTAGCTGTGTGACCCTGGGCAAATCACTTAACCCTCATTGCCCTGAAAACAAAAAGATGGCAAGCCCAAAGGGGCTCAGGGTACAGCAATGTTCCTAGAAACATATCACTTGTCTAGGTGATTGAGGGATGATGGACATGGGAAGAAAAAAGGTCAAACACTTTCTATCCCTATAAATCTCATTCATCTGTTAATAGTTCAACATGTGTATAAAGTCAGACACTTGTCTCTCCTCATACTGATGGTTGGCAAGAGCCTGCCCTACAGTGGAATAGCAAAGAACTGAGATATCTAAGTATGATGGTGTTAGAATGTAAACTTAAAATGTTACTGTCTTAGACCAAGGAGACATCCCTTTCCAAAGATACAACTACTTTTTCATGTACTTGACACCCTAATGAAGGGAGCAGGGATCATTGTGCATTGACTTGGTCTTCTGCCATTGCATGTAAAGGAAAAAGGTTTGAAGAATAGGAACTTATCAGTTCCATATTGGAAACAACACCACTGTACAAATATTACTACTTCTGGCTTAGGTCAAATACAGCAATATCTGTATGCTACTGTTCTATACTTGAAACTGTGGTTATGCCCATATTTAAATGGAGGAGAAATAAAGATAAAGAACATTTTGTTTTGAATATCAAATTAATAAAAAGGGATGAAGATCACTAAAAGAATGGTAAAGTATGAATGTGTGAAATGAATAAAATGAGTGCATAAATTATAAACATAAAAGATTCTTTTACAAATTTAATTAACACTGCTATTTTAAAGCTAATCTTAAAATCATGTTCTAATTTGGCAGAATTATTCCAAATGCCATTCATTCAAGTTATTTTCTGATGTCTTCATGCAACCAATGGATCCACCCACTGAATGGGAGATGCTGTTTTCATAAAAGATCCTGATGACTATGATGCGATGAGAAGAGAGGTAATCACCGTTGATAATTATGATGACCAAAATTAATGAAAAAAGCATTTTGTACATAAAAATATGTGAAATGTCTATATGTTGATATTACTGTTGACATCATTTGGAGTCTCTTCCATTGAGAGACTCTAATGGCATGCAGATTTCAGTTTTCATTCCATCTTTTTTGTTCTTTGATAAAAGACTTATAATAAATTGGATAACAGTAGCAATAAGTATGTCTTTCATATAAGTTCCTTCTCCTCCTCCTCCTTCTAGCTCTCTGTCTCTGTCTATCTCTTTCTATATATTTCTCCCTCCTTCCCTCTCTCCCACTCTTTTTCTGTCTTGCTCTCTCTCCTCTTTTCTCTCCTTCACTCTTTCTTTCTCTCTCCTCCCCAGCTCCTTTTCCACTGTATTCATGCATTTCTAGTCTTCTTAATCTCAGAAGAACTTTATCTTGATGGTATATACTGAAACTTCCATCTTCCAAGCCAAAACTCCTACTGCCCCTCACTACTAAACTGGTGGCATAGAGGAAAGAACAATGCATTTGATATGAGAGTCCACAACCTTGAATTCCAGCTTTGCCACTTATTAGCTATGTGACCGTTGACAATACATCACACCATTCTAGATCTCAGTTTCTTCATCTATAAACTGAGGGAACTGAACTAAATGCCTTTTAAGGTCATTTCCTATGCTAAACAGGATATCTCTGGAAAAAGTAGTCTACAAAGACTGGCTTTCCTTCCTACCAATACTCCTTCATCAATTCCCTGATATCTAGCATTCACTCCAATGATTCTACTAAAGCTTTCCTCTCAATTCTCACAAAGGATGTCATATTTCCAAATCCTGTGGGCTTTTCATGCCTCTTAACCTTTCTGAGAAAGCTAAATGATGCAGTAGATATAGCACTGGGTCTAAAGTTAGGAAGAGCTGAGTTAAAATTCAGCTTCAGAAACTTACTACTACTAACTGGGTGACTTAACCTGTGTCTATATCAATTTCCTTAATTGTAAAATAAGGATTATAATAGCACTATTTCCCTCACAGGGTTATTTTGAGGAACAAGTGAGATAAAATTTGTAAAGTGCTTAGCAAAGTGTCTGGGACAAATCTTTCATCACATTGTCTCAGACACCATGGGACTTAATGGATTTTTTCCTTCCTTCCTTCGTTCCTTTGTTCCTTCCTTCCTTTGTTCCTTCCTTCCTTTAAAACATCTTACATTTTTAACTTCTTCCTACTTCTGCTCACTTTGGGACCCTTTTGTTTTTGAGGCCATGATCTGTATAGTTTCTCCTTCTACAAGTCTATTTACTCCTTGTTACTTTCCTTTCCTGGCTTAACTTCCTTCCACAGCCTAAATTGGAGTGGCTTCCAAGGTGCTGTCCTTGGTCCTCTTCTCCTTTATATCATTCTCTCCCATGGCAAACAATTTAGTCTACTAAGATTTAGTTAATTACCTTTATGCAAATAATTCACATATCTTGATACCCAGCCCTAACAGCTCTCAATCTATTATCTATGCTCATATTATCTATTTTTAGAATCATAGAGTTAAAAAATAAAGAAAATAAAAATTAATAATAAAAGAATCATCGAGTATCAGAACAGGATTAGTCAATGCTATACTTGAGCAAGTTTTGCTCGTTTGTTTGGTTTTGGTTTTTACAATATATTTAACAAATGGCCATGAACATTAAAAAAAGTGATGAGGAGGAAGGTGTTACTTCTGGTAGGAGCCTATTACATTTTTGGATAGCTCTAATCATTAATGAAGTGTTTCTTTATCTCAATCCCAAAACTGCTTTTCTGCAATGTCTGAACATTCATTCTAGTTCTGCCTTTGGAGAACAGAATGAATTGATCCCTTTTCTTTCTAATAGTCTTCCAGATACTTGATGACAGTTATCATATTTCTCCTAAATCTTTTACTCTTCACTCTAAAGAAGTAAATGTGGAATACTGAATTCCAGGAGTCAAAAGATAAAGGCTTGCCAACAAAAATACTTAACCTAGCACAGCTGAGTATAATTTAATGGGTGGGAAGTGGGGTGAGGAGAGAATGAACCTTTAATGAAATAGAGGATTTATACATATTCCTAATAAAAAGGCCAGGCATGAGCAACTATTTTAATGTAATCAAATTAGTAAAGAGAAAAATGGAAATATGTATATGATGACCAATTATATGGGACTATATGATAATGAGGGGCAGATATGTGGTGTAGTGCATAGAATATAGGACCTAGATTAAGGGGGACATGAGTTCAAATATGGACTCAGACACTAACTGTGTGACCTTGGGCAGTTTCATAAACCTGTTTGCCTCAGTTTCCTCACCTATAAAATGAGCTGCAGTAGGAAATGGCAAACCACTTCAGAATCTTTGCCAAGAAAATCCCTAATGTGATCATGAAGCACTGGGCACAACTGAAAAAAAGGACCGAACAATAGGATGATGAAGTATTTAGAAGATGATGCAGAAAAAAGAAACGGAGGTCCCCTCAGATCCTTATTATCTTTAGTCATGTTGGAGGGAATAGATAACTCAGAAAACCTAAGAGAAATTTAGTTATAATTTAATGGCCTAAAAAAAGGAAAGGGAAAGAAAACAAAATAAACTATGAAGAAGGAAGTTGGTTGGATTTACTGTCTGTCATAAATTGTGTGTGTGAAGATAAGACAATTCAAACATGAAAGAAGGAATAAATACAGTAGGACGAGCTTGAACTTTATTTTCATTGAACCAGACAAAAGGATGTTGAACATACTGAGAGAGAGAGAGAGAGAGAGAGAGAGAGAGAGAGAGAGAGAGAAAGAAGATTTAGAGAGGGGGGATTGGTCATAAGCAAACAAATTGCACTCTCTCTTAATTTAAACCTTCCTGATACTGATGAATTTAATGTATTAACATACCAAACTTTGTATATAAAAGGCAACATTGAAAAGATAAAAATCTTCTATAAGAGAAAGGGGAAGGGGAAGAAAAGAGGTATATTGGGATAGAAGCAAATCACTAGTGTCGGGCATGCTATTCTACCAATAATTTCTTTTCTTCGAAAGGAGTGAGTGTAGAGCAAACAGAAGGAAAAGTCTGAGAGGTCAAATGGAGGGAAATAAGTAATTAGCAATCATAATTAGGAATTTTGAATGGGATGAACTCACCCATTGAAATGAAGAATGGCAGTAGTATAGATTAACAAACAAAAACCTGAGTGTGTTGTTTAAAAGAAACACAACTGAAATAGAAAGATTCACACAGAATTTTAAAAAGTGACTAGGGTGTAGAACAAATGATATACATCAAATGGACACAACAAAAATAAAGTATGCAGATGAAAAATATAAGATACTAAATTTAAATAATCCAATTTCAGGGAAAGAAAACTGAATAATCTATAAATGAACTCCCAAATGGAGGAAGAATCCCAGAAACCTAATGGGTTTACAAGGGGATTCAATCAAATAGTCAAAAACCCATTAATATCAAAATTATATAAACATTTTTGCAAAATATTTTAGAAATATTTTCCATGATACAAAAACGGCCAGAGAGAGAGATCAGAGAAACTATATACCAATATCCCCAATGAATATCACCTCAAAAATATCAAATTAGGGATTAGCAAAGAGGCTATAGCTTGTTGCTGTCACCTATAAACTTCCATGTCTTTCTGTTTCCAAATAAATTCAGTTTGATGCTTACAGTTGTCTTGTGTCCTTTTCCAATCTTCAAAAATCCTGACCTCCTATTTCCTTAACTTTGTCATATTATTTTACATAAACCTGCAGTGGACCTTAAAGGTATAAAGAATTAATTGTTAATTGAGGTTTTTATGCCTCTCGAGCACTGGCCTCGGGCTCCGCAAACCGCACGGTGCTCCACCCACTTTTTGTAGCCATTGCCATGGCGCTGGTACCTTATGTCATCACTACTCCCTGACACCTACATGAGCCTGGCAAAATTATAATGATTGGAAGCCTAGTGAGAGCAGTCATGTGACTGTCAGAGTGGCCATCCCATTGGCTGGGGCAGTATGGGGTTTTCTGGGATTGGGGGAGGAGAATTGGGCATTCTAGGTGGAAGCTGGAAGGTGACAGGCGTTCTGCTGCATATTCTCAGCTGATTCTTGGGCGGTGGTATTTTCTCAGGTTGGATAATATCCCTTTCAGCATTTTATTTCCTTTTCCTTGATCCTGCTGATCCTGTTTGTGTGTGTGTGTTTGTTTTTAAGTTCATTCTTGTTAAAATAAATCCTGTTCTGTTTTGAGGGAGGCTGCTGGTCTCCTTCCTTGCCCCAATATTACGGCGAGCCGCTTTGCTAACACTCCCCAATTAAAAATTGGTCCCCACAGAGGTATTCAGGTCCAACCTTGTTGTTTGACAGCTGAAGAAACTGAGGCTCAGAAAGTTTAAATTATTTGCCCAGGGACAGTTAATTAGTAAATGTAAGTAAAAGGATTCATATCCAAGTATTCCTGAATCCAAGTCCAGTGCTCTATCCACTATACCACACAACTTTGTTCTATATCTTTTGTCTTCAATTAACTATATCCAGGGGTGATCAATATATACAACTATCCTAGGTGTCATATGTCCTAGTTATATATGGCTTTAAAGATGAGGCTCAAATTGAAATCTCCTAACTCCACTTCCAGTGTCCTTTGTCTATTTCTGATAGTCCTACTTTATAGTAGACAAAATTTATTTTTGTCCCTTTTACTGATCTATATTAAATTAAAAAGAATTATATAAAGTTATTTTATTTTAAAACATTTTTGTAATACAGGTTAAGTTATGATTAACATGAATAAATAAACCATTGAACACTCCATATATTTTAGAATTTTCACTATTTGAAATTATAGCTGTATAAAATATAATAATTGGATCCTATTCAGTGAAAATATTCAGTGCCAGTTTGAATAATGCAACCATATGAGAAATGATTTCTTACTCACAATAATCAGGACCTAGCTATACCTATTAATTGGTGAGTACAAATGTTATCAGGTAGTGAGTGGAAATATGACTAAAGGAACATGAAATTTGTCTTCTGAAAACAAATGTATTGGTCCCCACTAGTGATTTTTTTTCAATGATTTAGGGCAGAGGTATCAAACTTGAAGTCAGGGGCCTGCTTTAATTCCAAGTGTGGCCAGAACAAGATTAAAATATAACTGGGAAATGTTTAACAAAATAAATAAAAATATAATGCAACATATATAATGTTAATTTGTGGTTTGTTAAGTCAATATGCAGACCACATGGATGAATTTCTCTTTTAATTTGACACCACTGATCTAGGGAATCCCTAATTAGGAAATTCCCTCTATGAATGCAGATTGCCAACCATTCTACAACATTTAATTTTTTAATGCTGACTAAAGAACCAAGAAATTAAATGGCTTGCCCAGGTCACATAAGGCAGTATGTATAAGAAATGCGACTTCAACCCGGGTCTCCATGAATTCAAGACTAGCCATCTCAAGTACTATGCCATATTATTGCTCAAACAAATACAGAGATAAAGAAGGTGCTGCTTCTTAAAATTATTTAATAATATCTGTTTTCTGGAAGAGATGATTCTCTCCAATGGTAGATATAACAACACAATATAAAGATGAAGTCATGAACTGAAAATAATAATGATAATAATTTAGAAAACAAATGTAGGTCAAAGAAATCCCCCTTTTTTTTTTTAGTGAGGCAATTGGGGTTAAGTGACTTACTCAGGGTTACACAGCCAGTAAGTAAGCTGCCCCAAAGAAATCCCTTTTTAAAAATTCACAGGGGCTGCTAGATGGTGTAGTGGATAGAGCACCGGCCCTGGAGTCAGAAGTACCTGAGTTCAATTCCAGCCTCAGACGCTTGACACTTACTAGCTGTGTGACCCTGGGCAAGTCACTTAACCCCAATTGCCTCACCAAAAAAAAAAAAAATCACAGATGGCTTTCCAAATAATCTCATGTTAATTATGATTTTCTAGGCTTACATACATTTATTAATTTTTGAATTTTCTAACTTTCTCTTAATGTATAAAAACCAAAATATATTTCATGATTTAAGGACAACAAAGAATTAGAAACCACAAATCCCTCAGGTCTGTGAAAATTAATGAGAAAGGAGAAAAATAAACCTAACAGTTCCTTTCTCTAGACTTCTGTTAATTAATAGTAAGCTAACTCCTTTTTATCTATATGTTTTATTGACATATTCCCAAATAGTTTTCTTTAATTACACAGAAAGCAGTTTCTTAGTCCATTAAAGCTGACAGTTGAGTTTTGCTTGCTAACTTTTTGTTTGTTTGTTTGTTTTTGCAGGGCAATGAGGATTAAGTGACTTGCCCAGGGTTAGGCAATTAGTAAGTGTCAAGTGTCTGAAGCTGGATATGAACTCAGGTCTTCCTGAATTGAGGGCCAGTGCTTTATCCGCTGTGCCACCTAGTTCCCCCCCCCCCTTGCTAATTTTTTAAGCTAGAAGTAAAATGATAAACTCATCAAACCATTGTTACCTATCTGTGATAAACCATGCATAAGAGTAACAATTATGTTCAACCTCTTCATTGCCCAGGTTTTAAAATTCCTAGTAATGGCTCTGAAATGCAAACTCAACCTGAATCCACCTTAACACACTTCAATGCCTTTTAAATACTAGAACTCCCCATTGAGTCAGATTACAAATTTTCCTACCCTCCTCCCCATTGCTAGCAAAATGCGGTTGAATTCTCCAAAGAAATGTAAAAGAAATGTTAAGTCCTTAAAACTACTCCATTTCTAAAAGTTTCACTCTTTACAGCGAATTCCAGGAAGACCTTTCTCCACACAACCTTTGTCATTTTAAAATGACTGCAATAGTATCTGCAAAGAAACTACTTTGGCAAAGTTTTAAAGCAGAACATATATACCTAAAGCAAAGACCTCCATCAGGTTGGGTGAATCCTTTAGCATTCAGAACACGGGTTAAATCCAGGATCTGCCTCTTGCCACTTGTGTGACCTTAACCAAACCATTTCAGCTCTCTAGGCTGAGTTCAGTATTGCTATTTATAAGATGAAAGGTTTGGATTGGGTGAGTCCATAATATTCCTTCTGAGTTCAAATCCTATACTTCTAAGACCTCTGAAAAGGAAGCTCTGGAAGTTTCACAAAATGTGAATATATGGTTGTGACAGTTCCAATTTTGACTTACATTTCAGTGTATCTGATGGCTAAATTGCAACTAAAATATAACAGAGTCAGTTTGCATATTTTCTCATTTCATAGGGATATTCAAGTCAACACTTCAAAGATTTATCATTCTGTCATTGTAAGGCCTCAATGTACAAATGCATATCAGATCCTCTAAATTTAAGGAACTGGCGTCTGACAGTTGTTGTAGCTAATGATAGATAGATAGTGATAGATTAGATAGGTAGATAGGTAGAGAGAGTGAGAAAGAGAGAAAGAGATGGATGGGTGGATGAGTGGATAGATAAATGTAAATGTAGACATAAATATAAACAGATGTACACATGGACAGAGATATAAAAATAGACATAAATGTGTATATACATATAGATATAGGTATAAATGCATATAGAAAGCTAGAAATAAAGAGAAAGATTCCTATCAATATAAAAACATATAAATATCGATTCCCCCTGTAGCCAACAGAGGGGTTAGACACATAGTCTGTCATCAAAACCATACTCATAGCCTTTATAACATGATGATACTTCCCTGAGTTTGTCAACCACTGGCATGACCTCAGAGAAACCTTAGCCAAATCCTTGACATGATGGGGAATCAGAGTAATTTTAGTGTAGCATACAATTGAGGTTAAGAAATATACATAATGATGAGCAAATTAAAATGAGAAAAAATAGGGAAGAATTTAATTTCTTAAAGAAATTACCCAAGACGACATAAGTTCAAATCCTGCCTCTGACACATACTAGTGGTGTGACTCTAGTCAAGTCACTTACCTTCTTATTATTATAAGCAAATCTTCAATATTATAATTTGCAAAAGATGTGCAGACCTTCAGTGATAGAGGCAGTTTCTTCATATAATAGCCCTTAACTGATGAAATTATGAATACATCCCCTATTCCTAAGAAACCAGATACAGAAACATATTTCACGTAGAAATAAATCCCTTAGGTGGTGCAGTGGATAAAGTACCAGGAGGACCTGAGTTCAAATCTGGCCTCAGACACTTAACACTAGCTGTGTGACCTTGGGCAAGTCACTTAAGCCTCATTGACCAGCCAAAAAAAACCAAACAAACAAACAAGAACAAAAAACAAAATCAATCTCTTACTTAGCCACCTATACATTGTTATGAGGGCATCATTTATCTAAATCTAAATCTAGATTTAGATTTAGAAAGAACCATAGAGGTCATTGAATCCAATCCTCTCTGTTTATGGATATGAAAACTGAGGTACAGGGAAATTTAATTTCACCAAAAGACACATAGACAGAGCTAGGATTTGAAGGACTTCTAACTCTAAATCTTACTGATTTCCTACTCTACCATGATGACATTCATTAGGTCATGCTTTCTATATAAAAATATGAATTTCTATTAGTACTCTCTCCCCTACCTTTCTTTGACACTAGCTTTTACACTTAAATGAATAAAGGCCTAGATGGTCCATTGGTACAAGCAATTGCCAGGTGAGGAGATTTTACTCATGTAGCTAGCTATCTTCAATGCACCTTATTGTCTTTTTTTTTTCTTGGAATTTCATGGTGCCTTTTATAACAAGTCCCAACTCTGAAAGAATCTAGATAATACATGTTTCATGCCTTCTTACTTCTGTCTTTACTTACATGGTTTTTTATTATATTTATTATTTTATTTTCCCCAATCACATATATTTAAAATTAACTTTTTCTTTAAAAATGTTGAGTTCTTAATATTCTCCCTCCTTTCCTCCCTGCTCCCCGTATTGAGAAGGCAAGCAATTTGCTACAGCTTATACATGATTACACCTTATACTCTTAAGGAGTCGCTTAGAGATTCGAAAGATTAAGTGCCAGTATAAGTCAGAGACAAGCCCTAAATCCAGATCTTCTTGCCTCTGAGGCCAGCTTGCACTTCAAAAAATAATCAGATAATTCTGGAGGGGGAAAAGAGAGGAAACAAACCATGATTTCTTTGTGGTTTTTATCTACAAGCCTTAGCAGGAATTGAATATCATAAAGTCTGCAGCAATCATAGCCAATTCCCAGACCTTTATTATATATACAGGTATCTCCTTGATTAGCCACAAAATCAGGGGAAAGAGCAGAGGGGCATACTGACAATTGAAATGATCAACAATTCAATTATTTTTCATTGAATAATGTGTTCAACCTATACTTTATCAGATATATACACATACTCTGTTATTCCATTCTATGTTATGCTAGAACAATGCAATGTGATGCGATCCGATGTAATTTAATGTGATGTGATGAAATACACAGAGATCTTCTATATCTCAACCCCAATATCTTGCCAGTTTGAAATTGTTTTTAGTAGTTTGGAAACCAGGTGTGAGACATCAGAATTAAGCCAATAACATAGGATAATATATCTAGAAGGAGAATGAATCTCAGTAGCCTCTATTGTATCTTGGCTTTACAAATGAGGAAATTGAGGCAAGGGAGGCTAAACACCTTGCTCAAGGTCAAATAGACTCTGTCAGAAGCAGAAATTAAACCCTGGTCTTCCTGGTTCTTAGGCCACTATTCCCTAGCAAGACTACTATGCTAGCAGTTCTTAAACTTTTTGGCCTTGAGAACCCTTTACACCCTTAAAAATATTGAGGATTCCCCCAAAACTTTTTTGTTTGTGTGAGTTATAGCTATTGATAGTTACTGTGTTGGAAACTGAAATGTCTCCATAGTATTATAAAAAATAGTTTTGACTTTGAGAAACCTCTCAAAAGGTGTTAGGAACCCCTAGGGTTCTCTTTTTGTTGTTGCTCAGTCATTTTTAGCCGTGATTCCTATGGGATTTTCTTGACAAAGATGCTGAAGTGGTTTGCCATTTCCTCCACCTGTTCATTTCACAGATGAGGAAACTGAGGCAAACAGGGATAAGTGACTTGCCCAGGGTTACAGAGCTAATAAGTGTCTGAGTCCATATTTGAAATCAGGTCTACCTGAATCCAGACCCAGCACTCTATCCCACTGAATCACCTAGCTCCCCCGGGGCGGAGAACGACTGCACCATGTCATGTTATAGTTTAGTTTGAAACCACAAAAATAGGTATTTGTGATATATCCTTGTTTTCCTTTACAGAATATTATACCTACCTTCTGTAGATTTTGACTATTCCCATAAAGACTCACATATTTCAAATCGATTCTTCATTTCATTGAAGCAATATATTGTTAATATGTATTAATCCCTGCTTCGGTTCAGTGAAGCAATATATTGTTAATATCTATTGTTACATGCATTAATAGAATTATAAATCAAATGTTGAGACATCATAGAGGACTGGATAAAGGGCTAGCCTCGGAAGGGAAGGGGGTAAAGGAACAAATATTTACCCGTAACTACAATGTACCAGGCATGGTGGTAAGTGTTTTTTAGAAATATCTTCTTTGATTCTCACAACAGCCCTGAGAGACAGATGCTATTATTATCTCCATTTCACAGTTGAGGAAACTGAAGCAAATAGAGGTGAAGTGACTTGCCCAACGTCACACAGATAGGAAGTGTCCGAGGCTAGATTTGAACTCGGGTCTTGTGGCTGTAGAATCACTCTATCCACTGGGCCACCTAGCTGCCTAGGAATCAGGAATGATGATGATGATGGTGGTGGTGATAACTCACATTTATATAATGCCTACTTTGTGCCAAGAACTTAATAAAAATTTTCTCATTCTTACCCTCACAGCAACCTGGGGAGGTAAACAAAATTATTGACTGGAAAAAAAAAGAAGTTAAATAACTTTCCCAGGGACACATAGCTAATTAGTGTCTGCAGTTGGATTTGAATTCATGTCTTCCTGAGTCCAGGTCTAGTGTTCTATTTACTATGCCACCTAGTTACCTCTCAGAAGACCTGGGTTCAAGTCTTGCATGGGACTCATACTAACTGTGTAGAAAAAGGTTTTAACCTCTCTGTAACATAAACAACTCAATAAGAATATAAATTGCTGGAGCATTATTAATCTGTTTCAGTGGCAGAATTTGACTTGAGGAAGTTCCCTAAACTAAAGGGAACTAAATCAAAGGTTTAGATGAAACAATAAATGGGGAGTACTAATCTTTAGGCCTATGAGAAGATTCTCACTGAGGTTACTTTTCATAAGAGTTTGGAGCTTGATTGTGCTGTGAATGAGACCATTCAAGGGGAAAATCAATAATGACTGTCACCCTGCTATCAGTGGCAAGTAAGAACACCATAAGTACAAGAGTGCCCCCTGCTGGAAAAATATATGAAGTATTAACCTTAAATCTAGAAGATGAATGACTGACTTCCTTGAAGTGAAAGAAAAAAATCAGTTTAAAAAGCCTCACCAAGTATAATCATAATTTTTTGCATGTTGCTTGATTTTTATACGAAAATTTATTTGGGGGGAGAGGGTATGGGTGTACTTAGAGTTCCCAAAGTATTCATTTGAAGAATGTAACCTTTGATGTTATAAATCCTTTGTGCTGAAGGGTTAACAAGGAAGTCCTCTAGTTCATCAGCTGAACATCCTGTAGTGAACATATGGAAGGAGATGAACAATTAAACAGGATGGACAGAGATGGATGAGTTGTGTGATATATATCACTAGAGATAACCTCCTTCTATCAAAATCAAAGATCTACACACCCAGCCCCATTTTCCCCCTGAGCTTCAGTCCCACATCATCAACTGCCAATAGAACATTGAAACCTAAATGTCTCAGAGACATCTCAACTTCAGTATGTTAAAAATTGAACTCTTAATCATCCCCCCTAACCCTCCTCTCTTACAGGCATCCCTAATTCTGTCAAAGGTCATACCAGCCTTCCCAGGTTCGTAACCTTATATTCACATCCAATCAGCCATCCAATAGTGCCTTGTCTACCTCTACAGAACCTCTCACATCTAACCCCTTCCCTCTACTCCCACAACTACTATTCAGGCCCAAATTTTGTCTCACTTAATTATTTCAGGATTTTTTTTTTACTGGTGCCCATTCTTGAAATCTCTCCCACACCCCATAATCCTACAAACTGCTACAGAAGTGATTTTTCTTAAACATAGATCTCTTCATGCTATTCCTCTACTCAAGCAATGTCAATACCTCCCCATTGCTTCTAGGATGAATTATACACTTTTGTTTCAGCTGCTAAAGCCCTACCCAACTTTGCCCTGGCCTACCTCACTGAACAATACTCCTGCCATGCTCACCACACTTACCAAACTGACCTTTCTGCTGTGCTTCATAAAGGACATTCCATTTTCTATCTCTCTGCCTTTGCATTGGCCATACCCTGTATCTCAAATGAAGGTTGGGATTTTATCCCATGAACTCCTTAGTATAAGTCTGTTCCTCTATCCACTAAACCTTATGGAAGGCACAGATCACAGAAAATCATAGATTTAGATCTGAAAGAGACCTTAGAAAACATCATGCCCAAAACTTTGATCTTACATGTGGGGAAAATGAGGCATTAAGACATTAAGTGACTTGTCCAGGATCACATGCCTAACAAGGGTCTGCAGCAGGACTCAAACTCAGGTATCCATAACTTCAAATCCTGGATTCTAATCTCTGAGCTACCTAGCCTCAGAAGTTCAAGGTTCAAATCTCAGCTCTTCTCCATATCTCTTTGGCAGATCACTTGACTTCTTTGGAATTTGTGTGTCTATCTGTAAAATGAGGGAGTTGGACTCACCCAGTCACCAAAGTACCTTCCAGCTTGCAGTGAAGATAATATGAACCATTTGATACAAGGAACTGAATTTTGTAACTGGAGTACATTTTAGGACTAAGTAATCTTAGATGAAGTAAAAAAGCTGATTTTGGTTTTTTTGCAGGGGTGGGGAGGGAATTGGAGATAATCATGTAAATCCTTAGTAGTAATGAGCAAGTTGTTTTGCTTTGTAGAAATAAACATATGTGTGGGGCAGCTAGGTGGCACAGTGGATAGAGCACCGGCCCTGGATTCAGGAGGACCTGAGTTCAAATCCGGCCTCAGACACTTAACAATTACTAGCTGTGTGACCCTAGGCAAGTCACTTAAGCCCAATTGCCTCACCAAACAAAAAAAAAGGAAAGAAAGAAAGAAAGAAGGAAAGGAAGAAAGAAAGAAACATGTGTATCCTCAGATAAATACCTGTTTATGAAAAGAAACCAAAAATAAGGTATAATCTGTTAACACCCTTAACTAATGCCATAAAAAAAACCACCAGAGACCTCACTGCTACTGGGTGGCCAACAGAGCTGACATTTGCCTTCCCTTCAGTTGTTGAAGGATATTAGAGCATACCACATTGGCCAGATAGAAGTGCTGATTGACAGAGACTTTCCAGATCACCACCCCAGAGGAGAGACATATACTTCCCAGCTGGCAGTTGGAGGAACCTTGCCTTGAGAACCATTATAGAAGACACTTACTAGGAACTCCCGGATCTAGATCTGGGGTTCATTCCCAGAGGAATTGGTGTTTGTATTTTGTGTTGAATAAACAGAGTGTAAGCATCGATAGAAGCACGGGTCTGGCCAGTGTACTGTCAGTCCTGATCAGTCTACACAACACTGCAGTGGTTTTTAGCACGCAATGTAGATTACAGAGCCCTGGGTCCTTATTCTCCTCATGTATATTCAAATGATTTATAAAGCATGAAGAGGCATTTGCTTCCAAATAAAAAGAGAGTAAAACATCCCACTGTGAATTATTTACGTTAATGATTACATATTTGATTAAGTAACACAAAATGTCTCCTTAAAAATTCTCCTCCAAAAAAAAGGTGTATCTTTTTGTATGTATGTTTTTAAGGTTGTACAGGATTTCTTGAAAAATGAGACCACAGAGATAACTTTCCCTGGTAATTCGCTGATTATTAATATCCAGTGAGGCATGAAACAGAGAGAAATAAGGATCGAGTTATTGTCACAGAGGATAGCCAGCTCCAAGTTCATATGGGAGAGTAAATGCCCTGTGGAGGGTGAAAGCCTACAGATGCCCCTCTTTGTGGACAGTTCTGTGATGATTATATTAAGGCCTGGAATATTGCTGAGCCTTCTAAATGAGATGCATCCATCTTTCTCAAGCATTCAGTCTAATTGTCCACTTGGGAAAAGACCAAATGGATAGAGAATGCTTATTGTCCAGACTCTGACACAAAGTTGGATGGAAAGCCAAAGAGCTGATCAATTAGGATATATATCTTATATGGGCAACACAGATGGACAGTAGAGTGGGCCAAGTTAGTCAGTGGGAGAGGCGGAATTCCAACCCAGGATCCTGCCTCTTCTTCCAATGCTCTTTCCACTAAATCCCCAGCTATTTATTATATTATCAAAATAAAAAGTTGTGAGAGGTCATTTTTATCCTCCCAAAGATCTTCAACCAAAAATGTCATCTCTCTTATGCAGTCATATTTTGAATTATGTCAGATCTTTAAAATGACACTTTTCAGAACAACAACCACTACTGCTGCTGCTGCTACTACTACTACCGGTGATGCTGCTGCTGCTAAGTATAAGTAATAATAATAATAGCTATCATTTTTATAAAGCCTTAATGTTTACAAAGTGCATTACAGAAATTATTTTATTTAATTAGAAAATGGAAATTGGGTTTTAAAGTTCTCCTAACTTGTTAGTACCAATATCCTCAACTGTATCAAGCTGGTGCCATCTATTGATATGTAATGAAGTTACTCCTGAAAACAATCAGCTCTCAGTAAAAAGTAAAGGAGTAGGGCAGCTAAGTGGCGCAGTGGATAGAGCACTGGCTCTGGAGTCAGGATGACCTGAGTTCAAATCCGACCTCAGACCCTTGACACTTACTAGCTGTGTGACCATGGGCAAGTCACTTAACCCCGATTGCCTCACAAAAAAAAAAAAAAAAAAAGTAAAGGATTAGTTGCATGAACAGAAAGCCAAAGTATCTGAAAAGCAAAGGTAATTGTGTGGAGACCAGTGACAAAGAGATAACAAGTGGATCGATTTAATTAGATACTCAAATTTCCCTTCTTTAGTGGGGCTGGTTGCTTCTGTCTATATTAATTAATCAACCAATAAACATTTATTAAGCACCAACTATGTGCCAGGTACTGTGTTCAGTTCTGGGTATAAATAGAATCAAACAATACATATTAATTAAGCACCTACTATGTTCCAAACAATATATAAAGTACTGGGAATTTTTTTAAAGGCAAAAGATATTCTAAGAAGGTGCTAACTACTAAATAAGGAAGACTAGGGAGATTGCCTGCTCAGGAACCCCAGCAACTAAGACTTCGACAAGATTAAAGTAGGATTTAACCAAGAAATTTATCATAGAGAAGAAAAGTGACCAATGATCTTTTCAGTCAGTCATTTTTTCAGTCATGTAAGACTCTTGCTGACCGCATTTGTGGTTTTCTTGGCAAAGATACTGGAGAGTTTTGTTTGCCATTTCCTTCTCCAGCTCATTTTATAGATGAGGAAACTGAGGCACAGTTTTAAATGACTTGCCTAGAGTCACACAGATAATATTTCTAAGGCTATATTTGAACTCAAAAAGATGAGACTTTCTGACACCAGGCCCATCCATCATCTGGCTTCAAGTAAATGTGAGAGGCAAGAATTTTGCAGTGAATGGCGGAGAATGGGCTAGGTGGCTTAGTAGGTAGCAACTTAAACTTGAAATCAAGGATAAATCAGTTCAAATTCTGCCTCTTATACTTTCTAGCTAGGATACTTTCTTGGGGGGGGAGGCAATGAGGGTTAAGTGACTTGCCCAGGGTCATTCAGCTAGTAAGTGTCAAGTGTCTGAGGCTAGATTTGAACTCGGTTCCTTCTGACTCCAGGACCAGTGCTCTATCCACTGTGCCACCCAGTGGCCCCAATATTCTTCAGTATTGTTGTGTCCTGAATCCAGGGCTGCCCCAATACTTTCTATCCATGACTTGCTTCACCAACCTCAGCCTCAGTTTCCTCCTCTGCATAACACTGCATTAACTGTTTAAGGTAAATAAACTTTATTTTTTTCTTCTGTTTTGTCTCAGGTTTCTCATTTACAAAGAGGAGGTGTTCTACTTTGTTGAGATATCTCAAGAGCTGCTGTAAGGATCATTCTATAAAGCATTTTGCAAATCAGAAAGCTGCAAAAATATGTTGGTTAACATTGTTGATGTGGTAATTGGTGGTGGTTGTGCTGGTCCTGGTGCTGTTGGTATTTACCAAGCAGCACATGTGTCTGCACAGAGTAAAGACTGGTTTCTAAATGAGAGCATAAAGTAAGATGGCTAAAGAATCAAATCTCTACCCTCTAAATGATCAAGGAGGAGAAAAAGGAGAAAAGGTATGAAGAAACAGAAGTGGACTTTCATCTCTCTCAAGAAGTTGGAATCTGGATGAACCTGACTTAAAGAAAGAAGGGAAAAGGCAGAAAAAAATGAACATTCAGAAAGAAGCTGAAACACTCATCTGTCTGTAGAAGAGAGAGCTAGACCATCTCAGAAGGATTCAGCTCTTGGAGCTCCAAGGGATGCTCCCATAGTTCCACAGATGCCATTAGGTCAGAGGTCATTCATTAATGGCCAGAGGAAGAAGAGATGAGGAGTAGTGATTGCCCACTCCCCACAGAGGGGCACTGATGCAGCTGACATAAACAATAAATGGGTCCTCTGCCTTCCAGGGGCACGCATCTGCTCCATAACCAAGGGCCTGCTGAGACTTGTCAAACTTGATGAACACTATCCACTCCCAGTAATTCATCGGGTGAAAAATGGAGCCCTCAGCAAGACCCTAGGATGAGCAGCTAGGGCCAGAGGTGGAGGCTGATTGAAGGGAGGGAAAGGAAGAAAACAGCAGGCTAAGAAGATGCCATCTGAGAAGAGAATTTGAATTTCTAGACTGTGGTTGGCTGTTGTCCAGGGATGGAGTTCACATAATAAGGGTCAATATTTCCCCCTGGAGCCTTAAGAATCAGAAGGCGCACTATAAAGGGGAAAAAGAGCAAGGAAGCCGTCTACCAATATCTGCCAAGCCCCATACTGCAGAGGAAAACCGGTTGGTGTATCACATTTAAAAGATTAACAGAAGAGAGAAGCAGCAAATCACAGAAGACAATATCTTCTTGAAATCCTGTGTCATTAGGTAATCTTTCATACTATGTTTGAGTGAGTGTGACTCATTCCACTACCCCTGGAAGAAATCTAAAGGGCATCATTAAAAGGGTAACTTGTTTACACTCGGAAAAGGAAATCGTGATTACGATGAGCCAGCACATGTTCAGGACAAACTATAGCCAGTCCAGGGGAGCTTAACTGAAATGGGGAAAGACTCAAAACTGCGGCATATAAGGATCATTTGAAAGAAGTTAGGAGAGGTCTGGAATGCCTAACGGAAGATTTATCACAGGGTGGTTGGGGAGGTTTCAGTTAGTTTCAGCAAACATGTTAAATGCTTACGATGTGCTAGCATATGACGCAGCTATCTTCAAATATGTGAAGGACTGTGATGCAGAAGACAGACTGGACATGTTTTGCTTGGCCCCAGAGGGCAGAAGTAGAACAATGGGCGGAAGTTACAGAGAGTCAGGTTTTGGCCCATAGTAAGGAAATGCTTCCTAGCCATCAGAGCTGTTCCAAAGTGAAAGGGGTGACTTTGGCAAGCAGCCATTTCCCTGTTCAATTGCTAGAAGTAAGGAGGGGGCTGGATAACCAGTTGTTTTAGGGGAGCTGTGGTCTGTCAGGGTTTAGGTGAGATGTTCTCCGAGGTGTCTGCTCACGCTGAGGTTCTATGATTCTAATACAGGATTGGAGAAATAGGAATGGTGCTGGCATGCCTAATAATCACCGTGGCTCTTTATCCATTCGTTGAAAACATTGAGTGATTTCATATTTAGGATGAAGGGATACAAGAGGCCTTTTCTGACATTCCTCAGTTGTTAGCCCCACCCCCAAATCATTTTGTGGTTTATTGTAAGTGTATATGGAGGTATAGGGGGCAGCTGGGTGGCTGAGTGGATAGAGTGCTGGGCCTGGAATCAGGGAGATTAATCTTCCTAAGGACATATCTGGCCTCAGACACTTACTTGCTGTGTGACCCTAAGTAAGTCCCTTAACCCTTTTTACCTCAGTTTCCTCACCTGTAAAATGAGCTAGAGAAGGAATCTCTGCAAAAATTTAAAAATGGGGTCATGAAGAGTCAGAAACGATTGAACATGAATGAACCAAAAAAAATGTATGTGACATCTATGGTATGCCATGATGTCACAGAACAATCCAATATAATACATAGTATTTATGTATATGTAGATATGACATAATATATGATACTTGATGTGTGATATAGGACATGATATAAGATGCGATATGATGTGGTGATGCGATGTGATGATGTGATGTGATGTGATTCGAAGCGATGTGATGATGTGATACGATGTGGTGATGTCATGTCATGTCATGTCATGTCATGCGATGCAATGCAATGCGATGCGATATGATGTCATCTAATACAAGATGAGATTCCCCCCACCCTGGTAGCATCCTACAGGGCTATCCTTCTTTGTATCCCTAATACCCAGCACCTTGATGGCATATAAGAAGCATTAAAAAAATGTTAATTGAATTGAATTGAAGTGAAGTACAAGAAAAGTGAATAACATCACCACCATTATCATAGCCTATATATATAACACTTTAAACTTTATAAAGCGCTTTATAGATATTATCCCATTTGACATTTGAAATAACCCTGGGAAGTAGGTACTATTATTAATTGCCATTTTACAGCTGAAGAAACTGACACAACTAGTATGTTTCTGAGGCTGGACTTGAACTCAGTTTTCCCTGAGTCTAGACTCAAGGTTCTATCCACTGCACCACCTAGATATTATTTCTGCGTAGAGTATCTGATTTAAATTCTCAAAGGGCAGTGATTCAAGAGGAGGTGTGATACGCAGGAATACAAGCTGAGGAGCAGCGGCGTACTCAAGAATCCCTCTCCTGAACAAACTCTGGAGCTAAAGGGTTTTTGTTGTTGTTGTTTTTGTTTTTTGTTATAGAATTGACAGGTTGGAGAACCCTATGATCCCCTTACTCAGAATTGTCACAAAATTCATAAAATAAAATATACAGAAGACACAAGTGTCATAGAAATAATGTCATCATTATTTTTAAAAAGTTCACAGACTCCAGGGTGAAAACCTCTGCTCTTATGAATCATTTGATTTACACATGTTCCTTTTAGAGCAAAACTCTCCCCATAATGTTTTTTTGGGGGGTAGGGGTGAGGAGAGAGAAGCCAATCAAATATCATCTGGGATCATATGCAGGCATTTTAGAAGAACCAGGTATAAAGAAGTCTTTTCAAAAGTTAAAATGATGGGGGCAGCTGGGTGGCAAAGTGGATAAAGCACCGGCCCTGGATTCAGGAGGACCTGAGTTCAAATCCAGCCTCAGAAACTTGACACTTACTAGCTGTGTGACCCGGGGCAAGTCACTTAACCCCCATAGCCCTGCCCAAAAACAAACCACCAAAATAAACAGACAAACAAACAAAAACAAAAGTTAAAATGATGGATGATTCTCTGGGCTCCAGCCCAGAGACCCATCAGACTTCTCCCTGTTGCTACAGGCCAGTCTCTCCATTGTTACTGACACTCCAGTGCCTTTGGGGCAGATGTGGCCTGAGGACTGACTAGTCATACAAGAAGGGCAATAGCAAGTTGGAGACTATCCATAAAAATGTGACCAGGATAGAGATGACTGAGGACCCCATCAAGTGGGGATACACTGAATGATCACGGAATCCTAAAGCAAGAGTTAGAAAGGACCTCACACGTGCTCAAATTTAATCCCTTAATTTTATAGATAAAGAACCTGGGGCCAGGGATGTCTTGGAGTATCACAGCTAATTAGTTTTTGAGGCATACACACACATACCTTGCCTCAGATATGTGTACATACATGTGTGGATAGAAAGAAAGAAAGAAAGAAAGAAAGAAAGAAAGAAAGAAAGAAAGAAAGAAAGAAAGAAAGAAAGAAAGAAAGAAAGAAAGAAAGAAAGCAGCTAGGTGGTGCAGTGGATAAAGCACCGGCCCTGGATTCAGGAGGACTTGAGTCCAAATCCAGTCTCAGACATTTGATACTTACTAGCTGTGTGACCCTGGGCAAGTCACTTAACCCTCATTGCTCCACAAAAGAAAAAGAGAGAGAGATAGATAGATAGAGAGATAGAGGTGTATATGTATGCACATGCATGTATGTGTATACATGTAGATGTATGTACATGTACATGCATGCATATACATGTAAATGTGTGTATATAAACATCCACAAACCCCTTTTCTTGATGTACATATACACACACATCCATAAAATGCATGCATGCATATATAAACACACACCCCTTGACTCATGTGTGTGTACATACTCATATGTATGTGTATGTATGTACATGGATACATGTGTGCATGCATATATACCTTGCCTCAGATTGTATATACACAAATATGTGTGTATATATGTATATATACATACCCTTGCCTCAGATATAAGTGTGTATTTGTGTATATGCATGTGTGTATGTATATGTATATATACACATACACACACACACACACAGATATATCAGACCCATGATTTCACTGGTGTTGGGAACTGGGATCTTCTGATGTGAAAACTCCCTTCATTCTTCCTCCATCAACAGCATATCTTAGAAAGTTACTGAAGGACATTAAGAGTTTATGTGACTTGTCTACAGTCTCAAAGCCAGTCATTGGCAGGACTAGGATCCACGTCCTCCTCATATGCTCATTAGTTGTGCAACCATCAGCAAATTACTTCACTTATCCGAGCTTCTTCTTATCCACTAAAGAGCTGTTTTCAAGTTCTGTAAACCCTACTGTGATCTTTAAATATGAGCTTATATTTATTGACATCATTATCCCCCCAACTAAGGCTCATTTCTACTATGCCACAATGTTTTATTGCTGGTTAACATTTCATCTTGTCAAAATTGTTTTTAAAAAATAAAAGAGAATTTTCTACACAATAACACAGTACACAGCAACAACGATATTGTATGATGATCAACTGTGAATGGCTTAGCTATTCTGGGCAATATAATGACCCAAGACAATAACACAGACTCACGATGAAAAATGCTATCCACCTCTGGAGAAAGAACCTATGGAGTCTAAATATAGATTGAAGTAAACTATTTTTCTTTTTTAAAATTTTTCTCGTGGTGGGTTTTTTCCCTTTGGTCTGTGTTTTCTTTCACAACATGACTAATATGGAAATGTGTTTTGCATAATTGCACATGTATAACCTATATCAAATTGCTTCTTCTCTCTGGGAGGAGGTAGAAGAGGGAGGGAGGTATAGAATTGGAACTCAAAATTGTAGAAAATGAATGTTAAAATTATTTTACATGTAACTGGGAAAATGAAATATTATCCATATCTAGCACAAAAAAGAAAGGGCTTCTTTAAAAAACAAATGTACATTATCATCATTATTATTACCAGATCATTCTTTTATTAACCTAGGTTGGTTCACATAGGGTGAAGTAATGTAATCCCTTCTTTCTGCAAGAAGTTATAAGCAATGCTGTCCTACAGAAGCATGGGCTCTCGTTGGGGAGATCCTGTGTTTGAATCTCAGCTGTTTTGCATGCTACATGAGTAACCGGGCATGCTCCATTCATTCCTGTGGACCTCAGTTTCTTCATCTGGTTAAATGAGTGAGTTGCACTGATGAGAACACCTTCAAATTCCTTTTAAACCCTAAATCTTAACTATTCCTCAGAAAGTTTTATTGGAAACACTTACAACACTGAAAAATGCATATGATCAATCAGTTTTATTTATGAGAAGGGGCACTGAGTGGGCCCTGAGTTATGGCTGTCTCTGCTTTCCGAGGGGCTGTTCCATGTTCCAACTCTGGATGCCACAGCTGGCCTGAAATATGGATGTCTCTCTTGGAGACATGATCAGTTATCCAAGGGACTCAGAGAATAGCCTTTAGTAGGAGTCTGTTTGGTTGTCTGTGCCTGGAAAGTACATTAAAATTCAAAGATTCCCAGCAGGATTGTGGAAGGCAGTGATATATGAGGAAAGCAGCGCGCCTGCCTCTTTGTGTTTGGTGGCAGGAATTTTGGCTTCCTCACCAAAAGCTCACCTGCATGTGGATGTGGCCCCAGAATCCAGCACTGAATCTGTTACCTCATTTAAAATGAATTCAAGTAATGCGCTTCAAGGAAGCATCCTGGGGGTTCTATTGGAATGAGCTTTCTCAAAACACATACACTTCAGAAGGGAAGGAACTAGGGAGAAGGGAGATTGAGAAGGGAAACTTCTGTGTGTGTGTGTGTGTGTGTGTGTGTGTGTGTATGTGTGTTGTAAAATCTGTCTTAGCCTTAGAAATGACATTTGAATTCAATTCAATAGGCATTTATTAAGCACCCACTATATGCAACAGCGATAAAGAAAAGAATCCCTCTCAAAGATTTTTAAGAAGAATCTCTGTCTTCAAGGAACATTGTTGTTATTGTTTGTTATTGTTTGATTGACTTGTTTATGTACCAGGCATTTCCCTTTAACAACCCCCCCCCACACACACACACACACTCTCCTTGGTAACGAAAAAAATATCTAATCAAAACAAAGTAACAGAGCCTCCAATAGCCTCTATTTCTGACATTGTACATCATCTCCCAAGTCTGTAACCTCCCCACTGCTCTACTAAGACAAGGAAGGGATATTTCAGCATGAGATCAAGAAACTTACATTCTGCTGGAGTATACAAAATGTAGAAATATGTGTATCTGTGTGTACACATAGGTACCAAAGATATTAAGTGACCTGCTCATGATCTCATGGCAAGGAATTATCAGAGGTAATCCACATGCATGTTTCTGTGTGTTTATATATACGTACATATGTAAGCATTTATCTATCTATCCTCTTTGGGTGTGTGTACACTTCTATTTTATATGCTATATTACCAAATTTTAGATGAAATTTATTGAAGTACTAGCACTGAATGCCATGATGCTGTCGTATAATAGAAAACCTGTAGAAAATCTTGAATTGAGATCTGTATTGAAGATCTGTAGGTTCAGACAAAGTTCTCATATAGGCTAGAACATATTTGGTACCTAATTTTCTTGATTATAATGATAGTTTAAATATATTGTTGAGAAATTATATATATATATATACATGTACATGTACATGTACATACATATAAAATGGAGTGTATACATATTTTCTATAGAGAGACAGACAGAGACACAAAAGCAAAAAGAAAACTAAAAACCAGAGGGAGCAGAAAAGTCTTCCCTGAGGAACTGGTACCTGTGATGGGACTGGAACACAGAGTTTATCAAGGAAAACATGAAGCAAGCCTAGAGAGAGTATGGAGCTAGACAGTGAGCAGTTTCAAGGGCTATGCTGAGGAATTACAGAGGCAATAGGCCTGGGGGCTGGGCGAGGGGGATAGAACAATGGCTCTAGGGTCAGAAGCTTTCTGGTTATTACTGATTCTGTACCTGCAATCTGCATATCTGTAGGTTAGCCACATCAACACTATGGGCCTAAGATGAGAAAATTAGGCTAGATGAACTCTAAGTTCCCTTCCCTATCACAATACTTTGATCCTGAGTAAGGTTCTTGAGTAACTCCATGACATCAACAGTCTTATCTAGCAGCTAGGTGGCTAGACCTGTACCCAGGAGGACTAGAGTTCAAATCCTGTATATGTGTGTATACAGCCTTTTGACTAATATCAAATGTGCGTTTTAAATTATATATATATATGTTTATGTATATATATATATACACATATGTTTATATATATATGCACATATGTTTATGTATATATATATGCACATATGTTTATATATATACATAAATATATGTGTATATATCAACACAAAAAAAAGAATCACTGAAGATTTCTGTGAAGAGAGCAATAACTGTCACACCCATGTCCTTCCAGGGTTCCTATATTGACTGGACTGGGACACTGGGGCAGAAAATGCAGCTCCATCTCCAATTTCAGCTGCAATTCACACTGCATCACCTTTTCACAACCATGATTTCCACTTGTGAGAGGACAGGCTTGGCGATGAGACTGTTGTCCATGGCATAGGGAGCTCACAGGCGAAGAAACTCTCTGCCAACGAAGGATGAAACTTCCTCTGTATTGGTAGCGTTAGAGTTCAGAGTTCCCTACAGCAGAGGCGTCACGAGTCTGCCCTAAATCACATTAAAGTATAATTGGGAATTATTTAATAATCTAAATCAAAATATAATACAACATAGATGATGGTAATTTGGGATTTTCTGAGTCAGTCTTCGGCCCGCATTCCTATTTTTTGAGCATGATACCACTGTCTTAGAGCACTGAAAAGTTAATTTTTTTAATTTCCCAGAGGCAGGATTTGAACCCACATCTTTTTTGCTCCTATGTTGTCTCTTTAAGTTTGATGACTTCTCGTAAATATCCTTTAGATTGGTTTTTTGGAAGTAGTGATGAGTTTATGCTGAGCTATACGTATCTTTTATTGTATTATGTGTTGTTATTTTTGTTGTGTGTCTTTCATTCTCTCTCTCTCTCTTTCTCTCTGGGCAGGGAAACGAGAGTAAAGTTACTTGCCCAGGGTCACACAAGGAGTAAGTGTCAGATATCTGAGGCTGGATTTGAACTCAGTTCCTCCTGAATCCAGGGCTGGTGCTTTATCCACTGCACCACCTAGCGGCCTGTGTTTCCTTCATTCTCAAAGAGGACCAATGGCATCAGGAGGATGGTGTTTTGTCAGTGATGGCCCCATATGCAGTGAGAAACAGCCTTTTTAAGCTAAGGTCTTTCCCAGGTCTCAGTTTGTCTGCAGCAATGTCCATTCAAGGTTTCTTAGGCTTGTAGGCTCGTAGTGCCTGTTTTCAGGGATTCCATAGCATTATATGACATGGGATATGGATCTCAATAGCACTCCATGCTAAGTATAACTAGGTCCACAAACGGCATCAACCAAATCATGAAAAGTATGTTTTTTTCCTTGTCCATTTCATATTTTATCCATAGCTTCACCATTCTTTAATGAATTCAGGCATTATGGTCATTTAACTAGTTAATGCAAAAGCTAATTGAATTTCTACTTGCCCTAAATTGAACCCCTGCCGATATGTCCTGGATCAAGAGAGACTCCTGCAGAACATGGACACTTAATTGCCTTCTACTCTCTAAAAGTTCGCTTAAACATTTTATTTTTGTTGTTGTTTTTTTTTTGGGGGGGAAGGCAATTGGGGTTAAGTGACTTGCCCAGGGTCACACAGCTAGTAAGTGTTAAGTGTCTGAGGCTGGATTTGAACTCAGGTCCTCCTGAATCCAGGGCCGGTGCTCTATCCACTGCGCCACCTAGCTGCCCCTCGCTTAAACTTTTTAACAAAGCGAGAGAATGTTTATGTGGAATCACCCACAGATAGGGCCTTGTTGTACCACACACTGGCAGAGAGGATTCTGTGAACACAACAGGACATTCTCTTTTCTGTCTTACTTCATGAAGAATTTTTGAGATTGAGTGATGCCAAGCATAATATTTTCCTTTGTCATTGTGCCAAAATCAAACATCCCCATTGAAGTCTAGGAGGAAAGCAGTCATCAATAAAGCATAAATGGATGAGTGCTCCTGGGAGGAATGGTTGTGTGGCAGTGACAGGGATTGGAGCAAGCATGGAGAACATGATTACCTCAGAGGGGGCTGCTTCCAGAAACCCTCATAAGAAAGCCTCAGCAGGAACGTGGCAAGAGTCCAGTATTCCCTCAGGGACAAGGGAGTTGGAGAAGGTTTGGAAGGGTTCTTATCTTAAGGGTGAAGAGGGAACTAATGTACAACCAAACTTCTTTATTTTTTTTTCATCATGAATTTATTTTCATTTTATTTTGCTTTTGGTTGTTGATTTGGGGATCAGGTAAGACTCTTTTACCAGAAAGAGTTAACATTTTTTCTTGCAATAAAAAAAATATTGCAGAGCTAACCAGAGAAATATCACAGACTTCTTGGATTCTCTCCCAAAGCTCTACCAACCAGGCTCATTGGCTCAACTCCCAATCTGACTTTCAAGTCTTTTTTTTTTTCCTTCTCTCTCCTGCCATCTCTACCCTAAAAGGCATTAAATGTTTATGATTGGCCCTTAAAGTGATTCAGGTAATACTCAGCTCTGCTGCAATATCACACTCATAGAGGCAAAGGAGGATTTCCCCATTCTACTTTGCATGTCTACAAACTCCATACTACCAAGAACGGACTTCTCACCGGCACCAACTCAAGCTTTTTGCTTCTTTAAAATGCTGCTTCACGTTCCCAGATAAAGTGCCAAATTCTGTCTATAAATACTTAACACTTCATCTTGGCTTCAGAAAGAAGAGGAAGAAAAAAATCTAAAGTGGGCAGAAATACTGAATTGACCATTTAGAGACTCTTCTAAAAAGCTCGACCAGAAAGACACAACTGTGTTGGCACATTTATAGGGTTCAACACCTTCACATGGGAAATTTCCTTTTCCTCATTGGTTCATGACACCTACCTATCTGAGGCAAGATGGAATGTTTTGTTTTGGTTTTTGGTTTTTTTGTTTTTTGTTTTTTGTTTTTTCGCCAAGGGCTAGGCCATGGATGAAAGAATTAGTTAAAAGTACAATCCTGTAACTTGATGCATTACAAACATTGGCACAAGTCCAGTGGTGAAACTCCTTCATATTGATTTCACGATGATCTAACAGGCTTTCTTCATGAAGAATTTGCAAATAGTAGTTTTCGGCCCACATTAATGTGGTAACAAACATTTATCATGGGGCTATTCCTTCTCTAACCTTATAATGCATTTCATATCTTGACCAGCTAATCTGGCCAGGATTGTATGTGGTCTTATTCTCTAATTATCACATGACCATAGGTGTTCTTTCTCCAACAAGAATTTAAGATCCTCTGGGGCAAAGCCTTCATTCTATAATTAATAGGTTTATTGATTCATTAACAAGTCTTTATAATGCTCTCAATAAAATGAATTTGAAATAGAAAGACCTCGCAGATCTTATCTATTTTGATACATTTGGTTTAATTCAATTCTATTCAGCAAAAATTTATCAAAGGCCTACTCCACACTAGGCACTGTGCCAGGTATGGGGGAATATAAGAACACCATAACAATTTTTTCAGGAGATAAAAAGAGGGCTAGTAGATAGAATTCTACCCTTGGAGGCAGACAGGCCAGATCTCAAATCCCATCTGAGGTACTTCCAGCTAGCTACTTGACCCTGGTTAAGTCTATGCCCTCATCTAGGAAATGAGGGGTTAGACTCAAGGACCTCACAGGCCCCTTACAACTCTAAATCTATGGTCTAAGTTTATATTATTTTCTCAACTAAAAATAAGTCTTCTATGGGTGACTATGGATTTTTCCATCATTATGAAACCCAACCCGACCACATTGAAAAGTTGAATGTTGCTAGGTCAAGCGGTAGCTGACAAGGGTTAAAGAGCTGTTGGGTTTATAATAATATTGTCACTTCATTAAAAAGGAATAACCAAAATGTGCTTATTTCCCCTTTGCCTAGGAAATAGTCTATATTTCTCAGTATTTTTTACATGCATACACACATGTACATTTGTATATACATATATGCACACACATGAAACATATAAACAAAAATGGGGGTAAAGGAAAGGTTGGAAGGGATGGACCTATGAATTTTTTGGTGTGGAGAACTTCTGGTAGAAAAAAATCTCTCTGCCAAATTGAGGCCAACAACTCCTCTCTATCTCAGAGCTGTAGAGAATCACCTGGGGATCTGAAAGGTTTAATTTTTACTTATGGTCCCACAGTCTTAATGGGTCAAAAACAGGACTTGACTCCATCTTTGCAACTTCAAGGCTCACCCTTTATCCGTGATATCAGCCTCTCTCCTATCCAAATCAATCCCAGTAATATAAAGTTTCAATACGATAGGCCTTTTTTGAAAAAGTGATAATTGACATGCAAATGATGTGGAAAAAAAGAATTCTTAAAATAACTGTTTTCAGCATGGTCTAGTGAATATAACACTACCTTTGTAATCAGAAAGACCTGAGTTCAAATCTCACCTCTGATACTGGAAAAACCACTTAACTTTCTGAACTTCAATGTCCTTATGTGGAGATAGGGGATGGGGATAAATGAATAAAAATGGGATTAGTATACCTACTTCCCAGGATGATTGTGGGGATAAAATGATATAACAATTTTGGCAGGGTGGGAGGCAATTGAAGTTAAGTGACTTACCCAGGGTCACACACCCAGAAAGTGCCTGAGTCTGTATTTGAACTCAGGTCCCCTTGACTATAGGGCCAGTTACTCTATCTACTGTGCCACCTAACTGTCCCTCTGATGTAATAATGTAAAATTTAAAAAATTAATAATTTAGATAACTTAAATATGCTATATATGTGAGTTAATATTATTATTCAACAGTTAAGAATATTGTTGTTGCTGTTGTTATTGTTTGTCCTTTGTTCTTTTTTTTTTTTTTAGTGAGGCAATTGGGGTTAAGTGACTTGCCCAGGGTCACACAGCCAGTAAGTGTTAAGTGTCTGAGGCCGAATTTAAACTCAGGTTCTCCTGACTCCAGGGCCAGTGCTCTATTCACTGCACCACCTAGCTGCCCCTGTCCTTTGTTCTTAACGAGGACTACCATGATATCGGGTTGATGTCATGACTTGCAGTGAATTGCATTTAAGTGAGGGAGGGCTATGCAAAGTCACTAACCTCACTCTTTCCTCCAGAGCCATCTGGATCCTGTACAAGATATATAATCAACTTGACAGGAGATGGCCCAAGATGTTTAAGGCAATTGGGGTTAAATGATTTGGTCAGGGTCACACAGCTAGTAAGTGTCTAAAGTGAGATTTGAACTAAGGTACTTCCAACTTCAGGACCACGTAGCTATCCCAAGTTAAGTAAGTAGCAATAATTAAACAACCAGAAAAATTATTGAATCATTCATAATCTTGGAAATCCCCCAAGCCTAAATATTTTTAATGAAATGAAGTTTAAAATCTGTCATGTCAAAGTTGAAAAATCATTAAATCATGGCAAATCCTTTATTTATTCTGTAACTTCAAGCTAATTTTAGTTCATTTCCTTACTCATCCTCCCTGTATGGAAGAAGAAGAAGAAGAAGAAGAAGAAGAAGAAGAAGAAGAAGAAGAAGAAGAAGAAGAAGAAGAAGAAGAAGAAGAAGAAGAAGAAGAAGAAGAAGGAGGAGGAGGAGGAGGAGGAGGAGGAGGAGGAGGAGGAGGAGGAGGAGGAGGAGGAGGAGGAGGAGGAGGAGGAGGAGGAGGAGGAGGAGGAGGAGGAGGAGGAGGAGGAGAAGAAGAAGCTAACAGTTCCAAAAGAGCATGAACAAGTGTGTGAACACATGCCGCAGAAATCCCACTGATGGATCAACTTTCTCAGATTAATGAGGTCAAACAATGAAGGCAAAAGCTTTTTATGTCACTTTACATAGTTGGATAATTCCTTTAATATACTCCTTTCCTTCAGCTGAATAGGCTGATCAAGGAACTCATAGCAGACTTTGAAAAAAACAACTAGTAAGCATGCAGGCATGTGTGCATGTGTGCATATTATACATGGTAGACAAAAAGTCACAATGTTTTTAATAACTGTTGGAAAATTATTTTTTCTTTATTTTCCCCATTTACAAGATTTGAATTTTAACACATAATGTAAATTCATTTCCTATATATACTGTATATGATGCTATGATATCATAAATTAAAATAAAAAAGGGAGTTATGAAATATTGAAGCCCTTTCATGACTTTTGGCCCACCCTGTAGATACACATAAATATATACACACACGTGTATGCATGGACGTGTGTTGGTCCAGACTTGTGAATTTACCTTTTTAGGAAACTCCTAAAGTAAAATTCCCTCTACTGATGGATAGTGACAACTCACTTTTAATAACTTGCCAAGTGCAAGGTTTTTATTTTTTTTCTCTATCTGTATTCTCCTTGACCTTTTTTCTGTAATATTTGACACTGTTGTTCACCTGTTTCCTCCTGGATATGCTTTTCTCTCTAGGAGACCACTCTCTCCTTGTTTTACTCCTCTTACCTCTCTGACTGCTCCTTCTCTGTCTCCTTTGCTGATCTTCCTCTAGATCATACCCTGTAACCACAGGTGTCCCTCGGTGTTTTGTCCTGGGTCCTCTTCTTGCCTCCCTCTGAACTGCATTACTTGTGATCTCGTCATGGATTTAATTACTGTGCATTTTTATAATTACTATGGAATTTATAATCATTATGGAACTTATAATGACTATGGATTTAATTACCATTTCTATGCTGATGCTTCTCAAATCTACCTTTCCTGCCCTGACCTCTCTACAACTTCCTTTCAGCCATCTCAAATTGTATTTCCAGTAGACATATTCAACTCACTATTTCCGCAATAGAACTCATTACCTTTTCCCCTAAATCCTCCCTCCCCTTCTACCTTCCCTGTCACTGTAGAGGCCAACACATCCTCCCAGTCCCCCAGGCTCACAACCTGAGAATCATCCTGGATTCCTCACTATCTCTCACCCTCCGCATATCCAAACTATGGCCAAGACCTGTTGATTTCAGTTTAACCATATCTCTTGAATATGATCCCCTTCTCTCTTTTGACACTGTCACCACTCTAGTAAAAGCCCTCATCACCTCATAAGTGGACTATTTCAATAGACTGCTAGTGATCTGCCTGCCTCAAATCTCTCCCCAGTCCAATACTTTCTGTGTTCAGGCACCAAAGTGATTTTCTTAAAATACAGATCTCAGGGCAGCTAGGTAGCTCAGTGGATAGAGCACCGACCCTGGATTCAGGAGGACCTGAGTTCAAATCCAGCCTCAGAAACTTAACACTTACTAGCTGTATGTCTCTGGGCAAGTCACTTAACCCCAATTGCCTCACCAAAAGAAAATATAGATCTCAACATGCCATCTCCCTACTCGATAAACTTCCATGACTCCCTACTACCTCCAGGATCAAATATAATGTGCTCTGTTTAGTATTCAAAGCCTTTCATAACCTAGCCCCCTCCTACCTTTACAGACTTCTTACACCTTATTCCCCAATAAGTACTCTTTGATCCAGTGACACTTGCTTCCTGGCTTTTCCACGAACAAGACACCCTATCTTCTGGCTCCTAGCAATCTCTCTGGTTGTTCCCTATGCCTGGGACACTCTCCCTCCTCTGCTGTGACCACAGACCTCCCTGGCTTCCTTTAAGTCCCAACTAAAACCCCGTCTTTTACAAGAAGCCTTTAACAGCTTCTCAATTCTAGTGCTTTCCTTCTGTTAATTATTTTCTATTTATCCTGCGTATAACTTCTTTTGTATATATTTGTTTGCCTGCTGTCTTCCCCATTTGACTATAAGCTCTGTGAGGGCAGGAACTGCTTTTTGTTTCTTTTTTGTATCCCCAATGCTTAGCATCCTGCCTGGCACATAGTAGGTGCTTAATAAATGTTGGTTGACTGATATGGATTGTTTCTTAGTGTACTGAGAGATTAAGCCACTTTCCCATTATTACAGTTAGTCATATATTAGATGGGCATCTAGGAGGCACAGTACACAGAGGACTGGCACTAGTCTTCATGAGTTCAAATCCAGCATCAAACACTTATTAGCTGTGTGACCTGAGGCAAGTCACTTAACTCTGTTTTCCTCAGTTTCCTCATCTGTAAAATGGTCTGGAGAAGGATCTGGCAAACCACTCCAGTATCCTTGACAAGAAAACCCCAAATGGGATCACAAAGAATCAAGCACTACTGAGAATGACTGGACAAAAACCAAACTATAGAGCTGTCTCCCCTTGCTCTCTCTTCATAAGACAAGCTTCATGCCTTCCCAGATGTATTTTGAACTGAGCTAGGCTAGGGACAGTTTTCCAGCAGTTAAATGCCATGGGTCTGATACTCTTGACATTCCTCTGAGGAAATCATTATCTGCCCAGCTATCAAATGCAGAAGGAAACCTTTAATGATTCTGACTCCTTCACAGGCAATTCTTTATCCAGTGAAGAACTGTGGATGAAACCTCAGACCTCTGGAGCACTCCCAAAGGCCTCCTCTGTGGCTAAGCACCTTGGGAAGTGGGTGCCTGCCATTCTTTTGGTAACGAGACTAAAGGTAGGGGCAGCTAGGTGGCGCAGTGGATAAAGCATTGGCCCTGGATTCAGGAATACTTGAGTTCAAATCCGGCCTCAGACACTTGACACTTATGAGCTGTGAGACCCTGGGCAAGTCACTTAACCCTCATTGCCTGGCCAAAAAAAACACCACCAACAACAACAACAACAACAACAAAGGTCAGGGAAGAATTCTCCTCCAAAGAGCTCCTTTGAGAAGACCAGATGAGTTCATTCAAGTCAGAATATGTCAAGGGGTGCTCAGCCTCCAACTCTGTACCTTCAGTATGGGGTTGGGGGGTGGGGAGAAATCACACATTCCTAGCTAGTTTGTTTGTTTTTAATGGAATCATACACTTGGAACTAAAAGGGACCTTAGAGGCCATTAAGTTCAAGCCACTCATTTTAGAGGAGAAAACTGTGTCATGGTGAGGTTATATGAATTGTCCAGGGTCACTGAGCCAGCAAGTATCCAAGGTAGGATTTAAAGCTAAGCTTTCCTGACTCCCAGTTCACCGCTCTATCCACTATGACAAACTGCTTTGCTCTAATAATTGGCTCAGGTAAAAACTCTGCAATGAGTAATTTCCAGATGCTTCCTGTTGGCGCTCTCTTTTCAAGCTAGTTTCAATGCCCAGATTCCTTGAATTCTAAAGGACTTGGGTCCTTTGATTGTTTTTTTGTTTTTATCTTTGTCTCATATCTACCCAATCTTGGCCTCTGGTCAGAGGTTCTTACCTAAAAAACCCCTTAACCACTGTTTTGTGTCCCTAAGACCACGGTTCTTTTTCTCTTTGAACAATAGCAACCATTAAAATCTATGTAGCAAAGGATCTCATCAGAGAGTCACAACAACCTTATGAACTGGGTACAGTAGACCTTATTGTCCACGTTTACAGATAAGGATCAGAGAGTTGAAAGGACTTGCCCACAGTCACACAGCTAGTAAATACCAGGGGTAGGATTTTATTTCAGCCCTTCCCCCTCAACTATCCCTTTGTCTCCTGTTTGCTTTTAAATATCCGATCGCGTTGCATTCTTTTCCCTTTTGAAACCTCACGGGGTTTCCCCAGAATTCCTTTTTTATTCTTAATACTCTCTCTCCCATTTTGTCATTATACTAGAATTTTTGTCCACCTATTACAAACCATCACATTCCTCGCTCAGAGAGTCAAAGAGAACCCTCTCTCAGACATTAAAAAAAAATGACATGAACAACATTTGCATGGACCAGTAGCTCATCTGCATGTAATTATAATTCAGCAGCCCCAATTCCAACTGGGCTGGTAACCTCCAAATCTATTATGATCTGAAGGGGCAAGAGATGCATTTAAAACCCTTCATGGTCTGCTTCCAGTCTCTTCCTCCAGGTTTATTGCTGTAATCCCTCCCCTCCATTCACTCTTCATCCTTAATAAACTCATTTAGTATTTTTCCATTTACTATTTCTACTATTTCTATTTTTTGTTTTGTTTTTGTTTGTTTTGGGTATTTTTTGTGAGGCAGTGAGGGTTAAGTGACTTACCCAAGGACACACAGCTATTAAGTGCCAAGTGTCTAAGGTCAGATTTGAACTCAGGTCCTCCTGAATCCAGGGCCAGTGCTTTATCCACTGTGCCACCTGGCTGCCCCCTCTACTATTTCTATTTTACTATCATTCATTATTTAAACATCCAATCTCCTATCTCATTGCCTTTACAGAAACTGCTTATCATGGTTGAAATGCATTCCCTTCTCTCTTCTGCATCTGGGGCTCAAGGCTTGGCTCAAATGGTGCCTCCTTCAAGAGACCTTTCCCAATCCCCCAAATTATTTACTGCTACTCCCCCACCTTTGCAAATTGCCTAGTAGCTACTTGTAGATATAAATAGATGCACCACACACACACACACACACACACACACACACATATATATATATATAAAACACACAAATACACACACATATACACACACACATATATATAACACACAAACACACACACATACACACACACACATATATATATAACACACAAACACACACACACACACATATATATATATAGAAAATATATATATATATATATATAACCTGTTTTCTTCCCACCATCATAATGTAATACCTTTGAGGGCAAGCACAGGTTTTGTGTTTCTATCCCTAGCACCTGACACACCACCTAGTACATGGTGCAAGAGACGATACTGTTCATTCATTGGTATGGGAAATGCTGAGTTGAGGAAACTCCATCTACCAACTTAGAGCAATGCCTTCCACTTCTAGAATTGCCTAGCAGCTAAGTGGGTCATGCATCAAGTCTGAGTCAGACTGAAGCCTGTAGTCCCTGGAGTCTGGGCCAGCTCTCTATATACCACACCACTCTGCCTCTCTCAAGCACATTTCAAATCTTTAAAAAAAAAATACTTGTTGAATTAACTCAAAAGCCCAATGGGAAAAACAGGATCATCAGATCATAGATCTAGAGCAGCAAGGGGCCTCTGAGGAGATCTTCCCATCGTAACCCCTTGCACTTATAATACTAAGGATACAACTGATTAGAGTGAAAACCATATATATGGGGATGACAATTTCAAGACTATGACTTCAGTGATCATGAATGAGTTATCCTCTGGACATTAGAGGAGTCACCTCAGAACCAGAGTGATAATTCCCTAGAACTAGCAAACAAACTCTGCTAGAAGAAATGACAAGCAGGATGATTTCACAAAAACCTGGAAAGACTTCCATGAACTCATCCAAAATAAAATGAGTAGAGCCAGGAGGCCATTGCATATAATAACATCAATATTCTAAAGCAAAGAGGATATTTGTGTTGGTTTGTGTCTTCACACTGCTCAATCAAGTTTGCTGGGTCCCACATATCCTTCCAGAAGAGTTATGGTCCACTAGCTGCTGTGGCTCTTCTGACACTGCCCTGAAAATTTCTGGTCTAGACAATGGACTTGTGCCATCATGGTATGGGCAATCTGGCAACCAGCCACAGTTTAGAAACAAAGGCCAAAGGTGACTTCAAGGATGATGAAGGCATCAGCTTCCATTTTAACATAGGTTTAAAGAATTCCTTTCACCAGTCCCATGGAGCACCTGACCCAAGGATAATGATTATGCCTAGTTTACAGCTAATGAAGCAGTGGTTGGGAAAGGTCAAGGCACTTAGCCCTCTCATCTACTTTAGGGTTGGCACACTCTTGTATGCATCAAGCATAGGGGTGGAAGTCAGCCTGGCCAAATGCAGGGGAGAGCATAGGTCAAGATGGGGGAGCAGCAAATTGTCCAATTTGTCTGCAATATAGAATAAAGAAAGGAAGAAGCAGATACCAGATTTCATTCATGTGTCAAGAACTCCCAAGCAAGGAAACTTCCTTAACCAATACAGGTCAGCAACTTCTCTTCAACTTAGAGTTGAAGAGAATTGTCCGAGGGCACTGAAAGGTTAGGTAACTTGCCTAGGGTCACATAGCCAGTTTATTTAAAGGATTGGACTTAAGTCTGGTCATCCTGTCTCCAAAACTGACTCTCTGTCCATTATGTCACACTACTACTGGCATAGAGAAGATGAATATGAAAAAATACAAAGCTGGAAAGATAGATTGTAGCCACATTGAAGAGACCTGACTGGTAAATTTGTATTTTAGTCTAGTAACAGTGAAAGGCACTGAAGGATGGGTTGGAGAGGGGAGAAAAAAAGAAACAGAGAATGCAATTAGGAGGCTCTAGTCCAAGCGAGAGGGGATGAGGGCAGGGACTGATGTGCGAGATATTAGGGAAGTGGGACTGACAGAATTAACAACTGAAGTGGTGTGGGGGAGTGGGAAGCCACAAAGATCATTCGGGGCCAAGTGATGAAGCAGATGCTCACAATCAGACAATTTGCAGGGGCAGCAGGTTCCTGCTGCTCCTCCTTTGTCCACCTCCTACTCTGGAGAAAAATGTCTAAAGTGCAGGGTTTTTCATTGACTCCTGGTTAATTACTCATTTCCTTTGGGGAGAGGCTCACCCTTAAATGAAGGAACCAGTGTCCTGAGTCTGGCAATGACATCAGCCAACCCCACTATTCTCCCCAGGGAGAAGCTATGAGAAAATACCACATGGAGAAAATATTCTGCCTGAAGAACAGATGCCTCAGCTAGCACTGTCTTTTTAAATCTGCCCATGGATCCAAAGTCATGGAATAGTATTTAAAGCTACCACTTTTCAGTACACCATTGGATAGAGCTGAGGTGGCACTGTAGATAGAGGGTTGGAAAATCTGAGCTAGAATACTGCTTCAGACACTTTGTAGTGTTGTGACTCAGCCAATTATTTAGCATCTCTCAACCTCAGTTTTCCCATCTGTAAAATGGAGATAATATGGCAACCCATCTTCCAGGGCTATGGTGAGGACCAAATGAGATAATATATGTAAAGTGTTTGATCAACTTTAAAGCACTATACAACTTCTAGCTCTTTAGTAGTAGTAGTAGTAGTAGTAGTAGTAGTAATATTTGTAGGAGTAGTAGTACTACTACTACTAGTACTAGTAGCAGCAGCAGTGGCGGTGGCGGTGGTGGTGTTATTGTTACTATTGCTATTGCTATTGCTATTGCCATTACCATTACCATTACCATTACCATTACCATTACCATTACTATTACTATTACTATTATTATTATTGTGAATGAATAAAAATAGCATATAGTAAGCAGTAACCACCTGCTAGGCATGTAGGAAATGCATTGTTTAGGGTAGGTTGTTCCACAATCTATGACAGGATTTCTATGTGAGTAGAATGTATTACTCTCTGCTGCCCCATCCAGCTTCTATATGTGAAACTGTGTCATTTCTCTTGATGATAAATGCCCATATCTCCATGAAAACCAGAAACTCTTCAAGGGAAAATCAGTGTTGGTGGGTGATCATCACAAGATTAGTACGGTCACTTGGGGAGAGCCCAAAGATATAGTAGCAACATCATGGGCAATCTCCTTGCAAATTTTCCTTCCTACAACCATGACAACACACAATTTTATTACATGCTACGTGACATTTCACACATAAAAACATTATTTTCACTTTTACAACTCTGAGAAGTGTCTTGTTGAGTCATTTTTCAGTCCCGTCTGACTCTTCACATCCCTATTTGGGATCCTCTTGGCAAAGATACTGAGAGTGATTTGCCATATCCTTCTCCAGCTCATTTTACAGATGAAGAAACTGAGGCACACTGAGTCAAGCGACTTGGTAAGGGTCACACAGATAGTGAGTGTCTGAGACAAGATTTTAACTCAGAAGATGAGTGTTTCTGACTCCAGACCTGTGCTCTATAAACCATGGTGCCACCTAGCTGCCAATACAAATTAATAGGAGAGAGATTAAGAATGGATGCCCATGGGAGGTGAATCTTGATCTGTGCTTTGAAGGAAGCTAAGAATAATTCATGTGAACACTGGTCAGGACAAGAAGACTGTATTGGCCTCAGAAGAGATGTGAGTTTGTTTCCTGCCTCCCGTGTTTATTCACTATGCAGAGTCAAACACATGACTTCACTACTCCCCGCCTCAGTTTCCTTATCTGGAAATGGGGATTAAAACCAGGGAGCCACCTACAGGATTATTGTGAGAAAATCCTTTGTAAAGGACCAAGTACTACAGAAACGGGAGATCCAATTTGCCATGGGAGCAACACTATTGCGACTTGGCCAATCATTTTGAGAATTCAGTTCAGATTAAGTGCCAGAATCAAAGCCAGAAAGGCTTAACTCCCACTAAAACCCCATTTCCTTTTTGTTGCCTCTAAGTACATCCTCATAATAGTAGCCTTTGCCTACTGATCTACTTTGGGGGAAAAAAAAACACTTTCTTTGGTATTTAATATAGTTAAAGAATAAATGACTTCAAAAGAAACTAGTGTTGGAGGATGAAAGGGAATCATCTCATAGGCAGAGCCATGTGAGCCAGGTCACTGTTGTTTTCATGAATGTTGGAGGGAAGGAGGACTCTAAGCCTGGCCAATTCTTTCACCGAGTTAATTAACAAGCACTGTCTAGGGACTCTCTGAGAGTCTTTGCGGCTGATGGAAATAGTGTCCACCGTGAATGGAGGCTCCCCTTGGAGGCGGTAGGTGCCCTTTGCCAAACCAAGTTGCAAACAGATCTCTGTGATAAAAACCAGAATTCAATAGGTCAGGCTTTCTTTGTCTGATTCAAACCCCAGCTGCAAAGCAGAGGGAAAAATAGAAGAACTGGGCTCTCATTAGGGAAAACATTGAAACCTGTGGAGGGAGGAATTCTCCAGGAGCATCCTCAATGCCTGTGTGAGAAACCCTAAAGATATTGAGGATCCCATATTGAAAGTAATAACACAGGTAGCCAAGAGGTAGAGACCAGATTTGAACCCAGGTCCAGCCCTCCTTCCATTATAACCCATTGAGGCAGTAACCTCACTGACAAAATCACAGGTCTATAAACTGAATGATCCTGGGCAAGTCATGTACCCTCAACCTCTCTGGGCTTTAGCTTCCTTGATGAGGGCATTGGACTTGATGATATCTGAGGTCCTTTTCAATTCTCTGTCTTTGATCCTAGGTACAGTATATTACACAAAATAATTTTTAATTTCATTCATTCATATAATACTAACACAGAGTCATGGGGAACAGCGTCTCCTACTAGTGGCTGAATTTGCCAAGTTTGTGGCACTGGCCAACTGAGAGCAAATTCCTTGTCCTGTCACCAAATTGTGAAACTGTCTGGATGATACAAAATATGAATCTGGACCACAGGAAATATTCTCTAACCCTGGTTTCTCATTTCTTTATTGTCTGTCTATTTTTGATCTCAAATTACAAACTAGGAAGATGAAAAAACAACAACAAACCACCACAAATCCTAGGACCTAGAGGGAAAAGACACCAGAGATTGTTGAATCCAATTGTTTCTCATTTAACAGGTTAAGAAACTGAGAGTTATGAAGGTGGAGTTTCCCATGATGACTCAAGAAGAGTAACAGAATCTGGGTTGGATCCTAGGATTTCTGACAAAAAAGTCCAAGACCCTTTCAACTTGTTGATGATATATTGCATCACACATCCACATAGCTTCAAGGTAAGATCCCATTATAACCCCCTCAAATGTTTTTTTTTTTTTTTTGGTTGGTTGGTTGGTTTTTTTGCTGCAAACCAGTTTAGTGCCAAATGGGTTTGTTTTGGATTTCAGTTGGATCTTTTGTTATGAGAACACAACAATGCATTACGTTAAAAGGCCAGATTTCAATTTCCAGAGCAAACTTTCTGAAGGGGATTGGTGGTATTGTGAACTCTCAAGTGGGGAAAATCCTACTACCTATGCAGTTCGGGTGGGCAGCTAGGTGGCACAGCAGAAAAAGTGTTAGGCCTAGAGTAAGAAAGACCTGCATTCAAATGTGGTCTCAGATACATATTAGCTGTCTGACCCTGGCCAAGTCATTTAACTCTGCCTCAGTTTCCTCATCTGTCAGATGAGCTGAAGAAGGAAATGACAAACCACTCCAGTATGTTTACTCCAAGGAGGGTCTCAAAGAATCAGACACTACTGAAAAATGACTGAACAACAACAAAAATACAGCATCTCTGAAATGTATAATCTTAGAGAGTTGCCTCAAGCATTGAAAAGTTAAAGTGACTTGACCACAGTCATATACCTAATTTGTGCCAAAGGCAGCACTTGAACCCAGGACTTCCTAATTTTGAGGTCAGCTCTCTATCCACAACACCACTGCCTTTCTTAAGATCATAGAAGAGAACTTAATGTTCATGGAGTCAAACCACCACTTATATAAATGAGAAATCTGAGACACAGAGGAGTTAAGTGACTTTTCCAAGGGCACACAGCTGGTGTTTGATACAGGATTTGAACCCATGTCTTCCTGGTTAAAAGTCCATTAATCTGTTCAGTACGGCATGTTTCCTATGGATAACTTGACATTTTTCCTTTCTCACTATCCTAGTTAAAATCAGTCATAACTTGCCCAGAAGGGTAAAACTCTGCCCAGGCTACCACTGTAACATGAAAGATTCAAACTTCTGCATCTTCATTTCTCAAGACCCAGAAGTGAAGAAGCCCATTTGGAACTAACAAGAACTAGTAGGAGCTTTATTGCTATTATTCATTTCCACAAAGGTAGGACCACCATGAGGGACCCCTGTGAATGTGGAGCCTGCTACTCTTCCATCCTTTGATATCATGCAAATGAAAAGCTCAGCAAGAGGCCACTTGTCTCGTTCCCTGCTGCGGGGGTCTGACTTAGGCCACTAAAGAGGAGACTTGTGGTATGCTGTACGCAGAAGACAGAATTCACTCCTGGCAGAAGGCCGGCTGTGCTTCAGACATTGGTGTGTCAATCAAGGGATTCAGCTGGGAGAGGAAAGGCCTTGAACTCTACCCTTAGTGTCTTTAGTGAGAGCCGGACGATGTAAAGTTTGTGAACCAGGAAGCCAACCTTAGAGCAAAATGTTTTCAGCACACAATAATAAGAGAAAGAAAGCAAACACATTCTTAGACCCACTGGACCTCTACTGCTGCTGATGCAACTGATAATAATAATCATTATTATATAATCAATAAGCATAATTACTAATCATTCTTTGGCTTTTCAAAGTTTGCAAAGAATTGGCATGACACACTGACTGGAGTGCCAGATATGGAGCCAGGAAGAGTTCAAATCCCATCTCTGATTCTTAAGAATTTTTGAGGGGGGAACAGCTAGGTAGTACAGTGGATAGAGCACAGGCCCTGGATTAAGGAGGACCTAAGTTCAAATCCGGCCTCAGACACTTAACACTTACTAGCTGTGTGACCCTGGGCAAGACACTTAACCCCCATTGCCTCACCCCCCAAAAAATTATGACCTTACATAAATCATATTGTCTTTATGTGCCTCAGTTTCCTCCTCCATAAAATTGGGATACCTTTATTATCTTCCCTTAGGGAATTATTTTAAGACTTATATGAAATGATGTAAATGCCTTGGAGACCACAAAGCCCAACATAAATATCAGTTCTCACTCTTCTTTTCTGGTATTTAATGGAAGCCAAATAAATAAGGTCCTTGGACAAGTTAATCTCCTTCTGCTGTTCATATAGAAACACTATGGAATATGGATAAAAATATTGTGGGGGATGGGTGGTGATAGGTTCTTTTGATTTTTGTTTTGCAATTGAATAAAATTGTTTGAATGCAAAGCAATTTTCACTAATGGTACTAAAAGCATCTTTGGGATGACTCCAGTAGCAGACAGGATGATGGGGATGATAATACACTTCATCCTGTTCACACTATTATACCAGAAATCAGCTCGGATCTCTTCCAGTTGATCTAGGAATCATGATATCGTTTTGTCCCACATGGTTTGGAGGTTAAGAGTATGCATGATTTTACATATCAAAAAAGATTTTAAGGCTTTCTAGTTCAATGTTATATAACATTTTCTTGGCCGTAATGCTTCAGTTGTAGTGGCATTTACTTATCAAATTGAGAGGAAATATCAGGATTTGAATTCACTAGACAAAGATGTGTCATCTATTAGTTTACAAAGACTTGTGAATTTCTGGTGTATAATTCCAGCCATCAGGTTCTAAATGGGGTAGTATGGGACAGGCTGCATATTTTGAAAAACCAAAATGATATGTTGTGGCATCTACTACTTCCATGCAAAATCTATGTCAATCAATAATCCTGTGCTTCTTAAGAATGACGTTTCTCTCATTTCTGGTGGAAAAGATGCACTCTTAATCCCTATCATAAACTCTCCATTGCTGTATATAGTTCATCTGACTAAGCCATTTTCTTTTATTTTGGAGGATGAATACTTCCTTGCCACTTCCTTATTATTATTATTATTACCAACATCATCATTACCATCATCATCATTATTATTATTGTCATTGTTTTTGTTGTTGTTGTTATCCTGTTCTCATCTTTTCTTATGGGGCAGAGATTTCTTCTGGGACACATTTCTACCTTTGCCAGGATTTTTTAAAAAGCCTGCAGTAATGTGTTGTACAGTTTCTTCCATTTTCTTCCATAATCTACACTGATCATCCATCAAGTCAAGGCTCCTTGAGAAGAAGTTTTACAAAATTTGGAGCAGCAATGACCTGCTCCTCTATTGCCACCATAAAATCCATCATTTCCAACAACAAATCCAAATGTCTCAGTCATTTGTTTGATTCTCATTTGGTGACATATTCTTGGCTAAACTCATGAAGAAGTCACCCATGAAGGGTCTTTTCCTTCCATTTTTGGAATCTGGCCACTTCATAAGCTAACCATTTTCAGTTGTGGTCAACAAATTCAATGTCATGTAGCTCCTACCAGCCTTTATTCCTCCCCTGGGAAGTGACATCTGATTATTCCAAAAGTATTTCTAAAGGTTTGTTTATCTGATTGTCATGTAGTCTGAGAACATCTATGGATCCCCTTCTTTCATTCTGGGGAAGATGTGCTGATGAGAAGATCATGGTGGTGCACACCAGTAATCATCACTACCTGGGTAAGGTGAAGATGTTGTATTTCTTGAGCTTGGGAGTTCTGAGCTGCAGCGAGCTAAGCTGACTGGATGTCTGCACTAAGCTAGCGATTAATTTGGTGAGTCTGGGAACAGGTGGCCACCAGGTCACCTAAGGAGGAGTGAACTAGACTGGGTCAGATACATAATAGGTAAAAACTAATACTGTTTAAACTGAAATTGGCTCTTGAATGATCCCTGATGAATGATGATGGGCCCTAAGGCAAATTTTTCCTCATCATAATTATTATTTTGATTACTAATAGTAGTAGCAATATATTTGAGCCCCTACTTGTCAGTCACACCAAATAAAAATTCCTGATTTACTTCACTTAACAAAGTCAGGTTTTGAAAGAAATATTAAACCTTTAAAGAAAGAAAACTTCCAAACTTTGGTTATCATGGGCATGAAACTCCCTATTTTGATGCAGACTGTAAACTATCCCAGCCTTCCTACCCCTTTTGGCAATGCCTTTCCATAAATCATTGACGTAGGATCTACTTAATCTGCTGATATTCCACTGCTTTTGGAGGTAATCCATGCAGAAGCTGAGCTATTCATCTATTATATTTCACTCTCACTAGGACTCTATACCACATCCTTGCCAGTTGCACACACACACACACACACACAAACACACATGTCTTTTTATGTCTATATATCTATCTATATGCACACATTCACTTGATGGTTATGGCTTCTATAATAGACAACTATTCTTGCACAATACTTTTGGTGGCATCACATTGCAGGTGAATAAGATGATGCCAACTTTCCTTTCATGATGATGCTCCACTTTCCCTTTGAGTTTTCTAGGACATTTGCCCTACTAAAATAAAAGATCTATCTTAGTATCAATCTCTCCCACCCCAAACTATATTTTTTTCCATTGTCTGAAAAAGACTAGCATGTACTTTGATCAAGCACAGGAATGCATTCTATGATGTGATGAAGCTATGTGTTTCATCTCAGACTGATGCCAAATAACACTTCAGTTCTATAGCACCATATTTCAAGCCAGATAGATAAATAAGTAGATGGATGGATGGATGGATGGATGGATGGATGGATGGATGGATGGATGGATGGATGGATGGATGGATGGATAGGTAGATAGATAGATAGAAAGAAAGAAAATAGATAGATAGAGGGATAATAAGAATTTTAAAATAATTTTAATTAATAAAATCACACAGCACTTTTAAAAGTATTTCTTTTGAAGGTTTTGCTTCAATATTTATTTTCCCCAGTTCACTAGTTTTGCTTTACCAAATATTTATTAGGCACTAAGTGTCAGGTCAGGGTAGCTAGGTGGCTCAGTGGATAGAGCACTGGGCCTGGTGTCAGAAAAATTCATCTTTCTGAGTTCAAATCTGGTTTCAGACACTTATTAGCTGCGTGAGCCTGGGCAAGTCACTTAACCCTGTTTGCCTCAGTTTCTTCCTCTATAAAATTACTTGGAGAAGGAAATGACAAACCACTCCAGTATCTTTGCTAAGAAAACACCAAATGGAGTCACCAAAATTCAGACATGACTGAAAAATGACTGAACAACAACAAAAGAGACATATAAATCAGCATAACTATGAAGTTTCATCTCCCATACCAACAAATATACAATGATGACAAAAGAAATGAAGAAATAATTCTGATGGGGCTATGGAGAGATGAGCATACTGATATAATATTGGTGGAGCTGTGAATTGGCCAAACTATTTTTAACAATTGTTTTTTTTTTTTTGCTGAGGTAATTGGAGTTAAGTGACTTGCCTAGGGTCACAAAGCTAGTGTTAAGTGTATGAGGTCAGATTTAACCTCAGGTCCTCCTGACTCCAGGGTCGATGCTCTATCTATCCACTGTGCCACCTAGCTGCCCAAATTTTTTAACAAATTTTTTCCAAACTATTTTTAAGTCATTTTGAATAAGAAAGTGACTAAAATGCCCATACCCTTTGTCCTAACAATCATTCTGCCGCCTATAGGTTTCAGAGAAGGAAGATTCCAAATGCATCACTTTTAATAGTAGGAAAATTTTTTAAAAGAAACAAAATAAAGTATTTATGGAATATGAATGCAAAAGAATATTACTGTACCACCAGAAATGATGACTACATAGAAGTATGAGGAGGATTATGGGAATTGATAAAATGTGAAGTAAGAAAATAATATTTTCCACTTTCTCAGGCACTCTTTTAAAAAAATTTTTAATTTATGGAATAAAGCAACTCTTTCCATAACATAGTATGATAAAAAATGATTGCACAAGAAACTACAAATCTTTTATGTACAACTTGCTATTCCTTTTAAATAAATAATAAGGTTATTATGTAAATTTCCCCCTTTTTTATTCCCTCCCAGCCTTCCTTTTATATATAGAAACATAATTTAAATGGAGAGAACAACAAAACAAAAAGAGAAATTAATTCTATATAATGACCCTAGTAAAAAAACAAAGAACTGTTCCCTCCCTTCTTTGAAGGGGTAGAGTTCTATGGGTGTATAAAACTAAATGTACTCTCAGAATGGGTTAACATATCGCTTATTTTGCTGGACTACTTTGTTTCTCTCTGTGTGTATCTCGCAGTGTCTCTCTGTCTCTGTGTTTCTCTGTCTCTCTGTGTCTGTCTGTCTCTCTCTGTCTCTGTCTTCCTCTCTCTTTTGTTATAAAGAATAGCCCTTTAGGGAGAGAAAGGAAAAGATATATTTAGAAATGAAAGTTTTATATATATATATATATATATATATATATATATATGTATATATGTATATATATGTATATATATAATATATACACACATACACATACATATACACACATATACATACACAAACATATACACACTCATATATACACACATATACATATATGTGTATTATATTTATATATATAATATCTCCTTATTTCATTGAGAATGCTTACAATCTCATCAAAATTCCAAAAAGTAATACATTTTTAGTGGAGATGATATTCCTCCTGAGAAGGCTTCTAGCTGTCTTGTCCAATAAAACTATTATAGCCTAGTAAAAGCAGTGAAAGTTCAATAACTATACATCTGTGTGCAGACTAAAAGCCACTAATTATAAATAGTATGCACACAATTGGCCAGGTTTGGGGAGGTGCGGCAGAAGAGAGTGATGGAAACAACTGTACGAGAACAGAATATGCAAACACATATTTCCATACATCTAGCATCTGTGATTTCCTTGGTATGACCCCACCTTCTCCACTGCCACAGCTCCTGACCCTTGAACAACCCAGCAGATGGTCCACAAGAGCTGCTGTGGGTGGAAATCTCATCATCCCACTGCCAATCTCTGATGACAAATAATCTATAAAATCCATGTCCTCGAACTAACTTTCCCCAATAGGCAGATGATTCAAGCAATGTAGTGAGGGGGGACCAAAGAGTCTGTCCGGATTTTATCTGAAAAATTATGGTTAGGCTGACCTGATTTTATCCTAATGATTCCAATTTCATGGAAGACTCAGAGGCTTATGTCTATACTGTAGAGAAAACAAAAAGCAAAACAAAACAAACAAACAAAAAAGATGGAAACGTGGAAATTATCCAGTGTATTTTGGCAGTGTCAGGAGTAGAAACACAATACTTAGATTATAAAGTTCTAGGGACTCCAAATTCCATGTAGCTAACCCATTCTGAAGACCATCTCTGTATAAAAGATTGAACACAGGATAGACTTTGTTCTTTATTATTGAGCCTCCCCTAAATTTATGGCTCAATGCTTCTTGCAGTGTGGAGGTGACTCTACCCTCTTCAAGACCATGGCCGTGGAGAATAAGCCCAGTGATAGATACCCACAAGAAGAACAGGATTTGGGTAATGACTCATAGGCAAACTCGAGGACCACCTTTGCTACATTCATGGATTCTCACAGCCAAGAGATTGATGACAGGCTGAAGAACACTTCTGAGCTCAAAAATATATGAAGACTGTTTATTAGGGTCTAGAGGAATATTGTTCTGGGTTGGCTGTAGGAGTCTGGACACTGATGAATTCACTAGACTTTGACATATGATAATATTGGCATGTTCTTCCCAAGATCATTTGTGATGCTCAAAGTTCTGACGAACTTTGCAAGCTCTGTATTAAGAATCTGTATTAATGTGAGTTATCATTATGACCCCATGTTTCTACCAAGCAGGGAGAAACTGGGTCTTGGCAATGTCTGTAAGTAAAGAATAAGATCCCTTGCCCAGAAATGGTCATAGGCTTTATGCTGATGAAGGGAGGAAGGTCGTATATTCATGGTGCTCTCAGACAAACTAAGATGACTCATGAGATTAGACATCTGAGAAAATTGATCAAAATCCCAGACCAGTACTGGGATCAACACTCCACACAATTGGAGATTCTATCAGAACATCACATTGTTTCTTTGACAATTAAAGCCCCATGTTTGGAGGAGTAAATATGAAGTATCACTATGAATAAGAATATTGACAACCACTGAAATGGTAAAGGCGCATAGTAGATGATTGCCATTAAAAGGACATTTTAAGGAACTATAGGTATCCCAAGTAGGCCAACTTCAAAATTCATTAGGACACTCAATAAAGACCCAGCCTATCCTAACATAAACCTAAACTGGCTTGATATTTACTTTGGGATTTACATGAGATATAGGGCTCATCAATTCTCCCTTTGAACTCTAGATGTACTCAATGTACAGAAATTTGAAATAGAACTTTTACAGAAAAAAAGAACTTTATATTCTTGAATAGCATCATAGAACCAAAGTGCTTTGGATAATGTCAGTGATTTGAGAGAGAATGTATTATATTACTAATGTTGCTGTTTGATATTTTTTAATTTGATCTAGACCTCTGATTCCATCATGTAGGAACTCATTCCATTGATGAAAAGAGATCATTATCATTGATTGTGACTTATGGTATAAGACACCAGTGGGACAAAGAGGGCCTGTTCACAGTCACACAGAATATGTGAGAGGCAAGATCTGAAAACAGATCTCCTGGATTTCAAGGCTGGCCCTGTAGTCACTGCAACACATTTCCTCTCCTGAATTTTAATAAAAATTTAAATAAAAATGAATTTTAATAAATTTAAACAAATCTATTAAATAAACGTTAATACATTTAATAAATTTTAATAACATTTAAATAAAACAAATGAAAAACAGGATTGTCATCAAACTAGATGCCTGAAAAGCAAAATGATAAAACAATTTACTGACAAGAAAGCATCTGAACTCTGTGGGGGGAAAAAATGTTCACAAGTGCCTTAGGATAGAGGATAAAGTGATAGACTTGGGAGTTGCAGGGGGAAGGCAGGATTGGACCTAAATTCAAATCCCACGCCCAAAATTTACTTGCTGTGTGGCCAAGAAGAAGTCATTTAAATTTTCTGAGTTTTTTTTTTCATCTTCAAAAGGAAATGAAATAAACCTGGAATCCTTGCCTCACAGAGTTGTTGTGAGAATTGAATAAATAATATAGCATTTAATAATTGACAAAGCCCTGGATTTGACATCTAGAACACCTGGATTCAAAATCCATTCCTGTACCTGTGTGACTTGGGCCAGTTAGTCAGCCTCTCTGGGCCTCAATCCCTTTACATATAAAACAGGGAGCGGAGATTAGATGCCGCTAGAGACCCAGGGAGCTCTAGCTTTATACATATTTTCTAAACTTTAGAGTCCTCCAGAGGGCCCTGAATGTGTTTGATAGCTTCTAAGGTCGTTTTCTAGATCTCTGCATCTATGATCTGATGTTGTTTGGGGTTTCCTCTCCTCTGACAATATGAACATGAGCAAGGCCAAAGTAAGTGCGTAGAAATGAAATGTCTCTTTCTGGACATTTTCATTGATTGTCCATCATGCCTGGAATTCTCTTCCTCTTCCTTTCCACCTCCTGGCTTCCCTGGATTCTCTCAAGGTCCAGCTAAAATTTCACCTTTTACAAGAAGCCTTCCTGGATACCCCTTCACGCTATTGCCTTCCTCCTGTGATTACCTCCAGTTTATCTTCTATGTACATAGCTGTTTGCATACTGTCTTTCCTCATTAGACTAAGAGCTCCTTGAGAGGAGATACTGAGGATTTGTTTGTTTGTTTGTTTTGTTTTCCTTTTCTTTGTAACATCAGTACTTAACATGTATGGCACCTAGTAGGAAGAAAGAAAATAAATGAGCATTTATTAAGCACTTAATATATGCCCCAAACAGTTCATAGTAGGCCCTAAATAAACACTTGTTGACTTCACTCGACCTAACGTCAAGGAGTAGAGCCATTTACAGGTCCCATAGACCTGAGCAAGAAGGGAACTACAAGCCCATGTAAGCCAAACCCTTGATCTTGATTTTACAGTTGGGGTAACTGAGGCCCAGGAAGGTTAAGAGACTGACCAAGATCACTCAAGAAGAATGTACCAGAAATAGAATTTGAACTCAGGTTCTCTGACCCTCAGAATCAATATTCTTTCTACTATGCCTTCTTAGTGCAAGTGGCCAACCTGATCTCAAACCCCATCCTTTACCAGGTGACCTTTGCCTAGAAACCTTATTTAAGCAACAGAAAAACCCTGCCTCCCCTCGGGTGGTGGGGGGGAGTCCCTCAGTTTTAACAAAAATCACTGTAAAGCAAGTTGATACCAGTTCCCACTCCCTATGCTTGCTATACCCATTACCATTCTGCCTTGGCTTGGGAGACTTATCAAAAGGGGGTAGTGGTGGGCAGGAGCAGACACAACTTCTTAGAGTGACCTAGAGACCTCTCTAGGTCTCTAGTGACCTAGACCTCTCTTCTGTGGGTGTGTGTCCAGGGAGTGGCATGGATGGGTAGGAGAGTATGTATCTCATTAAAGTACTTGCAAACAAAACCAACTGTGAGTGTACTTTATCATGTCAGAACACAGGAAACCTTCGAACCAGGACCAAGACAAGGGAGTCAATCACTGTCTTTTCATAATAAAAGCCTGAAGATGACATCATAGTTGGTACACAGTTGACAGTTATTTAACTGTCTTTTTTGTTCTGTGTTATAAAGGACACCTCATTGGACCATAAGGTCATAAGTTTAAAACCAGAAGGAAATCCAGCTATCAGACTCGATTTACAGCTGCAAGGTCAGAGAATCCAGTCTCCTCACTTCAGAGATGAGGATCTAAGAGGTTAAGTGACTTTCTCAGAATCACAGAGCTAGTAAGAGTTCTAGATAGGATTTTAATCCAGGGCTTCCTGATTCTACATTCATTGTTCTTTCACTACACCTGCAATCTGCATTTAGTCCAACTCCTCATGTTTTATAGATAAGGAAACTGAGTCCCAGAGAGGATAAATTAAAGACAAATTCGGAAACAAATGTGAAGAGAGAAAGAGGGAGACAGATTGAGAGAGAGATTGAGGGAAACTCTCAAATTCCAGTACTTAACACAGTGCCTGGCACACAGTTGGCATTTAATAAAAGCTTGACGACCAAGTGTTTCTTTGGCGACGAATATAAAAACAGCAAAATAAAAGTCACTATAAGTACCTTTGTTAGTTCAGACATTCCAAATTTATATTCTAGTTCCTAATTAGGATGTAGAACTCAGCATTCAAAGATAATTTAATTCCAAAGTTTTTCCTAAGGTCACCTCAACTCGAAATACATACATACACACATACACACATACACACATACACACATACACACATACACACATACACACATACACACATACATACATACATAGCTTAATATAACCAACCCATGGAGGCTAATTAAACAAAATCACAGTATAATCTAGAAACTGAAACCCAAGGATGTTTTGGGACCAACAAATCTGATGTAGCTCAGGGATCTCATTCCAGTCCACTAGGAGCTGGCTGAGGTGACCTGCCAAATAGTGTCAGCTCCAGCAACAAGGATTCTCTTCCCAAAACCTCATTCCTCATCCCAGGCCCTCACATCCAATAACAGTCAAGATTCCAGCCACCCATCATTCCAATGGTCAGAGTGGGATGTATGATGAACCACCATGGATCAAGGGTCAGACATTCCTCTTCCAAAATCGTGGTCTACATAACCAAGAAAGATTAATAGACACTACAGTCATCTTTGTGCTTGGTCTCTGTCCTCAGTAAGATTAAATGGCCCACTGGGGAGTTTGAGGACAGAGAACTTTCAAGGAAATCAGCAGGAGCTCTGTAAGCTCCCTGGGTTTTCCAATGGATGACAGCCAGTACCCATTTCTGCAAACTTGTAAGTATCCAAGCCTTCCTGGAGGCCAGCACTGTGGACAAAGGTGCTTCTCTAAAGCCTGTTATAGATAGGAACATTCGGGCTGAATGAGAAACACAGTAAACAAAAGCAAAAATTACCAGCTCGAAACATTGCCTATACAACACACACTTCCTTCCTCGCCTTTCATGCTTCACAAAGACCAAACTGGATTCATTCTGTTCATACAAGAAACTCAGTCATTGAGCCGGAGGGGGAAAAAAGAAATATATATTCAACATAAGTAACAGGAGTTTTGAAAGGTCATCTAAGTAAATGAGGCCACAGCTCTGCACTCAGAAAAGGGAGGTTCAAACAGGAAAAAAAAATCAGCTCCTCTCCTCTTTTCTTGCTATCCATCAATTGACATTTCATTGTGGGAGTTGGGGGTTAGGAGGGAGCTTCAGACTTTAGGGACCAAAATGAAGAAAAGGAAGAGAAGTTTCATAGCCACATATAGAAAGAACTAATTTCCTTCCAAATATCATCTTATTTTTTTTAATGTGAATTCCTGAAATAAAGGTTCATTAATCTCCTTTGTCCTACTACTGAGAGAAAAGGATAAAGTAGAAAGGGAAATGAACAACAACAAAAGATAAAGCTGGGCATTATTCACCATTTTATGAAATGCACATTATTTTGGAAGTATCCTATGCTCTCTGCCAACTGAAAAGCAGGTGAGGAAAGAGATGCTTTGGATCAACAGATTCTTAGTTGAAACACTGGCTGGTAATTGCAATTCATAATCACAAATTCAGCATTGTGGAGGACCAATTACATTTATCAGTGCCTGGTTTCTAAAACATCTTCAATTTTCCTGTTATTGGCTTATTTATAGTAATAACTTCCCATTTTTTCACTAGCTCCCTATTTACTAGACTTTTCTTAACCAGAAATATTGGAGTATTTTATTATGTTTACTATAATTCTTTTCAATACTTTTTTGAGTAACTTTCCCATGACAGCTATGTGGCAATATTAAGTAATTCAAATAATTAAATGAATCATTATCAATTAAAGTAATTAAATTAAATAAATTATTATAAATAATTAAATATTTTTCATTAATGCATAGAAAATCTTACCTTTTAGAACAAAATTAACAGCTTTCTACATGAAATCTTATGTATATTTTAGTGCAATTAAATGCCTGACACTCTTAAAAGTAAAGTAGTTGATATTTGTGGAATATGATGTACACCATAGATTCAATATTGATTTTATTAATTTTCTAAAAATGGCTATATCATCCATGATGTCTTCATTAGGAAGGACAATCTGGAAAACATCTGGATCTACCACCCATGTGGCTGTGGCACCATATTATGTCTCTGTCCTTGGCTTCTAAGGTATTTTGGATATAGGTTCAGACTTCATTCATAAGTATATTTAAGTACCCTGTGACCTCATTGTTATTTTCTACCTGTAGCACCTCTAGTTATGATGGACTATGAACATTAAATGTACAAAATATGGTGTAAAGACCATGACAGGAAGAATGTATGTAGGTTTCTAAATCGCTTTATAAATACTTTCTCAAGATATCCCTACCTTGCAGATGAGGAAATTGAGGCTCAATGACTTTAACTTACTGGCACATAGCAGGCACTTAATAAATGTGTGTTGGCTGAATGACCAACCCATAGCTAATATGTTGGGTCTTGTTAATTTCAAGTCCAGCATTCTATATGCAACACCACACTGCCAAGCCAATATTAATGTTCTATAGTGATAGCATAATGTCTTCTTTCTGCTAACTTGTACTCGTTACAGCTGTAAAGGGTATCTTCTAAGTGCAGTATGAGGAGGTATGATGATCAAGCCTAAAATGTTATGAAGTCAGTTCAAAGGCTAAACATAGATGTTAAGTCAACTTACTCTCAACTTGATTTTTTTCTGCACTAAGGAGATTTTTCTTATATCCTCAATGTCACTTCCTCTGAATCCTCTTTGATTGTCTGTTGACATGTCCGATTCCTGGCTTCTGAGTACTTTCTACAGGCTTCCAAGTTTATCAATCCCTGCCATCTTTTCAATTTTGTTCATGGAAGGAAGTTTCTAGCAGCAGGGCATCAGGAGTATCCTGATATAAAAGGATGTCTGTCCATTTATTTACCTAGTTAGCTAGCTACAATCCACATCTTGATATAAGCCACCTGACTGAGCCACCTAACAGTCGAGACCACTGATAAAAGAATTCAAAATGGTGGAACTATTTGTGCACTCACCTCTCAGAGGTCAGAGCATAAGAGTGAGTATTAAATAGGGGACAAAATGCTGAGCTTAGAAAACCTGGTTTCAAATCCCCCCCCTAAAATGTATTATCACTGTGACTATTTTTGGTTTTGTTCAGTCATTTTTCAGTTATATCCAACTCTCTGGAACCCCATTAGCAGTTGCTTTTGCAAAGATAGTGGAATGGTTTGCCCTTTACTACTCCAGCTCATTTTACATGTGGAAACTGAGGCAAGCAGGGCTAAGTGACTCGCCTAGGGTCACATAATGACTAAGACTGAGATGAATTGAACTCAGAAAGAAAGGTCTTCCTGACTCCAGACCTGACACTCCATCTACTGTGCCATTTAGTTGTGACTTCTATTCATCCACTCAACCTTGGTGTACCTCAGTTTCAGCATCTCTAATAAGAGATAATCCCTCTGTAGCCTAGGTTATGGCAAGCTTCAAAAGTGCCAATGTACATGAAAAACTTTGTGAACTTTAAAACACTAACCAACTTGTAGAGAATCATGGGATCACAAATTCAGAGCTGCAAGGGACCTTAGAGATCATTAATAACAATTCTCTCATTTTACAGATGAGGAAACTGAGGCTGGAGAAGTTAAGGGAATCACACATCTCATAAATACCTGAGGGGGTATTCAAATCTGTTTTATCTTGCCTACGGATCTATTGACCATCTTATACTTTTTCAGTGACAAATCTAAGGTCTGAAAGGGGCGTGTCTGTATGGGACTTGCTCACTAATGATCACAGACATTTGGATTATGCTTTTAAGTCTACAAAGTGCTGTAAATTCATTCCCTCATTTTGACTTTGTGATAACCTATTGAGTTCAGTCCTACAGATTTTATACCTCCCCACCCCATCCCCCATTTTATGAATAAGAACATGAGATTCAGAGAGGTCATTACTTGCTCTTGGTTATGCTGCTAGTAAATATTTGATGTGGGATTTGAATCCAATTGTACATCATTGCTTCTCTAAACAATCACCAGAATGTCAGTCTTGTCCTACCTTAGGGACACAGGCACAGGCTTGGGGAGCTCTGCGCTAGAGGGGCCATAGCATGTCAAATGAACCATGTTGGAAAAGTGACAAAACAGGGAAATTAAACACCTACCAACTGATCATGCAAAAAATAGAAACCACTGTAAAAGAAGGATTGGAGAAATTGTTCTTTTATGTTTTTAAAGAAAGCCATCTTACTTCTCCTAAGCTAAGGAAAACATCAAAAGTGATAGCATTTGTTGGAGAGATGCCAGGATACCAGATTATACCTCACTGGATGTGAAAACATGCTTCTTTTGGTATAATTTAGGAGTTTCCAAGAGAAGAAAATAGGCCTGGATATTTGTCTGACTTGTATTTTTAAAGTGTTGAATTTGCTGGTGCGAGTTTCTTCTACCAGAAATCCTGAAACAAATTCAGATAAAGGGCTTTCTCACCACCAATAGTTTTGGGTTTTTTTTTCAGTTATTTCAATGGGAAGAATAGCCAAGAATCTGCTACTCCAGCGTTGCCTTTTTCACAGCTACACTACTTTTACAAACACCTACCTCCCATATACTTGCCAGAATTAAAACCTATTTTAAATCTGCAGAGCATAGTTACTACTTCTTAATTGTTTGTATAAATAGAAACTGTGCCTTGAATGTATACTGTTTAGACTAGAGGTTTGGGTGTTTTTTTTTCCTCTATTCAATGAGAGACAACTAGATTCATAGTGATTAGGGCACCAGACTTGGGGTCAGGAAGACCTGCATTCAAATGCAACCTCAGACACATACAGATTGTGGGAGCTTGGGCAAGGTCACTTGACCTTCAGTAAAACAGGAGTAATAATATCAAGTATTTTAGTGTTTCATAGAGTTGTTAGAAATAAAGATAAGACCTCTGTATTCAGTGAAATGCCTCAGTCAGAAACTTCCTTTTACTAATACAGGGCTTCATCTGATCTGCAGCTGATAGCTTTCTGGAGCTCCCTAGAGCACTGAGAGATTAAGTGATATGCACAAAGTCACATGGCCAACATGTGTAAAAGGGAGAATATGAACCCAGGTCTTCTTAGCTTCCAGGCAAAAACTCTATCCACTATTCAATACTACCTTCTACCTTTCAAGAAGTTCGGGTTTTTTTTTGTTTCTTTGTTTGTGGTTTTTTTGAGAAGCAAATGAAATAACATATGCAAAGTATTTAAAAGCCTTAGAAAATGTAAATATTAAGAATAACTATAATAGCTAGAAAGCACTGTTCCTTTGTTACCTCATTTAAGCCTCACAACTGCCCTTTGAAGTAGATGGGATTATTTATCCCATTTTCCAAATGATCTAACTAAGGCTCATGGAGCTTTTGTGATTCACCCGGTGTCACACAACTAGGAAGTGACTGAAGCAGGATTGAAACTCAGGTCTCTCTAGCAACAATTCCAGCAATCTAACCACTAAACTACCTAGCTTCATTGAGGAGAGAGGCTCTCAAGTGACTTTTTTTGTGAATTGTATTCCTTGGAGACAGACAGAGACAGACAGAGAGACAGAGATAGAGATAGACAGACTGAGACAGAGTCACAGAGGCAGAGACAGAGACAGGAGACATACAGAGACAAAGTGACAGAGACAGAGATACGTACATAAATAGACATACAGATATATACAGTTATACATACATTCATAGATGAGTAATTAGCTACATACATACATACATACATGCATATATATACACACATGCATAGCTAGATACATAGATACATAGATTTAGCTTAAAAGAGTGAATAACTACAAAGAAAAATATATATTTGTTCATTTATTGAACAAACACACATTAACTACCTACTGTATACAGAACACTGTTCTAAGCATAGGGGGAGATCCAAAGCTGAAGTAAGTCACTTCCCTCCTGGAGTTCAGGGTCTGGTGGGGCATCACAACAGAGACAACTCTAACGTGACCGACTTTTATCCCCAAATGAGTACACTGGAGACTTTGTAAACAAAATTTCACAGCACCTGAACCTGAACTATTTATTAACTTGCATTTCCCTGTGAATCAAAATAATGAAGGCCATAAGCAAATCCCCAAATCGCTGAAACTATGACTTCAGAAACAGAGCCCACAAGAATCCCACACTCTAAGAACAAAACCATTTCGTCTGTGAAACCCAAACGTGAATTACAAGTGTTTCCGCAAGGCCCTTGGAGCCACCTTTCTCCTGTCTCTTCCTCCCTATTCCCACTGCTAGAGTGTTTTTCTCCTCACTTTATTTTCTTTCAATGAGGGTAAATGCTTTCACACACGAGTCACTTAATTATAACTTAAATATTTCTCCTACCACAGGCTTTGCCCACATTCAGTGCAGAGGGGAACACTTTCATGAAGCCCCAAAGAGGACCAGCCAGTCGGCCCTGGGACACAAGGCCCACTGTTTCCATTCCATTCAGAGCTTTGTTTTAAATTTCCCCTTGTTTTTTCTCAACAAACCATGGCCCGATGCTGCTGCCGGCTCCCCTCCCCAGACCACAGCTGTCAATACTGGGGTGTTCAGTCGCTGAATATGCGAGCAGGCCAAAGTCAGTCTTCCCATGAAATCAAGTCAATGGCCAGCCTCTGCAGCGCCTTGTGTACTAAAGAAGGGCTGTAATTTTTCATCCCCTCCATTCTCACGTGTTGTCAATGTTCACTCAGGGCAGAATCCAATACAAAACACGTTAATTCCTCCAATGTGAGTTCACCGTGAATGATTTAATTATCACCGATTAGACATACTCTCCCTCTAAGACCTTCGAAAATAATAAATAATTCAGGGAATCCTAAAAAGTTTGTCACTCAAAAGTATGGGATCTGTCTTAGCAGTTAATCAGGTGGAAGGGGAGAGGGCCTGTTTGTTCTCTTCCCTGCCTCCGCCAGAGGACTACAGAGAAGTTAAAGGCTTTCTCCATCTTTGTTGCGATACCCAGGCCCTGGGTTAATGCCTCTACTTCTCAGCTCCCCCTGCTGCCTGCCCGGAGCCCCTGAAACAAGAAACCTGGCAGTGGCTTGTTTAGTTTTCTCCAAAACCCCAAAGAAGTCAAGTCCCCAGCCTCACAGGCTGACTCTTCCAAGATTTGCATTTAAAAGATTGCCTCTGCGCCTCAATGCCACAGCTTTTCCGTGACCATAGAAACATCCCAAACTGTTAGAAATCTTAGAAAATTCAGTCCACTGGACTTCAAACGACTTGATTAAAGTGTCACTAATCAGTGCCCAGAGACATAGGGTCTCAGTGCTCAGAGCACCAGTGAATAATCCACCAATGGCCAATGGCCTCCAAGGAGCATGAGTATAAAAGGGGTGAGGGGGGGAGGAAAAAGAATCTTTGTCCACAGCAAATGAAATAAGAGAACCTCCCCTGCCCTCTCTGAAAGATTAATCTTATACAGATAACAAGGGCCCAGCTCAACTATGACTTGAAATACAATACAGTGTGGCTGATTCACTGGGGAAAACAGCTATCCCTGCTTCACTGATCAATCCAGCATATGCCCAGATACTAAAAACCGATGTCTATGTGACAGTTTCAGGGATGGAAAGCACCTTACATGTACTGTCTAATTTACAAATTACAAAAATTCAGGCACGGAGATACTATGAATATTCTCTATCATCCCCATTTTCTAGATTGGAGAACTGAGGCTCAAGAAAGGTAAGGTGAAGACAGCTAGGTGGCTCAGTGGATAGAGCACTGGCTCTGGAGTCAGGAGGACCTGAGTTCAAATCTGGCCTCAGACAGTTAATACTTACTAGCTGTGTGACCCTGGGCAAGTCACTTAACCCCAATTGCCTCACTAAAAAGAAAAACAAAAAAGGAGCTGCTATATTTTGGGGCAGCTAGGTGGTGCAGTGGATAGAGCACCGGCCCTGGATTCAGGAGGACCTGAGTTCAAATCCAGCCTCAGACACTTTACACACTTACTAGCTGTGTGACCCTGGGCAAGTCACTTAACCCCAATTGCCTCACCAAAAAAAAAAAAAAAAAAAGAAAGAAAGAAACGTAAGGTGATTTGCCTGTACTTAAATGCCCAGTAAATGACACCAAGCCCTTTATACAACACATCACACTGTCTCTAAGATAAATAACAGAGACTCAAAAAAAGATCATTTATTATGTAAAAAAGCTTGTTTAAAGTATAACATGAATTTGTAAAAAAAAAATTAATGTGTTTATAATTCAGGGAAAAGGGTTCATTCTAAGCAAAAGATTATTTGAGTGACTTGTGGGTGGGAAGGGGAGTCACTTTATATTCCAGCCTGAAATTTATGATCTTAGATGAGCATGATTTCACAGAAATCCCTGAAGATGCTCTCAACTATTGGCTTAAGCTATGAGTTTCCGGAATACGAATCATGACATGCCCACCTGTAGCAACAGAAGAGAAAAATTGTCAAATGACCCCTGCTACATTCCCATCTGGCCACTTTCTTATGCCAGAGGCAAGAAATACCATCCAAACAACCTGGACATTATTGAAGTTATTTCTCCCTCCAAGTCTCTGTGCAACTAGCAAATAATAATAAATGAAATATATGGAAAACTTTCAAGATTTTATAGCATTTATCTCTAAGTGTCTCATTTGATCCACACAACAATGTTTTTTGAATAGGTACTATGGGCCTTTGAAGCAGGAATACTTGGGTTCAAGCCCTTATCAATGCATGTTGTTAACTCAACACATGTTAGCTGTGTCATTTACTTTTTTTTTTTTTTTTTTTTTTTTTTTTTTTTTAGTGAGGCAATTGGGGTTAAGTGACTTGCCCAGGGTCACACAGCTAGTAAGTATTAAGTGTCTGAGGCCGGATTTTGAACTCAGGAACTCCTGACTCCAGGGCCGGTGCTCTGTCCACTGCGCCACCTAGCTGCCCCTGTGTCATTTACTTTCTACATAATTCACTGAAATTCTCAGCACTCTAGGCAACTCTCCAGGAATACAAGTATCAGAGAAGTTGTTGCCCTGCAGTAGTAGAGGAGGTTTTCTCACCTAGCAGCTCCCTCAATACGTCAATAAAATCACAACGCCATTCCCTCCTTTACGTACTACCATCCCCATTTTAGAGAGGAGAAAACTGAAATTCAGAGATTAAGTGACTTGCCCAGGGTCACAGGACTAGGGAGAGTCAGAGGTGGAGTTGAAGCCCAAGGTTTCCTGACACTCAGTAAAATCAACCAATCAATAAACATTTAATTAGCACCTACTATGTGCCAGGCATTGTGTTAAGCACTGAAGATATAAAAAGAGACAATAGCTCTTCAAAGAATTTACAATCTAATGTGGGAGACAACATACAAAAAAATAAATACTAGATAGATAGATAAATAGATAGCTAGACAGATAGATGATAGATAGATAGATAGCAGATAGAAATAATAGATATGGGAAAGAGATGGTAGATATAGATAGATATAGATATACACATAACTACATATACACATAGATTTTAGTTAGATAGATAGATAGATAGATAGATAGATAGATAGATAGATAGATAGATAGATAGATAGATAGATAATAGTTATGGGAGAGAGATGGTAGATATATACACATAAATACGTATACACATAGATTTTAGATAGATAGATGGATGGATGGATAGACAGACAGATAGACAGACTGATATAGATAGATAATAGATAGATAGATGATAGATTATAAATAGTTATGGGAGAGAAATGGTAGATAGAGCGATACATATATATATACACATTAATACATGTACACATAGATATTAGATTCAAAAATAGATACATAGATCATAGGTACATATTTACACATACATATATGCATAGATATAAGATGATAGATAGATAGATAGATAGATAGATAGATAGATAGATAGA